>NC_056503.1:34290298-34303363 GCF_014905685.2 Nematolebias whitei | reverse complement strand
CCTGTGCCTGCCTTTCTGATAAGCAGCAGTACCCAACGTTTTTCAGAACAATTCCCAGTGATCAGTTCCAGGCTGATGCACTGGCCAAGCTGGTGAAATACTTTGGCTGGACTTGGATTGGTGCTGTTCGTTCTGACTCAGATTATGGAAATAATGGCATGGCATCTTTTCTTGCTGCAGCACAGAGAGAGGGGATCTGTGTGGAGTACTCTGAATCTTTCTTTCGAACAGACCCACATACCAAGATCAGGAGGGTAGCCGATGTTATCCGCAGGTTTCTACACCTTAATTTTATGTATTGTATATTAAAAACATCCTGCAGAAAAAAAATGTGATTATGGAATACTTTTCCAAAATGACTTGGTTATGTTTTTTTGTTTTTTTTAATGTATGTAGTTAGAGCACACCCTTTTTCATAAGCACATTTTTAATGCTTTTCTTAACAATTGGTGACCTTGTACTGATTAGTTCAGGTCAACAAAATATAATGTCTTTGCAGGTCAACAGCTATGGTTGTTGTAGCTTTTACAGCCTCTGGAGATATGGGTGTCCTGCTACAGGAGCTGGCTCGTGAACCTTCACCACCTCGTCAGTGGGTAGGAAGTGAGGGCTGGGTAACTGACCCAAACTATTTGAGCTTCAGTTTTTGTGCAGGAACCATTGGAGTTGGCATTCAGCAGTCTGTCATCCCAGGGCTGAGAGACTTCCTGCTGGATCTCTCTCCCACTGAAGTGGCTGCCTCCTCGGTGCTCACAGAGTTCTGGGAGGATGCATTCAACTGCAGCTTTAAAAAAAGTGATCTTTTAAAGTTATTATTTTAAAAACTGAAAACATCAAATACAACAGGGCATGTAAATGCTAATCCAGCCTTTTATATATGTTGTTTTCAACTTCACCTGCAAAACTGTTATTAAAAAAATGTATACATTAATAAACAGAAATCAAACAGATGCCTCTCGTACACATTTCCCAAAGCACATTTCATTATAGCTGTTATATGAAGAAAAAAAAAATTGCTTGAACAAGTAACAAATGTAGTTTGAAGAAGAAAAAAAAATGCAACAATTTTACCTGATTTGTAAGGAGTTCTCCCAAAATCAGAGATTAAGCTGTTATTTTAAAAAAGTGCATTTTATTCAATATCATGTTAAATATTCTGAATGATTGTTTGCAACACTATACTTAATTAACATGGAAGGAACAATTGCTTTGTTTCGATAAATGTAATGTTGAAATGACTCACAATAATGTAAAGAACATTCTTTGTGATTATTAATTTACACAATTTTACAGTTTTCCTGTTATAAAAAGCCTGGTTTTACTTTTTTTAAGCCACTATGTGCAAAAAAAAAAAATCCAAAGATGCTTTCTAGCCAGAAAAATGTATTCACCAAACTGCATTGAAAATTGACTAAAATGTTGTCTTTAAAATATAAATCTGTCTCTGGCTTTGTTGTTTTATTTCAGTTACTGATATATACAAAAAAGTGTGTGATGGAACTGAAGCTATAAAAACACTTCAAAGCCCGTATACTGAAACATCTCAGCTACGAATTACTAACATGGTGTACAAGGCTGTTTATGCAATAGCTCATGCCATTCACAATGTTGTGTGTGATGAAACACATATTACTACTCAGTGTGACAAAAACACAAGACTGGAGTACAAACAGGTATTTTTTTATTGAAGTTATGCATATTTAAACCATGTCTCTAAATGTTTTACTAGCAATACAGTCCTTTAACCTAAATCAACTATTAAATTACTGGACACTGATATCATCATAATCGCTCTCATAATTCACAGGTTTTGACAGAACTAAAAAAAGTAAACTTTTCCCAAAATGGTTATCCTGTATCATTTGATGCTAATGGGGATCCTGTGGCTTTTTATGAGTTGGTGAACTGGCAGAAGAGTGAGAGTGGAGTTATCAAGCTGGTAACAGTAGGCTACTATGATGCATCACTGCCAAAAGGCCAGGAGTTTAGGATTACCAGGAATCTAACATGGGTGGAAGGTGGCACAGAAGTAAACAAGTCTCAACAAGATCACTATGTGAAAGTGTTTAAAGTGATTGTTTACAGCTGTTTTCAAAATCACTATTTGTTACTTTATCAATCTGTGTGACAGGTTCCAGTGTCAGTGTGCTCAGATAGTTGTCCTCCAGGAACTCATAAAGTGCTGCAGAAAGGAAAACCCATCTGCTGCTATGATTGTATACCATGCCCAGAAGGAGAAATTAGTAATACATCAGGTAAGATCAAATGTTTCCCATCAATTTTTGCATTTTAAAATGTCATAGCAAATAAAAGTTCATGATTTATTTATATTTTTAGATTCTCTTGATTGCTTCAAATGCCCAAGTGAATTATGGCCAAATGAAGAAAGAAATACTTGCTTCCCGAAACCTGAAGAGTTTCTATCCTTTGATGATGTCCTGGCCATTGTGCTAGCTGCATTTTCAATTACTGGGGCCTGTCTGGCCATGATTACAGGAGTTATTTTCTTTTGTCACAGAACAACTCCAATTGTCAGAGCCAACAACTCTGAGCTGAGCTTCCTGCTGCTCTTCTCTCTGACTCTGTGTTTCTTATGTTCATTAACTTTCATTGGAGCTCCCTCTGAGTGGTCCTGCATGCTGCGACACACAGCTTTTGGTATCATCTTTGTTCTTTGTATCTCCTGTGTACTTGGGAAAACTGTAATGGTTTTAATGGCCTTTAAAGCTACACTTCCAGGTAGTAATGCCATGAAATGGTTTGGGCCAACACAGCAAAGAATGACTGTAGTGTCTCTTACATTTATTCAAGTTTTGACATGTACTGTTTGGTTGGTACTAAGCCCTCCTTTCCCTGTAAAAAATCTGGCTACATACAAGGAGAAGATCATCCTGGAATGTGCATTAGGCTCTGCTGTTGGCTTCTGGGCTGTGCTCGGGTACATTGGTCTGCTGGCTGTTTTTTGCTTTGTGTTAGCTGTTCTAGCTCGAAAACTACCTGATAATTTTAATGAAGCCAAGCTGATAACCTTCAGCATGCTGATATTCTGTGCAGTGTGGATCACCTTTATCCCAGCATATGTCAGCTCTCCTGGAAAGTTTACTGTGGCTGTGGAGATATTTGCTATTCTGACCTCCAGTTTTGGACTGATACTATGTATATTTGCTCCAAAGTGTTTCATTATATTATTTCGGCCAGAGAAAAACTCCAAGAAATATTTATTAAAGAAAAACTGATTGTACAATATTAATGGCTTGAAAACAAAAATCATGCATTTTCTCACACAATTACAATAATATGCCATACATTTCCATCCATCCATTTTCTTCAACTTATCCGGTATCGGGTCGCAGGGGTAGCAGCTTAAATAGGGAGGCCCAGACTTCCCTCTACCCAGACACTTGGGCCAGCTCCACCAGGAGAATCCCAAGGTATTCCCAGGCCAGCCGAGAAACATAGTCCTTCCAGCGTGTCCTGGGTCTTCCTCTGGGTCTCCTCCTGGTGGGACGTGCCTAGAACACCTCACCAGGGAGGCGTCCAGGAGGCATCCTAACCAGATGTCCGAGCCACCTCAACTGGCTCCTCTCTATGTGGAGAAGCTGCGGCTCTACTCTGAGTCCCTCCCGGATGACCGAGCTTCTCACTCTATCTCTAAAGGAAAGCCCAGACACCCTGCAGAGAAAACTCATTTTGGCCACCTGTATCCGTGATCTTGCTCTTTCGGTCACAACCCAAAGCTCATAACCATAGATGAGGGTAGGAACGTAGATCGACCGGTATATTGAGAGCTTTGCCTTTTGACTCAGCTCTCTCTTAGCCACAACAGACCGATACATTGCCTGCTTCAATGCCGATGCTGCATCTATCCGCCTATCAATCTCACGCTCCATTTTTCCCTCATTCGTGAACAAGACCCCGAGATACTTGAACTCCTCCACATGGGGCAGGACCTCCTCCCCGACCCGGAGAGAACACTCTACCCTTTTCCGGCTCAAGACCACGGCCTCGTATTTGGAGGAACTGATCCTCATCCCGGCCGCGTCACACTCGGCTGCGAACCGCTCCAGCGAAAGCTGTATATCACGATCTGATGAAGCCAATAGAACCACATTATCTGCTAAAAACAGAGAAGTGATCCTAAGGCCACCAAATCGTATCCCGTCAACACCTTGGCTGCCACCGAGGAGCTTTTTAACCACCTCGGTGACCTCATCACCAGAGATTGGAGAGCCCAACCCAAAGTCCCCAGGCTCTGTTTCCTCAGTGGAAGACATGCCAGTGGGATTGAGGCGGTCTTCGAAGTATTCCGCCCACTCACCCATGACATCCCGAGTTAAGGTCAGCAACATACCACCTCAACTATAAATAGTGTTGGTGGCATACCACTGTGCCCCCTGAGATGCCAGATGGTGGTCCAGAATCGCCTCAAAGCCGTGCAGAAGTCATTTTCCATGGCCTCTCCAAACTCCTTCCACGCCCAGGTTTTTGCCTAAGTGATTACCCAAGCCGCATGCCGCTTGGACTGACGGTACCCATCAGCTGCTTCCGGGGTCCCACAGGCCAAAAAGGCCCAATAGGACTCCTTCTTCAGCCTGACAGCATCCCTCACCGCCGGTGTCCACCACCAGGTTCGAGGGTTACCTCCACAACAGGCACGGAAAACCTTGTAGCCACAGCTCTGATAAGCTGCCTCGACAATAGAGGCGTGGAACATGGCCCACTCTGACTCAATGTCCCCTGCCTCCCCCGGAACATGTTCGTAGCTCTCCCAGAGGTGGGAGTTAAATCTCCGTCTCATAGGAGACCCTGCCAGACGTTCCCAGCAGAACCTCACAATACGTTTGGGTCTGCCAGGTCTGACTGGTCCTTACCATTGGAGCCAACTCACCACCAAGTAGTCATCAGTGGACGGCTCCGCCCCTCTCTTCACCCAAGTGTCCAAGACATGCGGCCACAGATCAGATGAGACGACAAGAAAGTCTATCATCGAATTGCAGCCTTATGCCTGAACATGGTGCTCTTTATGGACAATCCATGATGAGCACAGAAGTCCAACAACAGAACACCACTCAGGTTCAGATCGGGGGGGGGGGGGCATTCCTCCCAACCACACCCCTCCAGGTCTCACTGTCATTGCCCATGTGAGTGTTGAAGTCCCCTAGTAGAACAAGGGAGCCCCCAGGAGGTGCACTCTCCAGTACCCCATCTAAGGACTCCAAAAAGGGTGGGTAATCTAAACTGCCATTTGGTGCATAAGCACAAACAACAGTCAGAACCTGTCCCCCCACACGTAGGTGGAGGGAGGCTACCCTCTCATTCCCCGGGTTGAACCCCAACATACAGGCACCAAGATGGGGGGGCAAGAAGTATTCCCACTCCTGCTCGGCGCCTCTCGCCAGGGGCAACTCCAGAGTGGAAGTGTGTTCAACCCCTCTCAAGGAAACTGGTTCCAGAGCCATGTGTTTAGGTGAGTCCGACTATTTCTAGCCGGAACATCTCAACCTCACACACCAGCTCAGGCTCCTTCTCCACCAGAGAGGTGACATTCCACATCTCAATAGCCAGCTTCTATAGCCGAGGATCAGACCACCAAGGTTCTCCCCCATCCCACATTGCACCCGACCCCTTTGGCCCCTCCCACAGGTGGTGAGCCCATGGGAAGGGGGACCCATGTCTCCTCTTCGGCTGTACCCAGTCGGGCTCCATGGGTAAAAGCCCGGCCACCAGGCGCTCGCCAGCATGCCCCACCTCCAGGCCCGGCTCCAGAGTGAAGCCCCGGTGACCCACGTCCGGGCGAGGGAACATTGATTCCATTTGTTTTGCTCATCATAGGGGTCTGTGGGCTGCACTTTGTCTGGTCCCTCACTTAGGACCTGTCTGCCTTGGGTGACTCTGCTAGGGGCATGAAGCCCCTGACAGCATAGCTCCTAGGATCATTGGGACACTCAAACCCCTCTACCACAGTAAGGTGGCAGCCCAGGGAGGAGGGGTGCCTTATGTTTGTTGCAGAAAATTTAGATTAGTTTTTTGTGAACACTTGGGCTAACCTACAGTATATCATCTATATGCTGGGGTATATTCTCTTTTCTCCTCTCAACTTAGCAAAATAATACAGATTTAATAAAGATAAAACACCAAGCAATTGTACTTATATTCTGTTGTTAAATACTTTACTGTTGTTGTTTATTTTCTTCCTTTTAATTATAACAAGGTTGAGCGGGGGGGGGGGGGGGGGTTCTAGAAACTGCCCTGTATTGGTGCTTAGCTCCCAGTGTTGACAGTAACTTTTAGCTTGAACAACACAGTGAATAATGGCATCAGAAGTATTTGTAAAGTTGGGGGACAAATTGATGGGGGATCTGAGGGTTCTCCCCCAGAAAATTTTGAATAAAGTAGGTGCCATTAACTGCATTCTTGTGTATTTTAATGTTTTTTTTTTAAACATGTACTTTACCTACTTGATTCATTAACTATTTTAGAGAGCATGGCACAACAAGAAGCAACACATGCTTATCACTATAAGGTTTCTCCATAAAAATGTTAAATAGTGGATGTGGGGACCCATAAACCTGCCCCCACAGGACACCAAGGTAACACAGGGAAGACCGGCACCACAGACACACAGTGGCCTCCAAGCCCAGAACTCCGGTAGTCCCCCAACAGGGACACCCACACCCCCCAGAGAGAGAGAAGCAAAGGGAACTGACCTTGAAGTTTGAAACATCCAAACTGCTACGTTGAGATTTAACTTATATCAAAAAGAAGTGTTCCTCCCAGAACTCGTTCCTATGAAGATAACACATTAAGGAACCCTTTGTTTAATGACATTCCCTTTTCAGGAGATGGATAGCGACACCTTTTGGTGAAACATTGCATGTTATTAATTCCAAGATGTCATTTCTGTTTTATTTTATACCTGAATGTTTATTCATGAAAATGTGTGTTTTAAGCAATCTCTCTTTAAGATAATCCTTTGTCTTATTTTTCTCTTTTAAAAGGAACACTTTTAAGGCAGAAAAAAATGACTAGATTTATTTAATAGGCCTTTATAAAAATAAAAAATAAAAAAAAAAGAGTTAGAACCACCCCCTCCTGAGGTGGACCAAAGTCAATCTGTAACACACAGACAGTTAAGTTTCACTTCTTCTACTCTTCACTTCTTCTACTTCTACGACTTCTTCTACACAACACACTTCACTGAGGCTCTGTCTCAGAAGACATCATGGGAGTTTTTAAGAGAAAACTCCAGAGAAACACGCTTCTGTACAGAGAACTGGATAGAAGAAACCCAGTTTCTACACTGAACTCAGAGAGGAGAGAAGCATCCTTTCTGCAGACGTCTCAAAACAAGAGAAAGACACAGAACCTGACCGAACCAGAACCATCACACCGCAGAGTGGTAAATCCCAGCTGACTTCAGAGCCAGTGGCCAGATCTTCGTCCCTCCAACCGATGACAGGTGAACTTTGAGGAAAAATCTCAGTCACTGGAGCGTCTCAGGCCTTGCTGGTACCATTTTAAGCAGCTGTTGGAAACATGCTCTGACATCTCATTCTGGTAGGACAAAGACTCTTTAATGCCTTTCTGGATAAACCTACATCACAACTACAAAAAACTACCGCTCACCTTAGACACAATTTTTAACCACTTCACAAAACAGCAACCAGTCCAAAATTTGCCTTTTATATTTCACTGATTTGAATAATCAATTAGACCTTTGATACAAAACAATTTGTTATTCAGTTAAATTTTGTTATGCATAATTTTCATCACATATATCACAGATTATTATTTTCATAATAAAAATACATAAAATCAACTGATTTTGTGATTATTTTGGCATATCTGTGTGCATTAATTGATTTGATGCCCTTTAAACACGACAGAAGAACTCAAGTTTCAGTTTACATTAATGTGGGGCTAAATAGAGACTGGATTTTCCTCTCCAAGAGAGGTGGTGCCCACACGAGGTTATTTGTATAATAAATGCATATCTTATGAGCTTAACTCATTACTGATAATTATATATATATATATATATATATATCCAGCCCCATATACCCCTACAACACGTATTTCCAAAAGAGGGAGAACATAGTGACCTATGGGAGTGGAAGCAGAAGTATATAAGTAGACTAAATTCTGTGACTTCATCCCATGTAGGAAACCTGAGGGAGATTAAGGACTGTGAGGTTGTGGCAGGGGAGAATGTAGTCAGACAGTATCACATGGTTGTGTGTAGAATGACAAGCACACCTACCCTGCCCCTACCCCCACCTACCCATATATAGGAGGATCTACAGTGGAAGTGGTCTCTAGTTACAATACTTGAGTGTGCACTTGAATTACAACCTCATCTGGGGCAACAACACCACCAGTCTGATCAAGAAAGTTCATCAGAGACTCTACTTCCTCAGGTGGCTGAGGCGAGCTGGACTGAGAAGCTCAGTCCTCATCTCCTTCTACAGGTGTGCAGTGGAGAGCATTCTGTGCTCAAGCATTAAAATGTGGCATGGAGGCTGCACAGCTTCAGAAAGAAAAGCTCTGCAGAGAGTGGTGAAGGCTGCACAGAAGACCGTTGGCATCATCCTCCCCACCATCATAGACATCTACACCTCCAGATGCAGGAAGAGGGCCACCTGCATTATGAAGGACCCCACTCACCCAGCACACTCACTTTTTGCCCCGCTCCCCTCAGGCAGAAGGTTGCAGAGCATTAAGTGCAGTACCACTAGACTGAAGAACAGCCTCTACCCTGAAACTATTAGACTCATAAATCCCTAATCAGGATTATCACTGTGGAAAAAAAAATGAATCGCTGTGATGCCATTTTGATGGGTGATATATGCTTCTGATTATCCATGTTGATGGTCTCATGCTGCTGATTATTTCATGCTGCTATATTCATTTTTACTCATCTGCTCACACAGACTCATGTTCATGCTGCTGTTGTTCGGCGTATTGTTATGCACTATTAGTGTTTAGTGTATTTCTTAGTTTATATTTTTGATCCTTATTACTGTTTCTTTCACAATTTATATTTTTGCTGTTGTAGGATGTAACTGGGACTCTGTATACAATTGTGTTCCACCTCATGTACCACATGTGATGCGAATGACAATAAAGAAACTTGATTTATTAATCAGGTTTGATACGGATCACGTTGTATACGTGTGATTCTCGTATGTAGTTGAGTTTTAATCCTGTGAGTCAGCGAGAGTTAGTGGCACCTTTTTGCAGTTAGAGAGATGGACCTAGGTGGACTGTTCGGTGGTTTTTACTGCAGTGGGTTATGTCAGCAACACCTGGAACGGCTCGTCTCACTTTGTAGATGTTTACACTTGATGATTTACATGAAGACACTAGTAATAAGCTTTCCCTGCTGCATCCTGCTGGACTTCTCCTCCCTGCAGGAGGATATTAGCAGAAACAACTTCTTCCATACAATCTTTAGATAATTAGGTACACCTAAATGCTTAGTGCTGTGGCTTATTATATTAAACTTTAATCATATCTATTTATCACTAGCTCTCTAAAGAGGCACACATGTTCCTTCCCGCTCCCTGTTTTCCTCCTGCTATTTTTTTTTTTTTTTTGCTCTCTGTCTGTGTATCGGTGCAGCTCCCATTTTTTACACATCTCCCGAAATGGAAACTACTGTTTTGGATCTGACCAACTGGACTTTCAACGTATATTACAACATCTTTCAACAAAGCGATAGGGTCCTGGAGAACCCTCATCTGCTCGGACAAGACGTGCAGTAGGATATATCTCTGGGGGGGATGTGTCTACCTCTGCTATTGACCGAGGATGCTGAAATTGCCAATAATTGGATTTATGATAACCGGTTTCCTGTTTTTGGAATAGTCTGGATCCTGGCTTATCAACATACAAAGAAGACGGCCACAGCTAATTTGAACCTCAACAAGCTGCTGTCTATTGCCCCTTTTGCACTGTTCCTAATCAGCCCCAACTCTGCTCAGCCCTGCACACCCCTACGCAGCCTGGCTCAGCTCAGCCTGGATTTGCACCTGCACTTTAGGATCGATTCTGGAGGCGTGTCCAGAATCCAAGTCCTGCTAATGAGAGTTCTGCGATGAGTTACTCAAAGCAGTCTGCTCCTCAGATAAATAATATAAAATTATTATTTTTATATATGAATGTTTTTGTCAGTGCCCTGAGACAACTTATGTTGTGACTTGGCGCTGTATAAATAACATGAACTGAATTAAATCTGATGAACCAGATTCTACAAAAACATTTATATTTAAATCTTAAAAAGTTAAGTCTGGCCCTCTGGACATTCAAAAAAACAAAGCAAACAAACAAAAACAAAAATGTAGAAACGTTTCTTCTTTCATCCGAAAGACTTCTTCAGTCTGAGGTACTGTGTTCAGCTCATAAATAGCCATTTATATAAGACTGAGCTGAATACAGCTCCTCAGATTGAAGAAGTCTTTCAGATGAAAGAAGAAACGTTTCTACATTTTTGTTTGTTTGTTTTGTTTTTTGAATGTCCAGAGGGCCAGACATAACTTTTTTTTTTTTTTTAGATTTTTCTACCTGGATTATTGAGCATGCATCAGGATATCTATATTTAGAATTCTATATTTTTATTCATCATTTGATGTATTTGTACTCTATGTGGTTTTGTTTCTTGTATACAGATTGTTTTTTTTCTTGTATACATATTATTTTTAGCTTTGAATTAAAGTTTAGCTTTGATTTAAAGCTTGAATTTAAAGTGTAATGCTTGTTTTGTGATTTGTACATCTGTGGGTTAGAATAATGTTGAACCAAAGGCTGTGTTGCTTCTTTAAACATGTTTGAGGGAAATGTTCCTGAGAGATCCAATAATTTTGTCTTTTTTATGATTTTTCAGTTGAATTAACTTTAATGAACAGATTATTTAATAAAGTCAAAGGGAAAACATGATTTCACGATAAAGCCGGCACCGTTTATTTATTTTTAATCTTCACTGATTAAAATACTTATTTTTTATTCATAAAATGTTTAAAAAAAAAAACGTTTCCACCCTCTGTCCCTCCATCCCGGTCATCCTACCTGCCAGGGCTCGAATCTGGCCTTTGTGAGCAGGCGAGGCCGGGGCTTGGGGTACGGCCTCGTGAGCTTCAATGGCTCGGCAGCTTGTATGATCCTCTGCGGTTACACCGTTCGCTCATATTTTATCGTCGGTCACCAAACACAAAAAACATCTGGACTTCAGAATTAAACACGTAGTTGTCATTATTGTTTTTAAAATCTTAAAAATAGATCCAGCTGCTGCTCCACATCCAGAGAAATTGCAAATGGCGGATCTGTAAAAAGGTTCTGAGATCCAGTGACTCCTCCCCCTGATCAATCAGGGTCCTGCATTCACGTTCCGGTCCAGACTCAGCTCGGCTGAGCTCGTTCGGTCCCACCAGAGAAGCAGGGACGAAAAGAGGTCCTGAATCAGCCTCAAATCAGCTAAAAATACTAGCTAAAGTACTGGTGCAAAAGGGTTCTTTCTGTGGTGGGCGCACAGAATTGGGGCTTATAAGGGGCAGTGCAAAAGGGGCATATGTAAAGGTCTGGTTCGTGCTGGAGGACTCAGAATCAGCTGATTTACGAGCAAAACCGTAAGTTGGAAGTGATATGAATTGCATGCCACCTGTGGCTTTGGGACTCGTCAGCATGAACACATCATCTTGAAGAGGCTCGTAAGCTCGGATCAGTGGAAAGCACCCTAATCTGGCCATTTCAGACCTTTGAAAGTTATCAGTACACTTATCAATTTCTCTTGGGACATGTGTAAACTAAGGAAAGGCTTTGTCTATCCCAACGATTTTGATTTAGTTAGTTAGATAAGTGAGCATGTAAATGTCAAATACCAGTAACTAGAAAATTTATGAAATGTAAAATCTCTGTGATGATCTTTGACTCAAAGACAGAAAGAAAAAAAATGTGACAAAAAAAAAAGAAAAAAAATAATGTGGAAAAAAATGCAGAGCAAACACAATCATGACAACAGATCAGTAGGCAAATGCAGGAAGGAGGGAACAATTACTGACGTCAACAATATATGACAATTATAAACTGTTAAACACATCTACACCCAAATACAGAGACATGATGAATGGAGATCTGGGCTTTTATATGTATAAAGTTAGCCTTGAGTCTAATGGAGCTGATATTAGTTGTTTTCTTGGGTGTGTTTGTAAATGGTCTGAAACAAAACATCGAGTCTAAAGATTCTCTTACAGGTCCTAGTGTCAATAATGAGGCATCATCAATGAAATGTACCCTACAGGGTACCCCTCGCTTCCCTGCATTGTCAGTGAGTGGGGACTTTGCTGTTGGAGGTGCTATCCACTTCCACGATACACAGGATGCAGTGATTTTTGACTACACCATGAAGCCTGAGCCTCCCAGGTGCACAGGAAGGTTAGTAAAAAAGTGAAGTGGCAGAAAAAGACATTTGATATTGAACTTTATTACAAATTTCTTGCATTACTAGCTTCTTCTGCCAAATAAACGTATTTTATTATCTCAAATTTCTGCATTTTGTGTTCTTTTCTCTTTCTTTGTATGTAAATGTCTGAAACTCTTATTTTAATTGTGCAGGTTTAATGCCCGGGGTCTGCAATTATCTCGTGCAATGATTTTTGCAATTGAGGAAATAAACAACAGCACAGAGCTACTGCCGGGCATCCAACTTGGATATCAGATCTATGACTCATGTGTCTCAGCACAAGTGTCTGCACATGTGGCATTTCAAATAATAAATGGTCAGGACCCTTTGTTTTACAAAGGCAGCAATTGTTCCCAATCTGGTGTTGTGATGGCTGTTGTTGGAGATTCTGGATCCACTCCATCCATCAGCATGTCACGCATCATCGGCCCCTTCAACATCCCTCTGGTAAGTACGCTGAAATTACTGCAAACTGACATTGCAGTGCTGATACTTTTGTTTTGGTAATCAAAATTTAAGTATAAAAGTTCAGTAATACAAATTCCAAATGTGATTATTTTATTTCATTAGGTAAGCCATTATGCTACCTGTGCCTGCCTTTCTGATAAGCA
>NC_056503.1:34274891-34285298 GCF_014905685.2 Nematolebias whitei | reverse complement strand
GTGGAGATATTTGCCATTCTGGCCTCCAGTTTTGGACTGATACTGTGCATATTTGCTCCAAAATGTTTCATCATATTATTTCAGCCCAAGAAGAACTCCAAGAAACATTTAATGAAGAAAAAATATTGATTAAATATTGTATTATTAAAACCAAAAACACAGAAAAACAATACATCTACATGTCTCTCACTGTCTCTCTGTCTCTGTCTGTAACCACTTTATACAATTCAGACTTACTGTTAACTGGTTTTTCTGTTCCTTAAATTTTTTGTTAGTGCTCGTATGCTGGTCGTTTGTTGGTTTTACACTTTATTTTAGGCGTTTTATGAGTTATATGATTCGGCAGTGCTGTGCTGAGCAGATTCAATTCACACAAAGCTGAGATAACGATCACCAACATGTGTATCACCCTTGCTTTAAACAGTGCTTTTCTGTTCCTTGACTTTGTTTTAGTGTTTTTTTGCTGGGTTTTGTGTGTGTGTCTGTGTGTGTGTGTGTGTGTGTGCTTTATTTTTTAGGTGTTTGTGTGTTATATGAATTGCTGCTGTGGGGTTTCTGCAGTGGTGTCGTAAACTAAGCTAACTGGATTGTTTCAGACTGATTCATATTCAACTCACACAAAGCTGAGATCACGTGAGTCGCCTTTGTTTTAAATGGTGTTTAATTTTTTCTGTTCCTTCTTGGTTTTTATGCTGTATTTTATTTTGTTTTGAGAGTGGAGGGCGAAAATCTCGAGGTGCATCATGCTGAGCTAAATTGTGCTTGGGTTACATTGTGCTTGGGCTAACTAGCTGCTGACTCCAACGCACCCAAAAGCTAAGACCGTATCATCGCTGAGTGATTGCCTGCATTGGATCCACATCACTCGATCACCCAAACCTAAAACCAATTCCATCGTTGTCTTTATCTTTCAGGACTTCTGTTTTTTTATCATTGTATTGAGATCTGTTAGCTAGGGAGTGGTGGCGCAGAGATTAAAAAGGGTGAGCCTGTGATAAGAAGATCGATGGGTCAAGTCCCGATATCGACAAAATCAAAATGTGAGCCTGCCCTCCCCCAGAGAATTGTGAATAAAATAGATGCCATTTCCTGCATTTTGGTGTATTTTATTGGGCAGTTAAACATCTATGTATACTGAACACTTGATTCAATAACTAATTTAGAGAGTAGCAACAGCTCTCTCCTCCTGTGTGAATGTGTGCTCGACCGTGTGTGTGTGGTGGGCACTTGCCTTAACAGAAGCGGAGCTGTTCTGCTTCAATGAAGGCAAGAGACCACCCAATTGCCACTGACTTCAGTGGCAATTGGTGTTTATTATTACATAAATTATTACATTTATCATTATTACAGAACACTATTAGGACATTATTGCATGCAGTGTTACATCAGTGCAGACTGAACTAGGCAAAAGGGCCTTCTCCTATGCTGCTGTATCCTGGAATACTTTGCACAAAGATCTGAAGCTCTCGATCTTGACCTCTCTAAGTGGATTCAAACAGCTGTTAAGTTCATGGCAAAACCAATGCAGATATGTTCCAGTTTTTAATATTCTACATTACTTTACATCATAGCCGTTTTTGTTTCGTTTTTAATATCATTTTCTTTCATTTATTTTTCCCAATTTATATGCTTTCTTTTATGATTGTCTGCTGTTGTCATTGTTGTCTATTGTTGTCTTCATTTTATTGTTAAAATTTGGTCTCTCTTGTAAATGACTCCTTGAGGATCAATAAGACTAAGCTGTATAAATAAAGGTTGAATGAAAATTACATAATTAGTGTTTAGCTTATATCTTAGATATTTAACATACCATTTGACATTCATTTGGCATACATCTGAGTGTATATCTTAGATCCTTATATACTGTTTCATTTTACACTTTATATTTTTGCTATTGTTGGGTGTAATTGGGACCCTGTGTACATAATTTTGTTCATCATTTCTCGGTTGTCCAACTAAGGACAATCCATCCATCCAGGGTCTCCTCCCAGTCGGGCATGCCTGAAGCACCTCCCTAGGGAGGTGCCCAGGCAGTATCCTTTCCAGATGCCAGAACCACCTCAACTGGCTCCTCCTGGCGTGGAGGAATAGTAATTTTAATAAATACTCCAAATTGTATTAATAACCCACTTAAACTGTCAAACTGATTTGCAATTTACTTGTGCTGTTTAATTATATTTCTGAGGTGAATGAACCCTTACATAAACACAAAGTTTGTTTTCTCAGTCATCCAGGTATATAACAACAAAAAAGGTTGAATCATGTCATCTGGACTTCGTTTTTTTGTTAAAAAGAAACGTTTCGCCCCTCATCCAAGAGGCTTCGTCGGTCTGAGGCCTAGCCATCTGGTATTACCCAGAAGCCACCCTGACTCTTGTGTTTCAAGCCTGCCTCAGATACCCCTGAAGTCTGGCCTTTTCACTAATGGTTTCAAAAACACAAAGTTTGTTTTCTCAGTCATCCAGGTATAACAACAAAAAAGGTTGAATCATGTCATCTGGACTCCGGATGATATTATTAAAAAATCTTTTTTGGTCTTATACCTGGATGACTGAGAAAACAAACTTTGTGTTTTTGAAACCATTAGTGAAAAGGCCAGACTTCAGGGGTATCTGAGGCAGGCTTGAAACACAAGAGTCAGGGTGGCTTCTGGGTAATACCAGATGGCTAGGCCTCAGACTGACGAAGCCTCTTGGATGAGGGGCGAAACGTTTCTTTTTAACAAAAAAAACGAAGTCCAGATGACATGATTCAACCTTTTTTGTTGAACCCTTACATACTTTAAAACAGGCATCTAGAAAGCTGGAAAGAAAATGGTGCTCCATTAACATTGAATACTTTTTACTTATCTTGCAGAGAAAGCTTGCAAACTTAAAAAAGCACTCCGTAAAGCTAGAACTTTATATTATTCATCTTTAATTGATGCGAATAAAAATAACCGCAGGTTCCTTTCAAGTACCAGAGCTAGTCTAATGAAAAAAATATTTCTCTTTGAACCATGTAACCCTACAACTATAAGCACTGATGAGTTGATAAGATTCTTTATAAATAAATTTGTTTTAATTAGGGGAAAAAAACAAATCCAACCCACCTTCCTACTATCGCCTCTGGCTCTGTGTCAGATGAGGCAACTTTGAAATTGTCACTAGAGCCTGATTTATGTTTGGACTGTTTTTGTCCTGTGGAGCCCTCTGAATTGTCAAAAATAACAGCTTCATCCAAACCATCCTCATGTCTGCTAGGACCCCACCCCAATCTGGGAATTTAAAGAGGCATGTACCTTATTTAATAACCATATCTTGGATCAGCTTAATTTGTCCCTAATTAATGATTACGTACCACAGCATTTTAAGATTTATGTAATTAAATGTTTACTTAAGAAATATAATATTGATTCAGGAATCATAATCAAGTATAGACCTATACCTAATTTAACTTTCATCTAAAAAATTCTAGAGAAAATAGTTTCAGGTCAGTTGCATGAACATTAGCAAATACATGATCTGTTTCAGGAGTTTCAGTCTGAGTTTAGAGCACACCATTGCACAGAAACAGCAATAGTGAAAGCTACTCATGATATTCTCTTGGCCTCTGACAATGGACTTGTATCTACACTGGTCCTGCTAGACCTCAGTGCTGCATCTGATACAGCTGATCACAGCATTTTACTAGAGAGGCTTGGATATGATATTGGGATTGCAGGGATGTCTCAAAATTGGTTTAAATCATATTTATCTGATAGACTCCAATTTGTAAATGTAAATATATAATCTTCATACACCATCGTTAGTCATGGAGTTCCTCAGGGTTCAGTGCTTGGACCAATAATATTTACTTTACATATGCTTCCATTAGGTAAAGTTATTAAACAGCATGGGATACATTTCCATTGTTATGCTGATGATACAGTTATATTTGTCCATGAAACCCAATGAATCCAATCAAATACTTAGACTACAGACACATCTTAAAGACATAAAAACCTGGATGACCCTTAATTTTCTGCTTTTGAATACAGATAAGACTGAGGTTTTGGTTTTTGGACCTGGGTATCTTAGGAATAAATTTTGCACGCATTAAAAACATTACTAGAACCACATTCTTCCACCTGCATAATATTGCTAAAATTAGAAACGTCTTATCTAAAAATGATGTAAAAAAACTGGTTCATGCATTTATCAGGTCTAGACTGGAGTAATGCAATGGCTTATTTTCTGGGTGTCCAAATACTTCTTCAAAAATCTTTAGTTAATCCAAAATGCTGCTGCCAGAGTCTTAACTGGAGTTAGTAGGAGAGATCATATCTCTCCAGTTTTAGCTTCTCTCTATTGGCTCCCTGTCAACTTCAGAATTCAATTCAAAATCTTACTTCTAACGTGAAAAGCTCTCAACAACTTAGCTCCATCTTATATTACATATATTATTGTTCCATGTTTTCCTAACAGAGCACTTCACTCTCACACTGCAGGTTTACTAGCAGTTCCTAGAGTTTCCAAAAGCATAATGGGAGAAAGATCTTTCAGTTATCAAGCCCCTCTCTTGTGGAACCAACTTTTAGTTTCTGTCCTTAAGGCTGACACATTGTCCAGTTTTAAGACTGGGCTTAAGAGTTTCCTTTTTGATAAATCCTATAGTTAGGATTGGTTTGTTAGGCTTAGACTGCTGGAGGAGAAAGTGGCCTCACATCATTCATCCATCCATCCATTTTCTTCCGCTTATCCGGGGTCGGGTCACGGGGGTAGCAGCCTAAGTAGGGAGGCCCAGACTTCCCTCTCCCCAGCCACTTGGGCCAGCTCTTCCGGGGGAATCCCGAGGTGTTCCCAGGCCAGCCGAGAAACATAGTCCCTCCAGCGTGTCCTGGGTCTTCCTCTGGGCCTTCTTCCAGTGGGACGTGTCCGGAACACTTCACCAGGGAGGCGTCCAGGAGGCATCCTAAACAGATGCCCAAGCCACCTCAACTGGATCCTCTCGATGTGGAGAAGCAGCGGCTCTACTCTGAGTCCCTCCCGGATGATCGAGCTTCTCACCCTATCTCTAAGGGAGAACTCAGACACACTGCGGAGAAAACATCATTCAGTGAATTGTTAAAATTGAATAGTTTTCATTTGATACTATTTGGATGCTTGCCCTGAGCCTTGTTTCTTCCTCATGAAGGAATTTTCCCTTTCCACTGTTGCCTTCATGTTTGAGCAAGCATGAATTTGCTCAAGATGAGAGTATGTTCAAAGTAGTCTTCTCCTCAAATAATAATAGTATTACCTTACGTTTTATGTAAAAAAAAATGTTAATTTTTTATAAAAATATTTTTTTATAAAAACAAAATCTGTATGCCTCTTTTATGATTTTCTATTGTTGTCGTTGTCATCCACTGTTGTCATCACTCTTTGTTGAAAGCAGGTCTCTCTCGTAAATGAGCCCTCGAGGCTCAATGGGATTAACCTGTCTAAATAAAGACTGAATTAATGAATAAATGTTTCTGTTCAATGCCCTGACATGACTTCTGTTGTGGCCTGGCTCTATATAAATAAACTGAATTGAATTTAATTAAACTGTCTATCAAGGGCAGCACGGTGGCGCAACTGGTAGAGCTGCTGCCTCTCAGCGAGCAGGTCCCTGGTTCAAACCCCGGTCCAGGGGCCTTTCTGGGTGGAGTTTGCATGTTCTCTCCGTGCATGCGTGGGTTTTCTCCGGGTGCTCCGGTTTCCTCCCACAGACCAAAAACATGCATGTTAGGCTGATTGGTAACTCTAAATTGTCCCTAGGTGTGAGTGAGAGAGTGAATGGTTGTTTGTCTCGTTTGTCTCTATGTGGCCCTGTGATGGACTTGCGACCCATCCAGGGTGTACCCCGCCTCTCGCACAGTCTGTTTGTCTGTCTGTCAAGCAGAAATACTTTTTATATGTTAAGCAAATATGCAATGCACAAATGAAAAAAAAAAAGAAAACAACAACAGCAAGTTAAAAAGATTTAGTCATTAGTCATTAAAAACAATTAAATACTGAGTAGGAGGGATTTTTTTATATATTTTTTTATTTTTTAAGACTAATCACATGACCTATCAGAAAGGTACATAACCAGGTCAAAACACGCACTCATTTACAGACAAGTGAGGAATGGAGATCTATACATTCTTTTTCGGTTTGAGATTTGCATTGATTTTATTGGAGATGATGTCAGCAGTCAACTTGGGTGGTTCTGTAAATGGACTGAAACAAAAGACTGAGTCTAAAGATGATCTAAGTGGCGCTGGTGTCAGTATTGAGACTTCATCGATGAAATGTAGGCTACAGGGCACAGCTCGTGTACCTGCAAAGTCAGAGGATGGGGACTTTGTAATTGGAGGTGTTTTTGCAATTCACCACAAACTTTACACGGTGATTTATAACTACACCACCAAGCCTGAACCTCCAAGATGCACAGGGAGGTAAGAGGGAGAACAAAAAAAAAGGAAAATGTTGGTAAAGGATGGAAAAGGGAGTTAGATGTGTACAAATAAAAACTGTGTAATTTGCTACAAACATTTAAATGTTTTAAAATGTTCAGAATGTTGTTGTTTTTTTTCTATATTTTCACAAATAGCATACTTTCAAATGTGTACTTTGTCCAGTCCTAGTATTTTATATTACCTGAAACAAATTTTGACTTTAGTTACAGATTAATGAATCATAAAAAAACAGATAATTAATGAGTTGATATTTAGATAAAAAATGTTGTTTGTATGTTTAAACCTTTTAATATTTTGGGCTAAGATCCTATTTCATGTTTTGCGATGAGCTAAGTGGTATTTAATTTAACATACAGGTTTACAGATGAATTAAAAATAATATTTTTATATTGTCCAATGTTTTTTTTTTTTTTTTTTCTGTGGGAGGGAAATTATCTTTGCATTCTTAATTGTATTTCAGTTGTTTTAAATAAATTAAGCAGACTTTTGTGAATGTTAACACTCATCTACTTGATTTTTTGCAGCCTTACTTCCCGAGTTTTACGCTTTTTTCGAACAATGATATTTGCCATTGAGGAGATAAACAACAGTACAGAACTGCTGCCAGGCGTTAAACTTGGATATGAAATATATGACACATGCACTTCAGTGCCTGTGGCCATGCATGTAGCATTTCAGCTACTAAATGGACAAGACCCTGTGTTTTACAAAGAGAGCAATTGTTCCCAAACTGGCATGGTAATGGCTGTTATTGGGGACTCTGCATCCTCACCATCTATCGGCATATCACGCATCATTGGTTCCTTCAATATCCCTCTGGTGAATAATGTAGTATACATAGTATACATGTTTTCTTTGAACATCAGATTTGGTCTTTTATTTATTTATTTGTTTGTTTATTTTGCATTAGGTGAGCTACTTTGCTACTTGTGCCTGCCTGTCAGATAAGAAGCAGTTTCCCACTTTTTTCAGAACGATTCCCAGTGATCAGTTCCAGGCTGATGCTCTGGCCAAACTGGTGAAACACTTTGGCTGGACTTGGATAGGTGCTGTCTATTCTGACTCAGATTATGGAAATTTTGGCATGTCAGCGTTTCTTGCTGCAGCACTGAAAGAAGGGATTTGTGTGGAGTACTCTGAAGCCTTCTATCGGACTGACCCACGCAGCAAAATCCAGAGAGTAGCTGATGTTATTCGCAGGTTTCTGCCCCTTTAGTTTTGTTTGTATATTTTCTGTAATGGTAACCTTCTGCAATGCAAACTCCAGCAATATTTCTCAAATTTAATATTGGGAAAAAAGAAAAGAAAATGTTTTATAATTGTATGTTTTTACATGTTTAAAAAAATATTACGTTGAAGCACAGATACCCATTGTTTATGGCTCTTAAAACTTAGCAACATTTGTTATTTTTGCCCGCTTTTTCTTTTCTGGGTCGCGGGTGCCCATAACCAGCTGTCACTCTGCGAGAGGTGGGGTACACCATGGACAGGTCGCAAGTTTATCACAGGGCACACTTATAACAGTTTTCACAATATACAGAGTGTCTGTTTAAAATGAGGTATATGTTAAATTAGGCAATATGTTCCAATGTCTTTGCAGGTCAACAGCAATCGTTATTGTGGCTTTCACAGCTTCTGGAGATATGAGTGTCCTCTTAGAAGAGCTGGCTTTGGATCCCCCTCCACCTCGACAGTGGATAGGAACTGAGGCCTGGATAGCTGACCCACTTTTGATGAGCTTCAGTTTCTGTGCAGGAGCCATTGGAGTTGCCATTCAGCAGTCTGTCATCCCAGGACTGAGAGACTTCCTGCTGGATCTCCCTCCCACGGAAGTGGCTTCCTCCTCAGTACTTTCTGAGTTCTGGGAGGATGCATTTAACTGCAGTTTGAATAAGAGTAAATCTTTTTTATCTTTAATTGTGGTTTTGTATTTTTAGTTTATTTTCTTCACTTTGCAAACAAGATGCATTTTTAACTTTTTCAACTATTGAAAGAGAACAGTTTTTAAATGTTGACACCGAGTAAAACTGTACCAGACACATATTGTATGTGTTCCAAACACTACAATAGTCTGGCACTTAGGCTTTAATTTATAAACTGCAGTTCCAATTATTACTTAGCCTAGAACTAGCAACCCTTGTGTAATTTGACAAATATTTACGCACAATTCTGCATCTTTGTTGCATGTTGTAATTTAGGCAGCTACCTGCAATGAAATGTCTGCACCTGTTTAATGATCCTTGCTATTTTTTTTTTACAACATGAAAAATAACAAAAATACATCAACATGTATCTTAAGTTTTGTAGGCAGATGATTAGGATTCACTATAAAAATGTATCCATTTAGTATTTTAATCTTCTTGATTATTAATGGATCAGTTTCCATTGGGAAAAAGTTAAATAAACATTAACTAAGTTACAGCTTCATCCTTCTTTTAAGAGCTCAAACAATTTCAAATGTTTTTCATTAGGTGACAATCAAACTAAAAGAGAATGTGATGGAACTGAAGACATAAATGCACTTAAAAATCCATACACTGAAACATCTCAGTTAAGAATTACTAACATGGTGTACAAAGCTGTTTATGCAGTGGCTCATGCAATTCACAATGCAGTGTGTGAGGAAAGACATTTCATTACTAAGTGTGATAAACACATGAGACTGGAAACCAAGCAGGTCAGTTACATTCAGAACTAAATACCAATGTGTTTCAAGAGTTGTTAACCATGTGACAATCCCCCCCCCCCCCCACACACACACACACACATCTTATTTTTAATTCACAGGTTTTTACTGAATTAAAACAAGTCAACTTTTCTCGCAATGGTTATCCTGTGTCATTTGATGTTAATGGAGACCCTGTGGCTTTTTATGAGCTTATCAACTGGCAGAAGAGTGACAGTGGAGTTATTGATCTGGCAACAGTAGGATACTATGATGCATCACTGCCAAAAGGCCAAGAGTTTCATATCAACAGGAACATAACCTGGGTGGAGGGTGACACACAAGTAAAGACCCTAGTAGTGAGAAATTAACAAATAAACATAAGTTGCAGAAACTATTAAGCTTTAATTTTGCTCATTTGTGTGACAGGTACCAGTGTCAGTCTGCACTGATAGTTGTCCTCCAGGAACTCGTAAAGTGTTACAGAAAGGAAAACCCATCTGCTGCTATGACTGTATACCATGTCCTGAAGGAGAGATCAGTAATACAACAGGTAAAAACAGATGATTTCTATCCATGACTGCCTTATGACATATTTGCCTACTAATGGGTCATTTTGTGTCCTTAGATTCTGCTGATTGCTTCCCATGTCATAGTGAATCATGGCCTAATTCCAAAAAAGATGCTTGTTTTCCCAAAGACATTGAGTATTTTTCCTTTAATGAAGTTCTGGCAATCATTCTAGCTGCATTTTCTATTAGTGGGGCTTGTCTGTCTATCACAACAGCAATAATTTTTTTACGTCACAGAACTACTCCAGTTGTCAGAGCCAACAACTCTGAGCTGAGCTTCCTGCTGCTCTTCTCTCTGACTCTGTGTTTTTTATGTTCATTAACTTTCATTGGAGCTCCCTCTGAGTGGTCCTGCATGCTGCGACACACAGCTTTTGGTATCACCTTTGTTCTCTGTATCTCCTGTGTTCTTGGCAAAACTGTAGTGGTTTTAATGGCCTTTAAAGCTACACTTCCAGGTAGCAATGTCATGAAATGGTTTGGGCCAACACAACAAAGGATGACTGTAGTGTTTTTCACATTTATTCAAGTTTTAATCTGTACTGTTTGGTTGATACTCAGTCCTCCTTTTCCAATGAAAAATCTGACTACATACAAAGAGAAGATCATCCTGGAATGTGCATTAGGCTCTGCTGTTGGCTTCTGGGCTGTGCTCGGGTACATTGGCCTGTTGGCTGTTTTTTTGCTTTGTGTTAGCTGTTCTAGCTCGAAAACTACCTGATAAT
>NC_056503.1:34267518-34274881 GCF_014905685.2 Nematolebias whitei | reverse complement strand
GTTTTGGACTGATACTGTGTATATTTGCTCCAAAGTGTTTCATCATAATATTTCA
Source organism: Nematolebias whitei (assembly GCF_014905685.2). NCBI lineage: Eukaryota > Metazoa > Chordata > Actinopteri > Cyprinodontiformes > Rivulidae > Nematolebias > Nematolebias whitei. Next base: position 34,274,826 of record NC_056503.1, on the reverse strand, counting down.
GCCAGAGAGGAATTCCAAGAAACATTTAATGAACAAAAATTGAATCCTGCAAAATGTAGGCACAAAGGGATTTTTTTTATTATTATTTTGTGTCTGTACTTTTGCTTTGACATTAATATAGTTTTTGCAGTATTTCATATATCATAATTTTAATATGTTTGTGAATATGTGTGTTGAATATGTAAATGATTAGATACTGCTCTGTTCTATATGAATAGTGAAAAGAAAAAAAGAAAGCAATAAAGTTAGAGATTATTTTTCAAAACATAACTTAAAGTTTTGATGTTTTTCCGTTATTTTTAGTCTTAAATTGTTATAAAAAAAATTAAAAATACTCAATCCATAAAAGTACAACTAAAACCACTAATGAAAAATTCATGTTAAATTTTCTTTTTCAGTCATTTTACTAAGCCTACCTCCAAACATTGTTTAAACATTTTGTGTCTGCTGTGCCTTTGTAAACGTCTAAATCTGCTGTTACTGCTAATTCAAAATTGTATTTGTTTTTTATTGTCTTTTGAATAAATGACTACATTCTTGCCATCTAATAAAAACGTCATAATTGGAATAAAAAAACATGTTTTTATTTTCTGCTTAAAAGTTCTGGTAAATCCCTTTTCAATATCCAATCAAAAACAAATTATTGAACAAGTTTCAAGTTGGTATAAAAAGCAGATCACCACAATCAGCTAAACAAATAATTTCCCATGAAAAGCATCCATCCATCTAGCTATCCATCTTTTATTTTATAGACTCACTATTTGAAATGGGAGCTGGTGCTCATCTCTAGCAGCTACTGAGTGGGAGACAGGGCACACCCTGGACAAATTGTAAGTCCATTACAGGGCTACAAAAAGACAAACAGCTACTCACACTGAGGAACAGTTTAGCATTACCACTTAAACTAACACACATTTTGGTCTGTGGAAACCAGGAGAAAATTAATGCATTGACTAAGATACTGTGGATCATGACATCTTATGCCATAAGCTCTCAGATATTGACTTCTCTGATCACACTGTTGGCTGGTTCTCAAACTATCTCTGAGGTCGGAGGCAATGTGTTCGACATAACGGTACTTGATCCAGCTACCCAACGGTCACCAATGGTGTGCCACAAGGCTCAGTTTTAGGTCCCACTCGTTTTACAATTTATATCAGTAATGTAGGTCTAAACATTCCTGACACATCTTGCATCTCTATGCCGATGACACTGTTGTTTATTGCCAAGCTAACACAGTTGCCAAGGTTCTCCAGCTTCTACAGTCTGCATTTGACATACTTCAGTCAGACTCATTGACTATGGTGATATTTACATGATTGCCCGTGCAAGCTCCTTGCAGATGTTGGATGCTGTTTACCATGGCGTGCTACGATTCATAACTGGTTGTAACTACTGTACCCATCACTGCACTCTGTATTCCTTGGTCAGTTGATCATCATTATCTACATGAAGGCTTTCACACTGGTTCATCTTTATCTGTAAATCCCTCCTTGGTCTGCTACCTTCTTATATCTTCTCCCACATGTCACGCCATCAGTGCAGTTACAACATGCGCTTTCAGGCCATCATTACGTACAAAGTTCCCTCAATGCAGGCTGAACTTGGCAAAAAGGCCTTTTCCTACTCAGCTCCTGCAACCTGGAACACCTTGCAACAGGAACGGAAGTTATCCACCTTGATTTCTTTAAGGGGTTTCAAACATCTGATAATGTCAATAGAAAAATCAAAGCAAACATTCTTGTTTTTAATATTTCACTTTGTTTTATGGCACCCTGATTTAATAAATAAATAAAGGTTGAATGAAAAAAAAAAAAAACCTGGGAGAACATACACACTCAACACAGACAAGCTCCAGCCGAGAGTCTGGAACCTTTTTTGTTGTGAGACAACATGGCTAACCAATGCACCATTATACCGGCCGCTATTAAAATAAAAAAAAAAAAAAAAGCATTTATATATAAAAAAAAGTTCCCTCTACTTCAAAAGAAGCTACAAATAAACTTGGATTTTGTGATTATTATTAATTCTATGACCTTTTTGGGGTGCATAGCCCCCAGGACTGACGATGGCTCAGCTTGAACAACAAACACTCTGGTGTGGTTTGTGAGAAGTGCAAAAGCTTATGGCACCTGGAATGTCAAGAGGTCTCCCATTCTCTCATTCAGGTCTCTCATTTGGGGGAATGGTGGCGCAGAGGTTAGAGAGGTGGGCCTGTGATCCGAAGATCGCCAGTTCACGCCCCAGCCCTGACAACATCAAAATTGTGGGTGGGGTAGGTGAATGAATTCAGCGCTGTCTGAATTACATGTTCCCCACGGACAATGTTTACCATTTTTTCAAGATTTTTCACAAAATCCCTCTGACCGCAAAGAATTCAAAATGCAAATGCCTGACAAAGTTGTTGGAGGAAAGGCGGGGCAGGGTGATCCTGCAGGTAAGGGGTGTTTCACTTCAGGTCAAACTGAGATTGCTGATTGGTCAGTTGTTGACAAGCCTACTGGATTGATTGAAAGGTGGTAGTAAGGATCCAATTCGTGGAAAAAAAAAAAAAATCATAGATTTTACTGGCCCGTTTAAAAGGGTCATCTTTATTCAATATGTTTTCCAAATTTATTAAATATTTAGGTAAATCTAAAGTTTGAGAACTAAGCTTCCTTACAAAATCCTAATGACGTTTCTGTATTTTTCAGAGGTGCTAAGTTAAAATTTAGGGATGCTTGAGCACTTTCCAAAAGAGGCTAAAATCATTAGTGATTATGTCATGAACCAGAGGCCGGATCGCAAACAACAACAACAACCACTGAGAGGGTTAAAAGGTTTATTGAGAAATAAAGTAAAACCCTGGAGTAGGTCCGGTTCTGGGCCGGTTCCGATCTTCTGATTGGTAGTTCGTGATTGGGTAGTGTTGAAGTGGCGGGCTGCCAGTAGAAGTAGAACTGATGTTAAGGTCCACTGGAACGGAGTCCAACAGGCTTGCAACTAAAAGATAAAGGTTAGTAGATGCAGGGGGAAAGAGACTAATTGGGGAAATGAATCTGTGGGAATCAGATTCGGGGATAAGGATAAGTCCGTGATACAGAATGAGCTTGACCTTTAATCCGTGATCCAAAAAACAGTCAGAAGGGAAAGGCAGAGTTCATACCGTGAAGTCAGTTGTTCAGCAGAAGTATCCAGTACGTGATCCAAAAGAGAGTCAAAAAAACAAGAGCATGAGTCGGTACCTGATTAGATGAGCAAAAGCAGACGAGGGCTGAGGCAAAAGCGTGGTCGTGGTCAAGGCAAGGGTCATGAACGTGATGAGTCAATCAATGGAATGCTGGAAAGTCTACTGCTGATGAGACAGGATAGAGAATCTGGCCCAGACTGAGAGGAATGAGTGAACTTAAGTACTGACTGGACCAGGTGGTGGAGCTGTGGGATAATGAGCGGTGACAGGTGACATGAGTTGAGTGATTACTGAGTGTGCAGCATGACAGAGGAGCTGACAGAGAGCAGAGCTATGACAGATTATTAAAGTTTTGTAGTTTGGAAAACTACTCTGCACAGTCTATAAAGGGGGTTACCGTCATTCATTTTCACCTCAAGCTTTCTTTTTTGGCTTTTTAATCTTCATGGTTTCTTTGAAGTATGAATATATATTTTATGTTTTTATTCAGAAATAATTATTTAAATAAATAATTATTATGAGCGGTACAGTGGCTCAGTTGGTAGAGCTGTTGCCACTCAGCGAGAAGGTCACTGGTTCAATTCCCGGCCTGGAACCTTTCCGAGGTAGAGTTTGTGTAGAGCGCTATGGGGCTGGATATATATTGTTGATTATCAGTTCTGAGTTAAGCTCATAAGATATGCATGTATTATGCAAATAACCTTGTTGTGTGGGCACCACCTCTCTTGGAGAGGAAAATCAGTTTCTATTTACCCCCAATCAATGTAAACTGAAACGTAAGTTCTTTTCTTGTGTTTAAAGGGCATCAAATCAGTTATTACACACAAATATGCCAAAATACCCATACCATACCACACCACTTTATTTATAAAGCACTTAAAACAGCTACAAGGCCAACCGGAGTGCTGTACAGACAGAACAACAGGTAACACACGAAGTAATATACAAAATGAGGTAAATCAGACTATAGACATAAAAAACAATGCAGATAATGACGACAAACCAGTGTGGAGCATACAGGATCAAAACACAGATCATCTGGTGTTGAAAGCCACCAAAATAATCACAAATGCAGTTGATTTTATGTATTGTATTATAAAAATAATAATAATATGTGATATATGTGATGGAAATTATGCATGACAAAAGTTCACTGAACATCAAATTTGAATCAAAGGTCTAATCAATTATTCAAATTAGTGAAAGTTAAAAGGCAGACTTAGGACTGTTTCTGTTTGTGAAGTAGTTAAAAAAATATGTCTATGGTGAGCTAAGTTTGTCTGATAAGTTGTGATGTAGGTTCACCAGAAAGGCATTGAAAAATCTGTGCCCTACCAGGGTGAGATGGTCAGAGTGGTTCCGACAGCTGCTTAAATGATACCAGCCTCAGAATGTTCCGATGACTGAGAGGTTGAAGTATCCTCAAAGTTCACCTGCCATCTTTAGAAGGTCAAAGGTCCATTTGGCAGTCAGCTGGGATTTACCACTCTGAGGAGGGATGGTTCTGGTTTGGTCAGGTTCTGTATCTTTCTCTCATCCTGAGATGTCTGCAGAAAGGATGCTTCTTTCCTTTCTGAGGTCAAGTACAAAAGTTGGGTTTCTTCTCTCTCCAGTTATCTGTGTAGAAGTGTGTTGCTTCGGAGCATCTCTTCAAAACGTGTTTTCTCCCAAAGTTTTTTAGACGAAGCCCAGTGAAGTGTGTTAAAGTGAAACTTAACTGTCTATGCTAAAACAGATAAGATTGGTCCATCTCTTCCAGGAAGAGGTGGTCCTAGACTCTTGGCTTGTTTTTATAAAACCCAAAGCCCGTTTTTTCTGCCTTAAAAAGTTTTCCTTTTAAAAGAGAAAATAAGACAAATGTATTATCCTAAAGAAAGATTACTTTAGGCACACAATTTCATGAATAAGCATTCAGGTATGACATATTTTGAATCAAACTTAAAAACATGCAATGTTCTACCAGAATGTGTTGCTGTCAATCTCTTCAAAAGGAATGTCATTAAACAAAGGATTCTTATGGTGATATCTTGATGGGAACCATTCTGGGAGAAGTACTCCTTTTCGATAAAGAAAGATATCAAAGTAGCGAGTTTGGATGTTTCAAAAACTACAAGGTCAGAGTTGAACGCTCATTAAAACGATCTGTCCGTTTCATGAGGAATGAGTTCATATTGGCAGTGAGGTTAACACAGTGACAGTTTTTTTTATTTTTTTTATTGCATTTACATTAGTGTCAACTAAGAAGTTTGTGAGCTGAGTTGAATATTTGTAAAACAATGCCTGTTCCCAACGGAATTGAGGAATCTTATTTTAACTGTTTCAAACACAAAAACACAGGAATGATGTTTGTTTGAGCTGAGGGGAACTGGTTCTGAGGTGGTGTTTCCTTACATTTGCATGTTCTCTTCGTGCATGTGTTGGTTTTCTCCGGGTACTCCAGTTTCCTCCCACAGACCAAAAACATGCATGTTAGGTTGATTGGTATCTCTAAATTGTCCCTAGGTGTGAGTGAGAGAGTGAATGGTTGTTTGTCTCGTTTCTCTCTATGTGTCCCTGTGATGGACTTGCAACCCATCCAGGGTGTACCCCGCCCCTTGCACAGAGATTTCTGGACATGGGCACCGACAACCCCAGTGACCCAAAATATAAGAAGCGGGTAAAAGATAATGGATGGATGGATGGATGGATGGACAAAAAACTTGACATAGGCTTTTTTGTTTTAGGTGTGTGAGTTATGGCTTCTGGAAGTGATGATTTGACTCTGTAATACCTTTGTGTGGAAAAGAAAAATGCCCATTGTTGTTGCCATGCTGATGTTATGGAGCTAATGGCAGCTTTCACAGCGCATACAAAACTCATTTGTCCTATTGGGTGCTTTACCCTTTATTACTATTATAAACCAGTCATTATCAAAATAAATGATTAGATGTGAACTGAAGCTCAGGGGTCCACTTGTAAACAAGACACTTTAGGATGTCAAATGTGAAGACAGACAAACTTCATAGAAGCCATAATTACCATTTCCCAGTGTGCTTTTGCTTTTGACTGTGATTCGTTGTTCTTGCGATGACTCTTGTGACCAATGAAAAAAGCAGCCATAATTTATTTAAAAAAATACTAACACATATGTTTGTCAGGGGCTTTGCTAAAGAATTGTTAGTTACAGTACATGCAAGGTCAATATGGAGATAGGGTGTGCAAAACAGAAAGCATTGGTTGGATGTTATCTATTGCTTCATCTTTGTGTTTTATTTAGTCTTCTCTATAAAGACTTGGCTTGTTTTGGGTATCTTGTTGAAGAAATAGAAAACTTAGGTATAGTGGAAGAGGTGGTGATAAAAGAAAAGGCAATAGAACAGAGCCTGGAAGACTTGGAGATAAAAGAAAGTGGTGTTAATTCTGTTATACCTCAGTGTCTGAAACTAGGAGATGATGAGCCTCTGACCTTACAGATGGAAGGTGATGTTGTTATTGGAGGGTTTTTCCCTCTACACTATGTGGCCTCTGAGCCACAACACATCTACCACAGCAAACCCCAAATGACATCATGCAGTGGGTGAGTGTAAGGATATTCACATTTATTGTTTTCACTCTTTAAACTATTTCTCAGAATTCTACGTTAAAAGTACATTGATTTTTACAGGGTTTTTTTACATCCATGTCATGCCTATGTTAGTAATATTTATTGATTTTTTTCTTCTCTGCAGATTTGACCTTAGAGCATTTCGATGGATGATGACAATGGTGTTTGCAGTAAACGAAATTAACAATAAATCTGATCTGTTACCAGGTGTTAAATTAGGCTATCGAATCATGGATAGTTGTGACAACATCCACACTAGCATGCACTCACTTTTCTCTTTACTGAGTTTCTCAAAGGATGTGACAGACATAATCAATCAAACAAAAAAAAATGAAAACATTATACAATTTTCCAGTGAAATTAATTTTACAATGGAGATGTTAAATTCGACAGATATGCACAAAAATCTAAATGTAGGATCTACAGTGAAAATGAAAGGAAGTGACACTATTTTTTCAGTGTCTTATATTTCTAGAAAAATGAGAAGTTTTATGCAAGAGAATAAAACAGAAGAATCAAAGTTAGACTCTTCCACTTGTCTATCTGGTTCACCTGT
>NC_056503.1:34261364-34267508 GCF_014905685.2 Nematolebias whitei | reverse complement strand
AAGGCTAATGTACCTGGCCCCAAGGCTCTGAGGCTGTTCGGTCCATCTCAGCAAAGGAGTATGATCTTCTTTATAACAGCTCCTCAGGTAAACAAAACAAACAAACAGCCAAACAAAAAAAAACATTAGGTTGTTAATTTAAATGTAACTTGACAAAAACTGAATGCAAATAAGTAAATAAAAACAACACCACTAAAACAAACAAAATAAACAACGTTATTGACTATTTTATTAATCAGATGTCTATTTTATGGTTGAAGAGTTTATGATTCCCATAGGAGTAACTTCCTGAAATCAAAACTGTAGAGTGTAAAGTTCCAAACTTTTTAAGCCTAATTGAGAGGCTCAGTTATTTAACCACATGATCATTTAATAACACACCTCTTACAATGGTGAATAGTTAGGGTCTTTTTTAGCTTTTGTTTGCCAAAAGAGAAGTTTTGGCCATGTGCCTGAATGTGTGCACTGGTAAAACTGGCAGGGTATTAGGCTTGATACTGACGGTTTTGGAAACCTGAACACTAAGACCTACTCTGTTTAAAGTTGTTTTTTTCTCTCTTGTTACATAAATTGCTTTCTTTAACCCCTCTCAAACCGTCTGTCTTCTCTGTCCAAAATATTAATATATTGTTCTCAGAAGAGGGTCCTTAATCATCGAAGTGTAGATGGACACATGAATCTTGTCCTGAAAAGTTGGTTCTCTTATGTTGAGCCATGCGTCTGTGCAATTTCTGGTTAGTTTCCCAATACAGAGGTATGACTATAATTGGAATTTGAGCTCTCCAGTTTTGAACTGAGGAAGTGACCCAAATGGGAAGCTGAATGTCTTTAAATACAGACTAGAAACCCAGTTGTTTTATTTTATTTATTTATTTTTTGACATTTTTGAGGGATTTACCTTGGTGTGGATGACATAATTTTCACCAGCAGGAAATGTGATTGTGAATATTGTAACTTTTATTTGTGTATTTATTAGTATTTTGCTCTCAGATTTGTCTCTGTACAGGGTGGCTGCTGGGGGCTCCTCCTTTCCCGTTTAGGAATTTGTCATACCGAAGCTCAAATGGAAAAGTAAAATCAAATTTTATTTATTTTTATTTTTATTTTTGTTCATCCTATTCAGAGATAGTATACTTTTACACACAACACATTTTAATATTTGTTCTCACATTTAGGTTGAGTAGACATACTAAATGATCACCATATGTGTTTGGCCTGTTTAGATTGTTGTGGAGTGTAAGGAGCCATGGCCTCTTGGATTTTACCTTGTCCTCTGCTACATTGGCCTGCTTGCCTTTTTCTGCCTTATTCTGGCATTCCTTGGACGGAAGCTACCAGATACTTTCAACGAGGCAAAGTTGATCACTTTCAGTATGTTGATCTTTATTGCTGTGTGGATCTCTTTCATTCCAGCTTATATGAGCTCTCCTGGCAAATTCTCAGTAGCTGTGGAAATATTTGCAATATTAGCTTCTAGTTTTGGTGTCTTGTTGTGTATTTTTGTGCCAAAATGTTACATAATTTTATTGCATCCTGAGAGAAATATAAAAAAATGTGTGACTGGAAGAGTCATTAAATAAATTTTATAATTATGTATAGGGTAAAAATAAATACATTTAAAAAAGTTTTTTTTTTTTTTTTTTACGTGTAACTCCAAGAAGATTTACTTTTGAATGTCAAATTTAAAATCACCTGCATGTTTGAATGCAAATAAAATAAAAATCTAGAATTTGTTCTTTTGTCATAATGCAGTTTTATTTTAGTAAGTGCTCCTAATGTTTGTAAAGTTATTATCTTGCACTGTTCATAGTCTATAGTCATGGTATTCTAAAATACGGTTGATGGAATTTCTTTTATTATTTTAATTATTTATTTACAACTTTACAAAATGAAACATCACTTCAGAGGCACAGTAGACACTAAAGTGTTAAAATATGGTCCAAATGCTAAACAGACTTCAGGCAAGTAAAACATCCATCCATCCATCCATCCATCCATCCATCCATCCATCCATCCATCCATCCATCCATCCATCCATCCATTCATCCATCCATCCATCCATCCATCCATCCATCCATCCATCCATCCATCATCTTTACTTGCTTCTTCCTTTTCTGTTCATGGGAATCACTGGTGCCCATATTCAGCAGCCCCTGTGCAGGAGGTGAGGTACACCCTGGACAGCAGCAAGTTCATCACAGGGCAAGTAAAAATCTACAAGATAAATTCATTTCAGATAAAACCTTAACAAGCATCTGTTGTAGATATATGGTCATCAACAAAATTAGTGAACATATTTTGTCTTCCTACTAAAAGAGACGATCAAAACAAGTTACACTGGCAATCTGTTTGATATTGTACTGGTTGCAAATCATCTAATAAACAGCATTAATATAAAGAATGAATATGGAATGGTAAGCATTTTCCCCAGGATAGAAATTGACCTACATCAATATGTGTTGTGTCTGGTGACAATTAGTCAAGCCTAGTAGCTTACATTGCAGGTCACAATGAAAATATGTTGATGATTTTTATAATCGAAAATGTAGTTCCAGCATTTCTTGAAGGAATGCATCTGACTTACCTCTAAAGTACTTTGGTCAGCTTTTGTTGTTTTTTTATGTGCTATATAAATACATTGACATTGACTTTGACATACCTGCCTCCTCTCATCCACAATGTTTAAACTAAGATAATCTTACATTAAGACATGATGGTGTTTTAGTCATTTTTGTCTACATTTATAAATTATGTTATTGCAAGATCTCATATTCTTTCTCAGATTGTGACTCTCAGCTACTACCCCATCAAACTTTAGCTCAATGCAGGTACAAACCTAACCTGCTTGTTGCCCTGGGCAAAAAAAAACCCTTTGTTTTTATTTTTTTTTTCAGAGATTTCATTCAAATAAGTTGTAATATTCTACATCGCCTTACAACCTGTTTCTGTTTCGTTTTTTTTAAATACCATTTTCTTTCACTTGTTCTTCTCAATTTGTATGCTTTCTTTTATGACCGTCTACTGTTGTCTTTGTTGTGCATCACTCTTTGTTAAAATTAGGTTTCTCTTGTAAATGAGCCCCCGAGACTCAATGGGATTAAACTGTATAAATAAAGGTTGAGCGAATGAAAACCATTAGCTATATTTACATCAATATGAAGAAAACGTGCATTTTTGGGGTGAAATCAATTATGTGATTTACTTAGCAAACTACTTGTATTAGGTGTGCTTTTAGATGCATCCCTAGCCCAGCAGGGGAGACGAGAGTATCCCCTTCCCCTTATTTCACAAAGTGTACAGTATGTCAGACCTTATTTATTCCCAACTATGAAAATTTCAATAAGAGCCATCAGAACATTGACATGAATGGCTGATAAGTCCTATTTTTGATTTGCAGAGTTTTTTTCATTCATTCAACCTTTATTTAGACAGGTAAATCCCATTGAGCCTCGAGGACTCATTTACAAGAGAGACCTGATTTCAACAAAGAATGATGACAACAATGGACAACAGCGACAACAATAAACAGTTATAAAAAGTCATACTCCAGTTATTTTTTTATTTTATTTTTTTTTTAACCAATAGTATGGCTAAAAGAAAAAGGTAACAAAAAAAACAGCTAGATGCTAAGGTGAATGTAGAAAACTAAAAACAGGAACATGTCTGCATTGGTCCCTGCCAGGAGTCCAACAGATTCTTAAAGCCACTTAGAGAGGTCAAGGTCGAGAGCTTCAATTGTTTTTGTAAGGTATTCCAGGAAACAGGAGAAGGCCCTCTCCCACAGTTGTAGCAAAGGAAAGCAAATTGATCTGCATGGGGGGGTATTGGTTTAACTCCTATTCCTCAGTTATTTTAATTTGATAAGTTCCTAATTTTGTTTTTGAGCCATATTTTATAAGGCCTCTCAATTTTTTTCCGTCAGATGTTTCTTGTTCCCAGTTTGGTGTTCCTAGTAGCTTGATGTTTTGCAGATATATTTAAAGCAGTTTTAGGCAGTCACAGTTTATCTTACCCTCTGTAAGTTCCCTGTAGAGAATGTCCTTTAAGTCTGTATACTGACTGCATTATAGCTAAGCTTGTGTTTACAAAATTTAATTTGATGTGGCAGCCATCTTAAATTGGTTTGACTTCAAAAGTTAATTAGTTGTAAATCCAGTAATTACTTTATCTGAGTTTCAATAAGCTCCATTCAATAGTTCATACTTTTTTGCTAACAGACAGTTGTACATAAACAGAGATGTGCACAAAAGCAAATGCATTATCTTTTTTTTTATATAACAAAGTTAAGAACTTGAATTTCTGATTTGTATATGGCTGCTAAAAGTTCATTTCCTCAATTTCATGACTAATGTTAAAAAAAAGCCCTGTGATAAAATTCAAAATGCTTTTGAACACCATTCTAAATACTAATTTTGCATACTAAGAACCCCAAAATAAGAAAGTAGAAGGAAGTGTTTAATATGATTTTTAAGCATCAGAACTTGAGGTAGTAATATATACAAGTAAACTTTAATGTTTTTCTTTTTTGCACAACAGACACACAGTGACTCATGCTTTGGTACAGCTTTATTTTCTTGTACACTATGAAAGGTTTCCAGGCATGATGCAGTACTTAATTTACCAAGTCAGAATACAAGGAAATGATTTTATAATGTATTGGTATAGAAAAAAAAATTAAAAGGGCAACAAAAAAAAAAAAAAAAGAATTGTCAAGTATTTAAAATCCCCGTGACCCAAAATGGAATAAACGGGTAAAGATAATGGATGGATGGATGAAGTATTTAAGACCAGCTGTGATGTATCATTTCTTTTCCTTTCCCAGCAGATATTGTTTAGTATTTTTTTCTGGCTTGAGTAAAATAATGTAACACTTTGGAGCAAAAAGGCAGAACAGCAAGCCAAAGCTTGAGGCTAAAATGGCGAATGACTCGACTGCGTCTGCATAGTTCCCAGGAGAGCTGATGTAGGCAGGAATAAATGCCAGCCACACTGCACAGAAAATCAACATGCTAAAAGTTATAAACTTAGCCTCATTGAAGTTGCCGGGCAACTTCCGAGCCAGGAATGCTAATAAAAAGCAGAGACATGCTTGCAGACCTATATAACCTAAAACACACCAAAATGCAAAGCTAGATCCAACACTGCACTCTAGTATAATTTTTGAGCGTTCATATTTGGTGTTTCGAGATGGAAAAGGTGGAGCATCAATAAGCCAGGCAGCACAGATAACCACCTGGAAGAGGGTGCAGCTAAAGATAATAGCTCGCTGCTGTTTGGGCCCAAGCCACTTCATGATGTTGTTCCCTGGCCTTGTGGCTGTGAAAGCAGCCAACACCACCAGAGTCTTTCCCAGAATGCAGGAGATGCAAAGTGAAAATGTGATGCTAAAGGCAGTGTGGCGGAGCATGCAGGACCAAAACGTTGGCTCTCCGATGAAAATAAGAGAACACAGAAAACACAATGTCAGGGCAAACAGGATAAAGAAGCTGAGTTCTGAGTTATTCACACGAACTATTGCTGTATTTTTGTGATAGAAAAACACAATAAGAATTCCCATTGTGAGACAAGCACCTACTGCAGAGATCACTGTCAGAGAAATACCCAAGGAATCATAGGTCAAGAACTCCACTCTCTTGGGGATGCAGGCTGTTCTCTCGTTGTTTGACCAGAAGTCATCAGGACACAATTTACATTCTACTGAATCTACAGAAAACACAATTTAAAAACAAAGTATTTTAAGCATCAAATATAACTTGATTGTGAAAATAAAATTGTAGGTATTTTAGTCTCACTTGTCTGATTGCTAGTTTTGCCACTGTCGCATAGTACACAGTCAAAGCAGCAGACAGGCTCCCCACGACGGACAGCTTTCCTGGACCCTGGTACACAGCTGGGACTGCACACAGACACTGGCACCTAAGGAAACAACACATTATTGAATCAAGTTCAGACGTTTCACATCGTTTAATTTTAGAAGGTCAGACTTAAGCAAAACAGCATACAGTAGTCCCTCATTTATCGTGGGGGAATAATAGTAAGTAGTAGTTTATTTTTGTATATCTATCTATCTATCTATCTATCTATCTATCTATCTATCTATCTATCTATCTATCTATCTATCTATCTATCTATCTATCTATCTAT
>NC_056503.1:34243410-34256364 GCF_014905685.2 Nematolebias whitei | reverse complement strand
ATATATATACATGCATACATAGATGTGTTTTAAACCCTTCCCACACTCTTTCAATATTCTAAACTCTAAAGCTCTAAAGAGCACAGAAAGTCATGATTTCAGCTCTTTGCCACCTGCAAACGCTATTGGCCACGCCCACTTATCTGCTCTGCAGGGAGAACAGCTGATCAGCTGCAGCAGGAAGCTTACCCAGCAGTATGTGCTGCACAGAGGTGCAGCAGATGCTAAATAATTTAAAATAATTAATTTTAAATAAAAATTCCATGCCGATCATGCGGCTCATCCATCAATCAGACAATTGTGTGTCATGTCCAATCTTATTTTGAAAAAACGCGATAGAGTGAGTTCATGATAAATGAACTGTGAAGTAGCGAGGGACTACTGTCATTGGAGAACCAACTACAGCTGTCGTGTTCTTTTTTTTTTTTTTTTTTTTTTGTCAGTCCAAAGCGCCTCACATCAGTTCCAGACTTCTTCATCCCACCTGACTTACCTCCATCTTAACCTACAGAACTTCAACAGTTGGCATCTGATGAAGGTAAAAACACAGTGTGAGCAGCTTGCCTCACTCTGTTGCCCTGCCCACATTATTTTGTCCTCCTGGATCACCAGCTCCTTTCCAGCAGGCTTAGTTCCATCGAACAACCCAACGTTGACAAAGTCAATGTTCCCACTTGAACCTCTCTGCCAGTTGATGATGTCATAGTATGGAACGGAGTCACCCTTCAAGTCAAAGTTGACTTCCTCCCCGGCAATAATAAATTTCACTTCCTGGATATAATGCTGCAGCTTGAATAATCGTATAGAAACAACAAATGCAACTTTTTTTTTTTCCTTTTAAAACACTATCAAGGTTTTAGATGTGATATTAAACAGTGCAAATGCTTGATAATACCTGCCAGGGAAGTATATTGTTGTTTTGTGCACATGATTTGTTTTCAAATGGCCCACTGCTTGGTTGGCAAAGAAGCAGGTTGTGTAGAGAATGAGCAACAGCATATACCGCCTTATATACATTATAGGCCACTCTAGGGCTAGATGTGTTTGTGTAGGCCGAGTGTTGCCCCAACAGCTCCTCCTTCCCTGAGCAGGGCGGCAACTGGGAGGCAGATTGTGGAAAAGGATTGCAGCCATAAAGAGCCTCCCACAGCTCCTGCACTAAGATATTATTGGGATATTTCTGAGGAGTGACTGTCAGCAGGTAGTCACCAAGTCGGGCAATATGACCTTTTCTGATGCCAAACCCAATGGTGCCCCCCAAGTAGGGGTAATAGTTGTTTCCTGTAAAGACAGATGACGTGATCCAGGCTTCACTTGCAACCCACTGGATTCCAGTTATGTCCTGTGTCATGTAGTCCCTCAAAAAAGGTGTCATTTCCCCTTCAGCTGAAAATACTACCACTACCTTTGCTGAAGAATTTTGCATCACCTTTGTAGAAACACATACAATGATGGAGAATTTGTCAAGTAAAGGAAGAGGGGGGATAAAAAGTTCTTTAAAAATTAAATTAGGTAAAAACTTGTTAGAAAAGTGCTCTATTTGAGAAAAAATAATAATTCACACAATATTAGATGTTACACAAAACTGCATTACAGCAGCACATTCGAAGTGGGTGATTATCTCTGAAGAAATGACTTGAAGCTGAAAGTGGCTCATTACACTAAAGCCAAAGATAATTGACTCCAAAAATACAAATAAACTATTATTAATAGTTTGGCAGCTAAGCCTTCAATTCCAGTTTGCATGTGCCAGCAGCAAAATCAGTAAATCAGAAACAAATGGATATTTACCGTTTCATGTTTGTATCACTGTTCACTTTTATGGATGAATAAAAAAAAATATGAGTATGATAAATGTAAATGCAAAGTGTTGCATTGCCTGATTGATTTTTATGCAACAAATAATCACATGTACTGTAAATGTTTTATTGTTTTTCTTTTTTCCAAGTAAATTATCAAATTATTGGCGTTATGTTTATTTATATGACTTAATTATGCATAAGCAGAAAAAAAACATATGCAAAAAGAATAAATACCCGTAAATAGAAATAACCACGTTTCCAGATGGGCCAAATTGTCTAAATGTCTCACAGAAATGGAAATAAATGTTCCATCATGCAAAAAATACAAATTTATTTTAATGTCTTCCTTACACTCAACAACAACCTCCCTTCACATGATTAGGTCATTTAAAAAAAAGGTAATTTAGGAGACGTTTGAAATATCATAAGCCACGCAGAACTGATTACCATTTTTTGTTAATGAAAACATTAAAATGGGGTATAAAAGGAAAACTCTAATTACGTAAAAAGCACATCAGTGCTCATTGTGCTTGGTTTTTTTATTTATTTTTAAATTCAGATCTACCTGCATGATCTCCAGAGCCCTCTTTGAATTGTAAAGCAGAGGAATCATTTCTTGGTAAGCCACACAAACGTTGGTTCCCTGTAATTCCCTCAGTAAACCTCGCACAGCAAATCGCCCGTACTCATGGTCTCCTCGAATAAGTCCAATCCAAGTCCAGCTGAAGCGCACCAGCAGCTGAGCAATGGCTTTGACCTTAAAACAAACAAACAAACAACAACAACAAAAAAGAAAACAGGTAAAAATAAATAAATAAATACGAAAAGCCAAACTATATAAAATAGGTTTAAAACATATATAAAACCAAAACATTTTGTTGAAAAAAGATTTAGTTTGGATGTTGCAAGAAATGTATTATTTGAATAAAAAAAACAAATAAATCAGGGAAATGTATTGCAAATCGAGATGTGATGTTTTATTTGTTCTTATACGAGTGTATACAGTAAACAGTTGAACATAAAGTAACACAACAATTAGTATAGTAAATTATAACTATGTTTTCCATAAATTGCATAAGACGGTCATCATTTTAAAGCATTGACTTAATCATTAGTTGTTTATTTATCTGATTTTAAATTCTCACCTGATAATCATCATTAGGAATTACTCTGAAAAATGTGGGATAATTCTTTCTGTCAGTGAAACAGGCACATGATGAAAAGTAGCTAATCTGTGTAAGGGAAAGAAAACATTAAAGCACAATAAATCATGCAGTAATATATCAACATTTAGGGGTAATACAGATAAAAAAAAGAGCTGTTGTCACCATTGGGATTCTGAATGGCTGCAGGATTCTTGAAACCACAATGGACTGAGCAGAACCAGATTCTCCTATCAGGGCAAGAAGTGGAGAAGAAACACTGCACGTGGAAGAGTCTTCCTCATTCAGACCATTTAACACAGCCAGAGCTGCCCTTTGACCAGTCAGAGGATATGCACATGAATCAAAGATTTCATACCCTAAAGTGTGATTGGGCAAAAGTTCTGAGTTCTGGTTTATCTCGTCCACTGCTAGCCTCATAGTCAGAGCCCAGCGGAAAGCCCTGGGATCAAATCTGTACATGCACATGATGCACAATTACACAAATACACAATAAATAAATAAAGTAAGACAGGTTGTTTTCTTAGACTATCAAATAAAGGACAAACTGCAACTGCATCAGTTTGCATGATGACATAACTGAGTAGTTTCCATTGTTAATATTTCATTATGTTAAACCATACAAGTTTGGAGTAACTAAATGTTTATGAATGATCAGATTATTTAAATTGATTGATTGTTTAGAGTTACAATTTAAAATAATAAAATACAAAAAAAAAATACTGAAGCATTTTTGTATCAATGAGTCAGTAACTCTAACAAAGAGTCAGAAAATAAACATTTTTTTGGATTTCGTTTATGTTTAACAGAAAAAAAAATCATGTTTTGACATAGATATGCAGTTTCTAAATGATTAAATATATTATTTTATACTTGATGCTGAATACTTGAGTATCACCAAATACTATCAGCATTTAGAAGAATAAATACATCTTTATAACCTCTATTAATCTCACCCATTACACTTGACTGGTGGTGGTTTGTAGGTGCAGTTAAGGTCAGGCATTTCCTGGTTGTAGTGAAGAGGAAAGATCCCTCCAATTACATAGTCCCCATCAGCCACAAAGCATGGCTCAAATCTGTTTCGGAGAGTGCACTTTTCAGCTGCAGGTGTAGCTAAAGACATGAGGCTGGAAACTGGGCAGTATGTTAAAATGAGCACAATGACAGAGTAAAGCAAAGAAAACAAGGATAGCAGAGCCATTCTGGTAGACATCTTTTGAAATATAGAGAGCAAGGATTTAGGCAATGTATATAGAGTGTGATCATGTTGTCATTGACAGGCTGTGATGGGATTGGACACCAGCTGCCGTGCCTAATCTACCCAAGTGGGTTACTTTAGGCTAAATGGCAAAAAAATAATAAATTATTTAAAAAAATGAGAAAAACAAAATAAAATTAAATTAAGTAGCAGAACAATCACTAATGTGTTTTAAATTCTGCAAAACATTTTAGTAAGCATTCAGTTTAATTGACTGCAATTTATTTAAACAACTTGGTTTTGTTGTATTTTACTTATTTCCAGAAAAATAAGCAAACAAACAAAAAAAAATCATTTCTAATAATCGTTATCACAAAATTATTGTAGATGCTTAATATTTGCTCCAGTGATGTGCAGAGAGATTTGTGACAGGTCAGGCACTGACTTGTCTGGAATCAGATGCACACATATAAGAACTCAAAATAGAAGCTTATATTTCATTTTAACCTTTTTTTTTTTTTTTTGTCTTTTAAAAAGGCATCAAATTATGCTTATCAAGTTTAGAAAAATCATCTAGTTTTGAGATACGATCTTCCATTTTATCTAAACAAATTTAAACGAGTGTACCATTATAGATTTGCTACAGAAGAATGTAACAGAAGAACATACAGCGACTGCACCCGTTGCATTGTCCTATGGGGCAACACTGCCCCCTATCAGTGAGGCAAAGTACTTTCTGCCTCACCCTGTGTATTTAAACTGTGCATTTATGACCGATTAGAAAAAAATAAATATGTTACACACTCACTCTAGTACTATATTAGACAGACTGCAGAACATCAACATGTGTAGCACATGTGTAATCAAATGTATATTGGTGATATAAAGAGAGACAGCAATGGGCATGCACCAATCGCCTACTTCACCTTTTGTATGACACAACGCCAGCAGAGGTGAGACACAGCACTACACTGCTTCACCCCGCGTTGTTTGAACTGACATTGCATAAATTCCGCGATTTTGAAAACTGAAATGTTGAAATAATTCAGAAAACAGTTTTATAACACAGTCAAGTGGTCAAATGTATTTTCTCTTATCATTGTCAGTATTTTACTTGTTATGATGACAGGTGAGGTACTGCCTACCCTGACTGCACATCACTGATTTGCCCTCATTTATTAAATAATAATAATAATAATAATAATAATAATCCAGCTAGTGTACGTAACACATGGTTAGTTTAGTGTTATCTTTTTCAACTTACTTACTTGGATCAAGTAGTGTTTTTCCTTTATAAAATGCATATTCATTCATTCAACCTTTATTTAATCCCATTGAGCCTCAGGGACTCATTTGCAAGAGAGATATGATTTTAATAAAGAACGATGACAATAGTAGACAATCATAAAAAGGAAGCATACAAATTGAGAACAAGTGAAATAATATGGCATTAAAAAAATGATACCAAAAAACACTTTGACTTGTTTTTGATGGGTGACGAATATATGTAAACCCTTAACCTCTAACCCCCCACCCCCCCCACCACCACCACCTACCCACACATACACACAAGAAACAAAAACAAACAAGAAAATGTTACAATAAACAAGATACTGCAAAAAAAACCTTCTTTCCTTCATTATGGATATTGTTACCTCAATTACTGCTTCTGTTCATAACTTTTATGGACAGAATTTCTAGGCGCAGCCAAGGTGTTGAGGGGATCCATTTGTGTGGCTTTAGGGTCACGTCTCTGCTTTTTGCAGATGATGTGGTCTTATTGGCTTCATCAGATCGTGATCTACAGCTTTCGATGGAGCAGTTCGCAGCCGAGTGCGACACAGCCGGGATGAAGATCAGTTCCTCCAAGTCCGAGGCCATGGTCTTTAGCCGGAAAAGGGTAGAGTGCCCTCTCCGAGTCAGGGAGGAGGTCCTGCCCCAGGTGGAGGAGTTCAAGTATCTTGGGTTCTTGTTCACGAATGAGGGAAAATGGAGCGTGAGATCGATAGGCGGATATGTGCAGTGTCTGCAGTGAAGCGGGTGCTGTACCGGTCTGTTGTGGTGAAGAGAGAGCTGAGTCAAAAGGCGAAGCTCTCAATTTACCAATCTATCTATGTTCCTACCCTCATCTATGGTCATGAGCTTTGGGTTGTGACCGAAAGAACGAGAACTCGGAAACAAGCAGGTGAAATGAGTTTTCTCCGCAGGGTGTCTGGGCTCTCCCTTAGAGATAAGAAGCTCGGTCAGCCGGGAGGGACTCAGAGTAGAACCGCTGCTTCTCCACATCGAGAGGAGCCAGTTGAGGTGGCTCAGGCATCTGGTTAGGATGCCTCCTGGACGCCTCCCTGGTGAGGTGTTGTGGACACGTCCCATCAGGAGGAGACCCAGAAGAAGACCCAGGACAAGCTGGAGGAACTATGTTTCTCGGCTGGCCTGGGAACGCCTCGGGATTCCCCCAGAGGAGCTGGCCCAAGTGGCTGGGGAGAGGGAAGTCTGGGCCTCCCTACTTAAGCTGCTACCCCCACGATCCAACCCCGGATAAGTGGAAGAAAATGGATGGGTGGATTTACTGCTTACTACATTTAAGCCTTATAAAACAACATCCTTTCATTTGTCCAGTTTTTTTTTTTTTCTCACATCCCCATGCCTTGTCATGGGGTCACAGGTACCTATCTCTAGTAGTCACTGTGTGAGAGGCGGGACACACCCTGGACATTTCACAAGTCCATCACAGGAACACAGAGACAAATAAGACAAATTATTGACTCTCTCAGTCACAGCAAAGGAGAATTTAAAGTTAACAATTAATCTAACTTTCATGTTCTTGGTCTGTGGGAGGAAACCCGAGAACCTAGAGAGAACTGTTGGATTTCATACATTTCCATACATGCACAGAAAGAACAGAAATGATAAAAACGTAAAAAAAAAAAAAAAAAAGACTTTTAGTGGGAAAATAAAGTACAATTAGAAAAAAATGTTGTTGTTTTTTTCTTTGTTAATCAAAGCTGTGCTAACTCATCTGGTTATGTAATTATCCATTCATTTAGGTTTTACCACTGCAAGATTCATTGCATAGCTTGTTGAAAGAAAGAAACAAAGAACGAAACAAAGAAAAAGAGCAATAGTTGGACATATGCAAACACAAATTAACTATAGCTGTTAGTTTTTGTAAACCTGACAAAAATCAATTTGATTGTTTTGAATAAGATAAATAAAACAGAATAATTTTACCAGCTCATACTACCTGACCACAAAATTTATTTAATTTGCGATAAACAATCTTGATCTAATATTAGACGGGGGAGGCATTATTTTGATGTCATGACCACATAGTCTGGGCGGTGCCATCAGTTGGTCTGTGCTGACTGTAGTATATATGTTCCCTGTAATATCATAAAACCTTCATATGTGTGGAAAAGGCAACGCAATTTTTTATATTGAACTTTTCTTACACTTGAAATAGACATGGTATCACCTGCTACAAAACTACTTTTAATGTTGTATTTAGTTGGAGGAAAAGTTGGTTCTGCTGCTGCTCTGGATACATGTGCTTTCTTGGGAGAAGAGGAAGAGAACAGCCTTTATGAAGATGGAGATGTAGTTATAGGGGGTTTATTTCCTCTCCATTACAGCCCCGTCTCCTCTCTTTTGACATTTAAAACGAAACCAAAACCAAATACATATAATTAGTGAGTTACAAGTGATTACATGTGAAAAAAACATTTTAATGTGTTGAACAGCGTAATGTATCATGTATATTTATATCATGTATGCAGAATGATTACTTTGTTTTCTACAGCTTCAGCTCTCGTGCTTTGCGCTGGATGCAGACCATGGCTTTTGCAGTCAAAGAGATTAACCAGCGTAGTGATCTCCTGCCACAACTGAAACTGGGTTTCCACATCCGTGACAGCTGTGATGACATACCTGTTTCATTGAGAGCATCCTTTGTGTTGGTCAATGGAAAGCCAGAAAGAAGCTTCAGAACTGGAAGTGTGAAGAGCAGTGATTTAAGCTGTGCTGCTGTGAACAGGAATGTGTCATCAGTGGTCATAGGAGATGCTGGTTCTGGAGTATCTATGGCTATCTTACAAAGTCTGGGCTCTTTCTATATTCCACTGGTGAGACTATCTGATTCTCCACAACGATCTGACTTTTGTTCTCACAAGTTCTCCTTGAGAATTTAAATTTAATATTTAAATACAATCATTTACCTGCAAAATTCAATAGAACCATGAAACGTGACTCATTACGGCATGGTGTTTTTGGAGCTTTTCAAATCACTACCATACATTCAGAATAAATACCCATTTTGTGCAATTTAGAACTGACTCATCTTCTGTTTTCAGGTGTCTGATAAACTCAAGGTGCAGGGTAAATGCTGCATTACTGAATGCTTTGAAAGACTGATTGTTTGGTGACATTTGATGCTTTTCAGAGAGCCGCAGTGCAAGAGGTCAGCTATTGTTTGCTTTAATTCCAGGTGAGCTATTTCGCGTCCTGCAGCTGTCTGAGTAACCAAAAGCAGTTTCCCACCTTCATGCGCACAATGCCTAGTGACTCCTTCCAGATAAAAGCTCTGGCTCAGCTGGTCAGCTACTTTGGCTGGACTTGGGTGGGAGTTATTGGTGTGGAATCTGATTACGCTCGCTTCGCCATCCAGCTTTTCCTCCAAGAATCTGTGCACTTCAGCGTGTGTGCTGCCTACACACATTTCTACCCAGTAGGGCTCAGCCAGTTTGACCTCGACAAGCTTCTAATGGTTATTCAGGTATCTATATTAACTACATTTCTCAATAAAAATAAAAAAAAAACCTGTAAAAATAAAATGAAATATTATTCTGTTTATGAAAAAACAAAAAACAACTATGACATATATCAGCTTTAGTTCATTCGATGTATGGTAAAAATGTATTTAATTGTGTTCTTTAACTGACATGTACAGTGCATAAGGCAGCTTATTATGTGCATTCATAACAACCCCCCCCCCCAAAAAAAAAAAAAAAATCAGCAAATGTCTGTTTTTGTTTACTAAATTAATGCAAACAAGTTTTCCTATGTTTTCCTTGCTGCACAGGGTTTAGAATTAAATGTGTGAGTGGAATTTGTTTTTTTAACCGATATATTATATTGTTATACAAGACAAAATATATAATTTTTTGCATGTCGTGTTATGTACAATTTATTTTTTGTTATGTTTTTATTAAACTGATTGAAATCATTAAAGTCAATGAATAAACCATCTTTAATACTCTTTCTTTATTTTCACTCATTAGATGTCATCTTCAAAGGTCATCATTAACTTTTCTGGTGAGGCAGAGATACAGGTCATTCTAAGAGAAATCCAACGTCAAAACTTAACTGGTTTTCAGTGGATCGCCAGCGAGGCATGGGCAACTTCCAAGTCGCTTTGGGAAAAGACTGGAAATCTGTTAATGGGAACACTAGGGTTTGCCATACAGAGGGTTGCTGTAATTCCTGAGTTGCAGCAACATCTCTTGAATCTCACACCGTCGTCCATTTATAAAGTAGCTTTCTTGGCAGAATTTTGGGAAGATACATTTAACTGTCGACTAAACGGGTCAATGAATACCCACTATCATGGAAAGGAAAAATACCCCTACAGCGCAACATGTGAAGGGACAGAGGATTTAAATGATATTTACTCTCCGTACTCTGACGTGACACAACTAAGAGTTTCCTATAACGTCTACAAGGCTGTATATCTGGTGGCTCATGCCTTGCATGACATGAGTGATTGCAAAGATGGATGGGGGCCTTTCTTGAATAAGACATGTGCAGACCCAATACAATTTAAACCTTGGCAGGTGAGTATAGCACCGCACCACCTGGTGGTGGATGAGTTAAATGCAGAGATCCAATTTCACCATTGCATGGGAACATACAATGATGACAATACATAACACATTGTTATTATAGTTACAAGTTATCCTGATGCATGCTCAATAATCCAGGTAGAAAAATCTAACAAACTTAAGCCAGGTTAAGTCAGGCGTATTTTTTTAATCTGTCCAGAGGACCTGACTTGACTTTGTTAGATAGTTACAAGTTACATAATATTTACAATATAATTTTCCCCATTTCATTTTCTCCTTCAGCTCCTCTACTACATGAAGCATACAAATTTTTCTGTGCTGGGGGAGAAAGTCAACTTTGATCAAAATGGTGATCCCATTGCTTATTATGATCTCATGAACTGGCAGAGAGGATCAGATGGCTCTCTGAATTTGGTGAAAGTAGGTTTCTATGATGCTTCATTGCCCGGTGGACACAACTTGGTCATTAATGACTCAATGATCATGTGGCCTGCAGGGAAGCAGGTGTGTTCTCCACAAACAGGTCTGAGACCATGTTCACCACTGAGACTCGTGTATGCACTGCTGATTGACACATTAGTGAATTTATTGTCATTTGTCTGCAGCATGATTTGTTAAATTGAGAGAGTAAATGAGCACTGTTTCCTCACAGTGAGAAGGTCCTGCGTTAAAGCTTGACCTAGACTATTAAGTGTGTAGTTTGCATGTTCTTCCATTACATGTGTGCGTTTTCTTCAGGTACTTTGGTGTCCTCTTAAAGTCCTAAACCCTACATGTTAGGCCAGTTGACAAATCTAAATTGACCTTATTTGCGAGTAAATGTGGACGATTTGTTGTTTGTGACCCCCCACCACCACCCATTGTTTGCTGGGTCTGCACCAGCTCCACACAAACCTGAATGGTAAAAGGAGGATACAGAAAATAAACTGGTGAACAAATAAAATTGAAAGAACTTGTTAAGCTACAGCATATTCGGTTTTCAACAGATTTTAAAAATTGTATCCACAAAACAGTATAATATACATTTAACTTTATATACAATACGTACGTGTATTTTCAAGGTGTTATGTAAACAACTGATCCATAATGGGATTAGAACATTTTAATGCAATAAACACATTCCATTAAAGCAAAATGATATTTTATTAAAAACATTGTTTTAATCTTAGTGTTAAGAAACATTTCACAACAAACATACAATTTTACTTTAAAATTGCTGTGTAAGTAGTAAGATACAAATGTTTAACGGTTTTTGTATTATCCCTCCACAATAACAATTATAGTATGCTGTTATATTTAAGTAACATCTAAATATGTTACTATCAACTATCTGACAATAAAACATGGCACCCATCACAACCCCCTAAAAAGTAAAAAAAAAAAAAAAAAAAGTATAACAAACTAACCTAAAATGTATTTTCATTGATCGTATATAATGAAGCTGGCAATTTTTTAATTGTGGATTGTTTTGATGTTTCTGAGCACCTGAACTTTGCCTCACAGGCGATCCAGTCTGTGTGCAGTCAAAGCTGTCCATCAGGTTTTCGTGTTGCCAGGAGAAAGAGGGAACCGATCTGCTGTTATGACTGTGTACCTTGTGCTGAAGGAGAAGTTAGTAATAAAACTGGTATGCTCTATTTTCACATCATGTTCTATTTAATACATTTTTTCACCCTGTATTTTACCCAATCTTAAAGTGGCAAGATTTTGTTTTTGGCCTGTTTTCAAAGTATAATTAGGTCATTTGAATGTCCTTTACTTAGCTATACAGATACATTACCAATAATCAATCAAATTACTAAAGAACGTAAGTAAATGTGTGAGTTTGTGTATTAATTAAATCTTCAAACTAAGTCTCCTAAATGTTATTGAGTTCTGTTTTAGATGTAACTAACTCCTCTTTGTTCTTCTTATCTCCAGATTCGGTAGAGTGCTCACGCTGTTCAAGGAACACGTGGCCCAACAAAGCCAGAGACCATTGCATCCCAAAGACAATTGAATATCTCTCTTACTATGAATTTATGGGTATCCTGGTGTGTGTTGTCTCTGTCCTTGGCGCTTGCATTTCCCTTGTAATTATTGTCATATTCTGCATATACAAAGACACACCTCTAGTTCGAGCAAACAACATGGAATTGAGCTTCCTTCTCTTGGTGTTTCTCACTATCTGTTTCCTTGTTGGCCTGCTATTCCTTGGTAAGCCTTCAGACTGGCTCTGCCGTGTCAGGTACCCAGCATTTGGGATCAGTTTTGCTTTCTGCATCTCATGCCTCCTGGCCAAGACAGCAGTGGTCCTAATGGCTTTTAGGTCCAGATTGCCAGGAAGTAATGTCATGAAATGGTTTGGATCCAAACAGCAGAGAGCCAGTGTGCTACTAGGAACAGCTGTCCAGGTATAAAACAGATTTAGCTCATTAATTAATTTACATTTCATTCTGTTTCAAGTAATAT
Source organism: Nematolebias whitei (assembly GCF_014905685.2). NCBI lineage: Eukaryota > Metazoa > Chordata > Actinopteri > Cyprinodontiformes > Rivulidae > Nematolebias > Nematolebias whitei. Next base: position 34,243,910 of record NC_056503.1, on the reverse strand, counting down.
GTGGATTTTTGCTGTCTTCTTAAGGTATTGATCTGTCTCATTTGGCTACTCATTAATCCACCTCATGCCAATCAGAATACAGATTACCACAGCGCCATAATCATCATTGAATGTGTGACGGGTTCAGATGTTGGCTTCTGGCTTGTTCTTGGATACATCAGCCTCCTGGCTTGCATGTGCCTCATAATGGCGTTTTTGGCTAGAGAACTACCTGACAACTTCAACGAGGCTAAATTAATCACTTTCAGCATACTGATTTTTTTTGCAGTGTGGATCACTTTTATACCAGTTTACATAGGCACAGCTGGAAAATACACAGTAGCTGTCCATGCTTTTGCAATTTTAGCATCAGCTCTTGGCCTACTATTTTGTATTTTTGCCCCTAAGTGCTATATAATTTTGCTAAAACCAGAAAAAAACAGTAAGAATCAAATAATGCAAAGGTAGTTAATATATCCATATATTTATATATATATATATATATATATATGTATATATAT
>NC_056503.1:34222267-34238410 GCF_014905685.2 Nematolebias whitei | reverse complement strand
AAGGGCACACCCCACCAGGGGGCCGCGCGATAGGGGCGCGATGCCAAGCACCCCCAGTTGCATCTACAATTCTTAAAGGACAGTGCAATAACAATGACTGTAGGACACATTTCAAAATGCAAACAAACAAAATAAGAATGTGAGACAAGTCAGTCAGTTGGATAAAACATAATTGTTAATCAAAGCTCATGTGCACACAAACACAGTAACAAGATATTTGTGAAACTGTAATGGTACAAGAAAATGGAAATATTTTAGTTACTTATTTTAGTTAAAACAACATTTATATTACATTTTCTAGATTTTGCTCCTTTTAATAGAATACAATCATTTAGAACAAATATAAAAAAATAAAAAAAATAAGACAATTAAAAATGCTTTACATTAAAATCATACTTTTCTAAGCATTTATTCCCATGACATGCCTCCTGGTGTTTTGCTCTGGCGTTATCAATATTATGTAACATTTAGGAGCAAATATGCTAATTAATAGGCCAAACGCTGAAGACAAAATTGCAAATATTTCCACAGCAACAGTGAACTTTCTAGGCGTGCTAACATATGCTGGAATGAAAGTGACCCACACAGCACAGAATATCAACATGCTGAATGTGATCAATTTGGCTTCATTGAAGTTATCTGGCAACTTTCTTACTAGAAATGCGAGGACCAAACATATTACAGCGAGGAGCCCGATGTATCCCAGCACTGCGTAAAAGGCAGCCTCAGAGCCTGTGTTACATTTAAGGACTATCTTCTTGTTGCCATATCTGAAAACCTTATCTGGGAAAGGAGGGTTGAACTTCAGCCACAATATACATATTACTATTTGAATCAAAGTACAAGAGCATACAATGATTCTTTGCTGTGCAGGACCAAACTTTCCAACTTTGTTGCTCGGGTGTGTGGCTTTGAAAGCAGTTACAACAACAATTGTTTTTCCCAAGACACAGGAAATGCAAAGTGCAAATGTCACACCAAATGCTGTGTGGCGCAGCATGCATGTCCAGACTGTTGGTCTGCCAATAAAAGTGAGAGGGCAGAGAAAGCAAAGGAAAAGAGAAAACAACAGGAAGCAGCTCAGTTCAGAGTTGCTGGCCTTGATTACAGGAGTTTCTCTCCAGTGGATAAAAATAGCCAATGTGGCTAAAGACAGGGAGGCCCCAAACAGTGATAAAGCAGTGAGAACTATTCCCATTGGCTCATGGTATGTCAGAAACTCAGTTTCCTTACGAATACATTCATCTTTTCTCTCATTGGACCAGTATTCAAGTGGACATGGTGTGCAGTCTGCTGCACCTGTTGAGGAAATGTGTACATAACTTGTAGATGTTTACCTAAATTATACTCTTTTAAATAAAATTACAACATTTTGAATACATTTTAAAATATATATATATATATATTACTGTATATGTGTACATGGCAGGGGTCACCAACAGTGTGCCCATGGGCACCTGGTTGCTCACAGGGACACGTGAGTCGCTCATGGGTCATTAAAAAAAATAAAAATAGCATTCAGCTTCAAGGAGCACCGCCTAAAAATGATCATTATTCATATGTTTGTAAATGTAAGTAATAATATTTGCATGGATGTAAATTTGATATTGGAATAACCAATAAAAACTTTTAAAGTGAATTGTTTTACATGTCCTGCTTAACAGTTTTGTCTGGGATCAAAGGTCAGAATTGTGCAGACGCACCGCAATCTCTGCGAGCAGCGTAGCTATTTTTTTTTACCTCATGGAAAATGGCAGAAAAATGAGGAAAACATATTATATTCAGAATGATAGGGAGGAAGAGTTTTTTAAACGGTTGTGAAAGACGAATTTGCATGTGGCTCATATTGGGGACGACTGTAGCTACTGCAAAACGCCACAATGTGGATCGACACTTGACCAGCTAACACTTTAGTTTTTATGCTAACTGCCTGCCTGGCAGCATGACAGTAGAAAAATGTCAGAGGGAGAGGCAGCTTTGAGCAAACAGTAGTCGTTCTTCATGAGGCATTTTCAGATAGAGAGGTCTTCAGAGAAGCAATGATGAAAAACATGAAACAATATTTGTTTAAAAAAGAGTAACACAATTGATAATCAGTTAAAAATGTTGCAGATCTCATCAGTACAGTTGATGATTCATTTAAAAATACTATAGTAAATGCACACTGAATTTTGAACGTTATTACTGATTGAGAGACTGAAATAAAATAAATGATATTTCATGTTTAAATTGTTTTCTGCAATGGTAAATCATCCATTCATCTTGTTCCTATATAGGGCGGGGTGGGGGCTGGAGCCTTTCTCAGCTGCCTTTTGGACAAACTGGACAAGCCTCCATTCTATCACAGGGACAGACAAAGAGACAACCACCCGCACACCCAGTCACAGCTAGGGGCAATTTAGAAACACAGAAGAGTCCCAAAAGGGATTTAAACTGAGAACTCGAGTTCTCGATTGAGAGTTCTAATCACTATTAATCAATAATAACTGATCATCTGTCATGGTAAATAATTTTTGATAATTATTGTGAGGAGTCCTTAACATTAAGATGAGAGCAGGCAATCATATTTGCACATATATGTAAACTTATCATTAAAAGTGAGCTATGCAAAATTATGTTTGTATCAAACAAGTAGCACTCGGTCCCACTGAAGTAGCTTTAGGTCTCACAAAGGTTGGTGGCCCCTGGTATATGGAATGTGTATGACACTAGGGCTGCATATGTTTGCAGTACTGTACTACATGGTAAAAAAATTATAATTTCATTTGTGTCTACCTGTTGAGTTGGCTATAGTTCCATCTGTACATGGAATACAATCAAAACAGCACATGTGTTTTCCTTTGACTTGAGCTTTCCTTGTTCCTTTTGTGCAAACATTGGAGCACACAGACTTGGGAACCTGAAGGAAAAACAAATAAAGTATGTCAGAATAATGTGCCATGTTATACGTCTCGTAGTTTGACAAAACAAAAATTGTAGTTACAAACAGACAAGTTAAAAAGTGTTGTATTTTTTTAATTGTTTAGTTACAGTTTTTCCACTCCTCCAAACTATCTTGTCCTCTTGTATGCTGAGTTTATAGGCACCGTTTTCAACAGATGCTAAATGACCCAGCGTCACATGTTGCACCTGCTTATTTTTCAGCTGCCAGTTAATGATATCATAGGAAGCAGGAGGGTCACCATTCTCATCAAAAGACACATAATCCCCAAACTGATTTTTGAAGTAGACTCTTTTCAGGTGATAAGTGACCTGTGCAAAATGGAAAAAAAAAATGCAGTACATGTAAAAACTACCACCATGTTTAACGGCAGACAATTGAATTTTTTGTTGTTTTGATGTACCTCACTCACCTCTTTGGGTTGAATGTCAGATATATTCACACAAGGCCTCAATGCTTTTTCCCCTGCTGGTTTGCAGAATACCAGCTGGTGAAGGGCATGTGCTATAGCATAAACAGCTTTATACACATTATATGACACTCTGAGCTCTGTGACATTAAAAAATGTATCCTGAGAATCCATTAATGTCTCATTGCCTGTGCACATTTTCTTTGTTTTGTCAGTATTGGTGTCATTACCCAGTGAAACCGATTTACAGCCAACAATTATTTCCCAGAAATCCTTTACAAAAGCTGCACTTGGATCTGCATATGGGCTAATATTAGTGAGAAATGGATTCAGATTTGGAATAGCCATCTTCTGCACCACGAATCCCAGAGCTCCACCAAAAGCCTGGTACATTTCAGGTGTGGAGGGTCGAGTAGCTGTTACCCATGCTTCACTTGCAATCCACTGGATCCCTGTAACATTCTGTTTCAAGATTTCTTTCATCAGTGGATAAAAGTCTCCCTCAGGCGTAAAAGCAAGAATGACCTTGACTGTTGATTGTTTGATCATTTCCACAACTTTCAGAATTTTTTCTAAAGTGTATGTACGCAAAACGGTCCCAACAAAAGCAATACAAACTCCAAACTTTTTAACCTCCTCTGTGAAAGCCATGATGCCATTTTGTCCATAATCATTATCAGACTGTATGACTCCAATCCACTCCCAGCCAAAATGTTTGATGAGCGCTGCTAGAGCTTTTGCCTGGAAATAGTCACTTGGGATTGTTCGAAAAAAGGTTGGATACTTTGCTTTATTACTGAGGCAGGCACATGTTGAGAAATAACTTACCTATGAAGAATCAATAAAACAGATGTTTTTAAAAACTGCAATAAAATATTACATATTTTCATTTGTAAAAATCATTTTCATAAAATATCCTACTATTGGTATTTTAAATGGTCCGAGAGTTGCAGCAATAGCAAGGGACTGAGATGATCCTGACTCTGCTACAAGAGCAGATAAGGCTGGAAGACTAAAAGACGCTGATTTGATCTCATTTGGCTGACTAGCCAGGGTTAGTGCAGCACGCAACGTATTAGTAGGAGATGCACAAGAGTCAAGAATCTTATAACCAAGAGATATGTTTGTAAGGAGAGTAGGATCACTGTTGATTTCTTCAATTGCAAATATCATCACTTGGGTCCACCGAAAAGCTCGCAGATCAAATCTAAAATGAATCAGAAATTAAAGAAAAATACAGATTACTAAATTTAAAAACATATGCTATATATATATTTGATCAAACATGCATAAGTATAAAAATCCACAAAAAAACATTATACCCTGCACAGACCACTCCAGGAGGCTCGCTTTCAAATGTAGAAGTGATGCCTAACTCTTTGTTAAAAACTGGAAAAATCCCCCCAATCATTATATCACCTTGTTTAAATACACTTGGCATGTTAAATTTGCCTAACAGCTCACAACCAAAAACAGTCCTAATGTAAAAAACGCATAGAAAAAGACGATTATATTTTTGCATGTCTGTGATGCCTTGCCAAATAGAATTTAGTGAGGAGCTCTTATAATAACATTTCAGTCTGAAACAGACATATCCCTCGAGGCAAATCAGTCTCAAACTACAATGATCTGCACAATAGGGAAAAGAAACTGAACTAGCAAAACAATAAATGTCACTGATGTGCAAATTTAGATATGGAGAATTCATCCACAAAGTCATTACATTTACCAAAACACTGACCCATCACATAGTTTAAGTGTCCAAAGTATCTGTTCATTTCAATTCAGTTTATTTATATAGTACCAAATCACAACAGATATTATCTCCGGACACTGTACAAAAACTTCCACATACATACAAAATAAAATTAGTAAACACTTTCAAAGGAATCCAGCAGACTTGTTGAATCTTCACTTTGTTGCAGTCTCCCATTCTGAGCAAACACAAAGGCGGCAGTGGAAAGGAAAAACTCCCTTTTAACAGGAAGAAACCTTCAGCAGAACCATGCTCAGGACAAGCAGTCATCTGCTATGACCGTTTGGGTTTGAGAGGACAGGACGGAGAAACAAACGAACACAATGGCAGGTCCAGATGTGGGTGCAGGTGTACCCCCTATTGGAACCTAGACAGAAAAACACGTCAAGAAAAGAAATACAAAACAGCTAGAGGAGCATATGTAAAGACAACATCAGAGTGAAGAAATACGGTCAGTTACCCCCCCCCCCCCCCCACACACACACACATATATATATCAGTGAGGTTTTGACTCAAATATTTAATGGCATATTTGAGGGTGAGAAAATGCCTAAGGAATGTAGAAGAAGTGTGCTGGTGCCCATTTAAGCAAGTCTTAGACGAGAGGTGACTGTGAGCAGCAGTAAGGTTTTTTGCCAAGAAAGTGCACCACAGTTGCCATCTTTGCTTTGAGAATGCTGATGGAGAAGTCCAGAGAGGGTCAGAAAGAACTCCATTGTGTCTTTGTGGATTTAGAAAAAGCATATGACAGGGTGCCAAGGGAGGAGGTGTGGTATTGCATGAGGAAATCTGGAGTGGCAGAGAAGTATATTTGACTGGTACAGGGCATGGATGAGGACAGCGGGACAGTGGTGAGATGTGCTGTAGGAGTGACAGGTGGAGGTGGGGTTGCATCAAGGATTGACTCTGAGTCCCTTCTTGTTTGCTCTGGTGATGGACCGACTAACAGATGAGGTCAGGAAGGAATCCCTGTGGACTATGATGTTTGCAGATGACATTGAGCTATGTGGTGAGAACAGGGAACAAGTGGAAAAGAACTTGGAGAGGTGGAGGTATGCACTTGAAAGACGAGAAATCAAAGTCAGCTGTGCTACATGTGTGTGAATGAGAGGGAGGCCGGTGGAACAGTGAGGCTACAAGGAGCAGAGGTCACAATGGTGTAGGACTTCAAGTACTTGGGATCCACTGTCCAGGAAAATGGGGAATGTGGCAATGAAGTGAAAAAGAGGGTCTAAGCAGGATGGAATGGATGGCGAAAAGTTTCAGGGGTGATTTGTGACAAAAAATGTGTCAGCAAATGTCAAAGGAAACGTTTGCAAGACAGTAGTGAGACCAGCTATATTGTATGGTCTGGAGACAGTGGCACTGACAAAAAGACAGGAAAAAGAACTGGAAGAGCAGAAATGAAGATGTTGAGGTTCTCCTTAGGAGTGGCAAGGATGGAAAAGATTAGGAATGAGATCATCAGAGGTACAGCACATGTTGAACAACTGGGAGATAAAGTTAGAAAGGCCATATAGAGATGGTTTGGACATGTCAAGAGGAGGGACAGTGGGTATACTGGTAGAAGGATGTTAGAAATGCAGCTGCCAGGAAAAAGACAAAGATGAGATATATGGATGCAGTTAGAGAGGATATTGGAGGTAGTAGATGATGCAGAGGACAGAGTGAGATGGAAGAGGATGACTTGCTGTGGTGACCCCTGAAGAGGGAAAAGCTGAAAGAAGATGAAAATATATAAAGCAGACACACAACAGGTTATGTGCACACCTGTTGTGTGTCTCTGCTCTGCTGTGACAGACAGCCTCAGATAGAAAAATGAGGTAGCACTGCGGTGATCAATAAGCGGGCCAGGCCACCAATAAATGTCCTGGTACTTCCGATTGCCAGTTTGCTCTGGTTGGTCGACTTCCATCAATCAGCCAATCCCGTCTTGTGTACAGTTTTACGTTGAAAACCCATGAAAGAGTGAGTTCACAAAAATCGAATCGCAAAATATCGAGGGACTACTCTGAAAAAAAAAAAAAAAACAGTTTGCTGGTGGTAAGATGGTTTCTGGGGCTTGCCCAGCCATCTTATCACCAGCAAAGAGTTTTTTTTTTTTGTTGTTGTTTGTTTGTTTTGTTTTTTCAACTATGGGAGTGTAGTATTTGTGGCACTCCAGTTAATTTGAGGCTCCTCGGACTCAAGAAGTCCTTTTGATGAAGAATGAAACATCTCAGAAAAAAAATAATAAACCATCCAGATGACCTGACTGAACATTGTTGGATTTGTACCTGGACTGAGCATAACTTTTGGTGTTTAGAACCATTTTGGTATGACTGTCTCAGATGAGGCAGCACGGTGGCACAACTGGTAGGGCTGCTGCCTCTCAGCGAGCAGGTCCTTGGTTCAAACCCCGGTCCAGGGGATTTCTGGGTGGAGTTTGCATGTTCTCTCCGTGCATGCGTGGGTTTTCTCCGGGTACTCCGGTTTCCTGCCACAGTCCAAAAACATGTATGCTAGGCTGATTGGTAACTCTGAATTGTCCCTAGGTGTGAGTGAGAGAGTGAATGTTTGTTTGTCTCGTTTGTCTCTATGTGGCCCTGTGATGGACTTGCGACCCGTCCAGGGTGTACCCCGCCCCTCGCACAGTGATTGCTGGACATGGGCACCAGCGACCCCCGTGACCCAAAATGAAATAAGCGGGTAAAGAAAATGGATGGATGGATGGATGTCTCAGATGAGTTGATGGGGGAGAGGGTGGGCCTCAGAAATCATCTTATCACCAGCAAACTTTTTTTTTCCCACTATGGGAGTGTGGTATTTGTTGGACTCCAGTTTGTTTGTGGCTCCTTGGACTGAAGAGGTCCTTTGGATGAAGGACAGAACGTCTCAGAAAAAAAAAAAAAACGTCCAGATGACCTGCTGAACATTGTTGGACTATGGTAAACAGTTTCTAAGGACTGCAGATATTTGGATGGGATATTCATGTACACCACCATACATGTACACTCATTTACATCATCATAATCCAGTAACGGCATGACATTAGCAGCTAATAATCTGTTTATTACTCTAATTGAAAAACATGATTTATTTCTAAAATAAAAATCCAGCTTCAGTTTGAGTTTAGTAGCCACATTAGCAATGCCAGCTTTAAATGATAGCTTCAAATCAAGAAAATATCCCAAGTATTTGTAATCTGAGACCAGCTCTATAGGTTTTCCCTGTGTGGTTACAATTGATGTGATGCAACCTGATAGCTCTGTTTTGTGAGAAAATGCCATGAGCTTGATTTTATCAGCGTTTAAACCATTTTGTTTTAGAAGATGAGACTGAATAACATTAAAAGTGTCATGTAGCCTGAAGAAGTGAGGATGAGCAGCAATAAATATTAGTGTTATCTGCATAAAAATGATAGGAAGCATTTGACCAGTTGTTGCCAACTGAGCCACTGTACTGCCCAAAAAACTTTTATAATGCAGGAAAACAAGCAAGGAAAAAAGAAAATAATGAAATTATGTTTTATCGGTTTGTACAATGGGCATCAATTAAAAATATTTGTTTTAGACGGTCATGGATGCTATCCAACAGAATTAAACTTTGTGTGTACATTTACTGTGTTCGCGCATTAAACGTGCATTGTCAGATCACAAGTTAAACATCATTAACAGTTTTAAAGATATTTTTAACAATATACTAACTTACTTGTGTGTCCTAAACCATGAGGTCATAATTGACATACAGTAATCATGTTTTATTGGACTAAATTTTTCCCATGACATGCCTCCTGGTGTTTTGCTCTGGCATTATCAATATTATGTAACATTTAGGAGCAAATATGCAAATTAATAGGCCAAACGCTGAAGACAAAATTGCAAATATCTCCACAGCAACAGTGAACTTTCCAGGAGAGCTAACATAAGCTGGGACAAAAGTGACCCACACAGCACAGAATATCAACATGCTGAATGTGATCAATTTGGCTTCATTGAAGTTATCTGGCAACTTTCTTACTAGAAATGCGAGGACCAAACATATTACAGCGAGGAGCCCGATGTATCCCAGCACTGCGTAAAAGGCAGCCTCAGAGCCTGTGTTACATTCAAGAACTATCTTCTTGTTGCCATATCTGAAAACCTTATCTGGGAAAGGAGGGTTGAACTTCAGCCACAATATACATATTACTATTTGAATCAAAGTACAGGAGCATACAATGATTCTTTGCTGTGCAGGACCAAACTTTCCTGCAATTGTGCTGCTTGGATGTGTGGCTTTGAAAGCAGTTACAACAACAATCGTTTTTCCCAAGACACAGGAAATGCAAAGTGCAAATGTCACACCAAATGCTGTGTGGCGCAGCATGCATGTCCAGACTGTTGGTCTGCCAATAAAAGTGAGAGGGCAGAGAAAGCAAAGGAAAAGAGAAAACAACAGGAAGCAGCTCAGTTCAGAGTTGCTGGCCTTGATTACAGGAGTTTCTCTCCAGTGGATAAAAATAGCCAATGTGGCTAGAGACAGGGAGGCCCCAAATAGTGATAAAGCAGTGAGAACTATTCCCATTGGCTCATGGTATGTCAAAAACTCAGTTTCCTTACGAATACATTCATCTTTTCTCTCATTGGACCAGTATTCAAGTGAACATGGTGTGCAGTCTGCTGCACCTGTTGAAAAAAAAAAAAAGTTATATTGTTTACATATAAAATTAATGTATTTAAAAATTTACAATTTTGACCATTAACATTTGTCTAAAACTTAGTGTACATTTAACACCCAATACATTAAAATAAATTATACATGTTCCCAACACTGCATGATGCACATGTCAAATTTATGCTGCTCTACCTGTTGAGTTGGCTATAGTTCCATCTGCACAAGGAATACAGTCAAAGCAGCATGTGGGCTTTCCTTTGATTTGAGCCTTTCTCTTTCCTTTTGGACAAACATTAGAGCACACAGATGTAGGGGCCTAAAGAAAAATGATTGTCACTATGTCAGTTTAATACATTCATGATTTTTTTTATATATATATAGGGATACATATTGTAATAAATAGCATGTGTAAAAAAATCTAGTTACAGTTATGCCACTCCTCCAAACTATCATGTCCTCTTGTATGCTGAGTTTATAGTCACCATTTTCAGCAGATGCAAAATGACCCAGTGTCACATGTTGCACCTGCCCATTTTTCAGCTGCCAGTTAATGATATCATAGGAAGCAGGAGGGTCACCATTCTCATCAAAAGACACATAATCCCCAAACTGATTAATGAAGTAGACACTTTTCAGGTGATAAGTGACCTGTGAAAAATGTTTTATTATTATTATTTTTTTACATATATCACTGTTTAAACTGTCCAAAGGTTGTGGCATTTTTCAGACAACTGGAAATACTGTTGATTTTTTTTCAATTTCTCACCTCTTTGGGTTGAATGTCAGATATATTCACACAAGGCCTCATTGCTTTTTCTCCCACTGGTTTGCAGAATACCAGCTGGTGAAGGGCATGTGCTATAGCATAAACAGCTTTATACACATTATATGACACTCTGAGCTCTGTGACATTAAAAAATGCATCCTGAGAATTCATTAATGTCTCATTGCCTGTACATGTTGCCTTTGTTTTTTCAGTATTTGTGTCAAAACCTGGTGAAACTGGTTTACAGCCAACAATTATTTCCCAGAAATCCTTTACAAAAGCTGCACTTGGATCTGTATATGGGCTAATATTAGTGAGAAATGGATTCAGATTTGGAATAGCCATCTTCTGCACCACAAATCCCAGAGCTCCACCAAAAGCCTGGTACATTTCAGAGGTGGATGGCTGAGGTGCAGTTATCCAAGCCTCACTAGCAAGCCATTGTATTTCAGTAATATTTTGTTTTAAGACCTCTTTCATTAAAGGAGAAAAATCCCCCTCAGGCGTAAAAGCAAGAATGACTTTGACTGTTGATTGTTTAATCATCTCCACAACTTTTACGATTTTTTCCAAAGGGTATGTACGCAGAACTGTCCCGACAAAGGCAATGCAAACACCAAACTGTTTAACCTCCTCTGTAAAAGCCAAAATGCCATTTCTTCCATAATCATTGTCTGAGTGAACAGTTCCAATCCATTCCCAGCCAAAATGTTTGACGAGTGATGCCAAAGCTTTCGCCTGGAAGTAGTCACTTGGGATTGTCCGGAAAAAAGTAGGATACTTAGCTCTATTACTAAGACAAGCACATGTTGAGAAGTAACTTACCTAGAAACAAACAAAGTTATTATAATGAAACAATATCTGCAGAAGTGATGTATAACAAAAAAGTGCCTGAAACATTTTTTTTCCTCTTACTATTGGCATTTGAAATGGTCCCAGAGTTCCAGCAACAGCCAAGGACTGAGATGATCCTGCTTCTCCGATTACAGCAGATAAAGATGGAGGACAACCCAAAGTTTTTTCTATTTCTTTTGGTGGGTTGGCAAGTGTTAATGCAGCTCGTAAAGTATTAGTAGGAGATGAACATGAGTTGAGGATTCTGTAGCCAAGGGATATGTTAGGAAGGAGTCTAGTATCTTTGTTGATTTCTTCAATTGCAAATATCATCACTTGAGTCCATCGAAAAGCTCGTAGATCAAACCTGGGGAAGTTACAGTTTTACCAGACATTTTAAGAAAGCGGCAATGCTGTAATATAGATGTGCAATCAATATAAAATTCATAAAGTAAAATGAAAAGCATCCAAAACATGTCAGAGACATAAACAAACTTACAGTGCACACTTGACGTCATTAGGTTTGCTCTCAAATGTAGCAGTGCTGGGGACCTCTTTGTTAAAAATTGGAAAAATCCCCCCAATCATAATGTCACCTTCTTTAGACAAATTGGGCATGTTAAATTTTCCCATTAGTTCACAGCCAGTAACTGTGTTCACACAGAGAGCACTCAAATATAGTAAAGCAGCTGTTTGCATGTTTCTAATACATTGTCACAATCAGATGAACACACAACTCTTAAGATTCAGTCTTTCGTCATGGACATTAATTTATTTCCCTTAAGGCACAAGACTTGTACACTGCTTAACGTAAGAGGGAGGCGTTCTATAGTTGTGCTTGGTGAATTGTAAATATGTGTTTCATAATATATGTCTGATTTACTTTAACAAATAAATTCAATGAATCAATATAACAAGCATTCTTGAACAACCACACTTTATATAGCATAGACAAAATATCACAGTCACTATTTTGTCACAGTTCTGGTCTAAGTTTATTGCAATATGGCAGCTGATGTTGGAACTACTCCATTGACTTTTTGCTCATTGCTGCCATGTTGAAAATAGAAAATTGCTCCGTGCTTTGTATTGCAATTTGTTAGGTTTTAATTTAAAGACAACAAATGCTCTGGAAAGGCTGAAGTGTCACTGCTTAGACTGTCAGCCTCTACTATGTATGTATATTTGGGGATTTTTTTTTTTTTTTTTAGAAAAACAGAATGACACATTAACAGTAATAATCCATGTACTTATTGATGGTAAACAAAATAATGTAAAAGCTCATAACCAGAGTGTTTTTTTGGGTTTTTTTTTTTTAAGTTAGCTTAACTTTCAATGATTGTGCTTAAAAAGCAGAATGAGAGGCAGAGCTTTCAGTTATCAGGCTCCTCTCTTGTGGAACAGACTTCCAGTTTTGTCTATGAGACTGACACATTGTCCAGTTTTAAGACTGGACTTAAGATTTTCCTTTTTGATAAATCAGATAGTTATGGTTGGCTTGGGTTTCCTGAGCTATCCCTTAGTTATGTTGCTATAGGCTTAGACTGCTGGATGACAAACTGACCACATTTCTTCACTCTGCTACTGTCTTTACTTACTCTGCTCAACCTGTTTTGTATTTGTAATTATTTTTTTATATCCTTGACGTGCTTTTGTCTTTCAGGTACACTTGGACCTAAATCTGGACCTGCCATTCTGTGTTTGTTTGTCTCTCCTTCCTGTTCCTCTCAAACCCAACTGGTCAAAGCAGATGGCTGCTTGTCCTGAGCCTGGTTCTGCTGGAGGATTTTTCCTGTTAAAAGAGAGATTTTCCTTTCCACTGTTGCCATTGTTCTTGCTCATGCTTGGAGATTATGACAAAGTGAAGATTCAACGAGTCTGCTGGTTTCCTTAGAAAGAAAACTTTACTAATAAACTTTTCTATGCACGTGAATGTTTCTGTAAAGTGCCCTGAGACAACTTTGCTGTGAATGGGCATTATATAAATAAAATTAATTGAATTAAATTAAAATTACCGTGAGATAATTTCTCTATGTTTATACTAAAGCATGGAATGGCATTCCACAATGTAGAAGGTCCATCTCAACATTGGCACTTTTTAAGAAGACTCATGCATGTCATCTGTTTCACATCTTCTTTGCAATCATTGTTAGGTGTCCGCCATGTAAATGCTGCTATTCTTGTATTTTGTAATGTGGAACATCTGTGTGTCTATTTGTGATGTGATGCTGGATATCTGTGTGGTATTTTATGTTCTGCAGAACAGGAACCTGCTGTAAAACAGCAATGATGCTGAGCCAGGCCAGATTTTTTTTATTTTTATATTTACCTGTTTAAATTTTAAATAAATAAATAAACAAACAGGTTCTCACCTTGATAAGTAAAAGCAAGTTTAGGACTGTGGGTAAACAGTATACTACATGAGTTCAGATAACGAGTAGCATTGATGTTCAGTTACTAGCCACAGCTAAAGCTGTTTGAGAAAAATAAAATTTGGCATTAGCAAAAAAGAGCAATGAATGTAAACTCTATGAAGGCATATGTTATTAATATTATCAAAGTTTCTGCCACATTAGTAAGGCACAAGTTGACATTAAGATGCCAGAATGTGTAAATGTGTAACATTAATGAATTAGACAATAAAAGTCAAAAACTATGTTCAAAGTCAAAAACTATGTTCTGTCACCTTTTTTTTTTTTTTTTTTTTTTTTTTGGTTGCTCTCTTCATCAGAGTCATCACAAGAAACTAAGATGCACACAGATCTGAAAATTGTTTTTTACACCGGATGCCCTTCCTGACACAACTAATCTACCATAGCCCTCTAAGTGGAGCACAAGCACTTGGTCCAAGCACTGAACCCTGAGGAACTTCATGACTAACTTTGGTTTATGAAGAATATTCCATTTTTTACATTTACAAACTGGAATATATCAAATAGATATGATTTAAACAACAATCTAGCAGGCATGTTGATGGATTGTATGGCGCTATTATTTTTGACAATTAAGAGATCTCAACAGGACAAAAATAAATCAAACATAATTCAGGTTTTAGTGGCATTTCTAAACTTGCCTCATCTGATAGTGAATCACGGGCAACAGTAGGAAGGATGGTTTGAATTTTATCCCTGATTGAAATAATTTTATTTATATAGAATCTCATGAAGTTACCACTGTTTATAGCTGTAGGGACACATGGCTCAACAGAGATGGGACTTTGACCACACTCTCCATGAGGAAGATGCTGCCAACTTGTTACTTACTCGTTGTCAAGGTACATATTCAGTGGTGAATCATTCCAATCACATCTCCATTGTTGTGGAGGAAGCCAGAGTGAATTGTTTGGTGCTCAAGACATTGTTTATTAATTTCCTCTTTAACTCTGTTAAGGACCAACAAGCCTCCTGAGAAGACTCCAAAGATCTCAATGAAGCCATTGAGTGGGCCATTCAGATTGAGAATCACCAGAAAGAAAGACTTCAAGAACAAAACTATAAGTTCCATGAGCCTCTTACTTTCAACGTTTCCAGACGACTCGCCCCTCTGCTCAGACATCCAATACCCATAGATCTACTGGACCCAGAACCCATTTAGTTACAAGTTTGCTTGATGCCTAAGGAATGTCAACAGCATATTAAAGCCAGTGGATGTTTGTATTGTGGCAAGTATGGTCACTTATGTTTTCCTGCCTGTTATTATCAAAAGGACAAGCCCATCAATGAGTCTGGGGATATGCTTTTTTTTTTTTCCAGGCCCTCACTTTTTGCTTCATACCACAATCTGTTTTAAAAATATTAATTTCTCTATTCAAACTTTAGTTGACTCTGGTGCAGACCAAAGCCTCATCCATGAGACTTTAGTCAAACAAATGATGAGTCCTACAACTCCACTGCCTCAACTGGTGAACATTTCTGCTCTGTCTGGACAATTATTGCCTGCCATAACTCACAAGATTGCCAAGATCCATTTGGTCATGTCGGGTGATCATAACGAGGGAGGAGCATTTCTGATATTTTCTTCCTCCTCACCTCTGATTCTGGGTTAACATTGGTTAAAAGCAATAAAATCCTGTGATTAATTGAACAGAGAAAATAGTTTGCAATTAGAGTGATTTTTGTCTGACAAAATGTTTGTGCTCTGCTCAACCGATTCCTCCTTCCGAAACACAAGAACAACTAGATTTATCAAATGTACCGTAAGAAGTTTCATAGTTTATTAGCAGTGTTCAGTAAATCCAAAGCTTTGTTTTTTATGTCTCATCAGCCATGTGATTGTGCTACATGTATATATCTGTGGTTGTTCTTTGCACATCTCCTGGTTCTTTGCCTTTCCAGAAACATGTAAATTAACTCACTTACATTTTTTTACTCTTGTCTCCTGGTCTGTGTTCAGTTCTGGGTTCTGATAGTGCTTAAACTACGTTGTAGCCAAAAATGATGGACAAATATAATTAAAAACACACATTTGTTGGACTTTATTAGTCAATTTTTAACAACAAAACAACAAGTAGATAAAAACCAAGCATGTTAATCTCAGTGCATAAAGTCTATGAAGTCTTTAAACCATGGACCCTCCCACCCCTTTACTCTGACAGACAGCACTGCAGGCCGCTGTACCCTAACCCAAGATAACCCAAGACACTCCAGTTCATTTACACTATAACTACATAATGCTGCACTTCACTGCAAACATTTATCACTGCTCAATTATGCTGCAGCATCGGTGATATATATATATATATATATATATATATATAAATATATATATATATATATATATATATATATATATATATATATATA
>NC_056503.1:34214852-34222167 GCF_014905685.2 Nematolebias whitei | reverse complement strand
TATATATATATATATATATATATATATATATATACACATACATACACACACTTTAAAACCTGTGTGACCCATCGCCATTCAGTAAATTTCATTCAACCTTTATTTAAACAGGTTAATCCCATTGAGCCTCGGGGACTCATTTACAAGAGAGACATGATGTAACAAAGAATGATGACAACAGTAAAGACAACAGTAGACAATCATAAAACAAAGCATACACATTGAGAAGAACAAATGAAAAAAAATATATTAAAAAAGGTTGTAAAGTAATGTAGAATACTTGTTGTTTAGTGGTCTTTTGCATTGCTTATATTTTAGTTTAGTTTAGTTTTTTTGTTTTGTTTGTTTTTGTTACCTATCCATGCAGTAGACAGAAACATAGTTTCCATCTTCTTAATGTTTTGTACTTGCAGCATAATTAACAACACCATTCACTTGACTTGGCCTTATAAGGGTATTATTAATTATTTTTAATAAAGATGTCATCTCTACAGTTTGATTTGTAGCATCTAACCTAGTGTCTAAAAATTCAAGATTTAATATACTGACAACTTCAGTTAATTAAGTGGAACTCTACCTATTTGGGCCACTACTTCACCAGGATTGTGAAGATGTCCTTAACCTGAATGCTGCTATTTAATTTTAAAATGCAATTTGTTTTTATTGATCATAATTGTCATTATCCTATCACAATTCTTTATTTACAATAATGTTTAGGTATCTTTCATCTAAAAAAATCACATTCACATTTATGTAAATTGAAAGCTTTCATGATACAAATTGATTATAATTGTAACTTTAAATCAACCTGTTTATTCTTACAACAACAACATACTGTGTCGGTAGTCTTGAATTGTGTTGACATATCACCAGTTGTAGATGAAGTAAGACACATAAATAGTTCAGTTTTGTCAATATGAATTGTAACAAGAATGGAAAGAAGATAAAAACAGAGTGCAAGAATGCTAAAAACTCTAAAACAGCCCAGAACATCAGCGTTGCTCTGCCACCATCCTCCACATGCACCGGTACATCTTTAGGTCTGTGTTTCAAGTTGCTGTTTGGAAAAGCAGCAGTAAATGTCAGCCAGAGAAACAGCAAAGTTACAGATAAGGATCTTAATTGCTGGTGTAAAGGAAAACACTTTTTAATGAGAGTATGTAGACCCTCACAGGCAATTAAAATGTGTATAGTTTTTCCCAGCGCAGAAAAGAGGTAAAACACCATCATGAAGCAGTTTGATGGATGGTGCACTGCAGCTGATGGTGAAAAGCAGCGCATCGTCAGTGTAACAAGCATAACTACTGTGAAGTTGTAGTTATGAGGAGGACTTTTTATTCTTCTTCTGTAGATCACAAGCACTACTACTGCAGCTGCCAGAACAAATCGTCCAACACATTTGCTGGAGGCTGGTGCATCCATTATTTCCTCTGTGCAAACAAGGAATTTGATGATTTCTGTTAGAAAAAAAAAAATATAAACTAAAAAAAAAAAAACTGGATGATTTGGAACTAGCTTTCTTGTAATACATGGCACAATGTTTGATTTTACCTGCTTGTGTAAGAAGCATTTCTTTTAAATGGGATGATGATGAGTAGCACTTTGACATCTGCTGAAGAAATATACAAACGTCAAGTCCTGCAAAGTCTTCACAGAGTTATGCAAACACATATATGACACAACTTCTGCAAAATCACCATTAGTAATAGTGTAAAACATGTTTTACATTCTGAAGGCCTGATATACACACCTCAACACAGCAGGTTAAAAGAAAAGCTCTCTTTGATGCTTTGAAGGTCCCAGAGCTTAATTGGCTGTCAGAACATATGAAGGTAAAGCAGTCTGGAAATCCATGTCTATGAACTTTGCACACAGAATTTTGCAGGATTTTGACTTCAGAGTCCCATGCCTTAAATATTATAAAATGATTCACTGTTTTCCAATGATGCATAAACATGTTATGGGTGCAGTGAGTCACTGATCTCGTTCTAATAGATGCAGGCAATACGTTTATGTAATGTAACTGTGTGCTGTGATTAGCATGTTTATTCTGAGGAGAGTTACAAAAATCGAATGATGAAGGCATTTCTAAATACATTCACAGTAAAGAATGTACCGATAGAATTAAAAGAAAATGAAAAGGATTTTAAATTGTTTAACAGTGACTATTTTAACTTTTGCACTTACCTCCACATAACGTGAAAACCACGTGGTTTTAGACATGAGACACACCCAAAACCTCAAAACTTCAAATTTGCACGTGCGCCCTTTTCTCTCCGCGGTGTGCTCAGCTCTTTGTATTAGATTCAAACATGGATAAAAGAGCATTAAGTCCAAATAAATTGTAGAGAATTGATGATCATCTATGGTGAATGTCTCATGTGTCAGGATCTTCTCATAAGTGACATTCATGTCAGATAATCTATAATTACAAACACCATTTAATAACAATCATGTATTTATCACATTATCACACTGCTGTCATTTCTTATGTGTTCATCAGGGCTTAGCAAACATAAACAGGCACATGAAAGATGTATAAATGCAAATCAGGGTCAACATTTTCAAATGCAACACTAAAGTGGAAGTATCATTACATTGTAGAGTCAATGTGTGTACAAAACAGCATCATAATTGAGCAAATCGACTTTTTGTCTGGAATTATTTTCATTTCATTTACCCTTTATTCATACTGAGGACAATATGTAAAATCGTGTTGACTCTAGAGTTTCCTCAAGAGAACGTTCTTAGAAAAATCTCTTAATAGGGTGTTTGCATCCATTTAATTCAAGCTTTTCCCCTGCCAAGGAATTATTGTGTTGATTGTGTGAAAAAGCGACAACATAATATTCAAGTCAACAACTTAACAGAGCATGGTCAAAATCAAACACGTTAAGCGAATGGAAAACTGTGAAAACAGCAAAAAACATCTTAGTCTCATAGGAAGTTACTTACCTCCCAAATGTCAATGTTTGTTTGGTTTTGTCACATTTGTCACCATTAGAGTTTAAACATAAATCATTTATGGGCTGGTTTTCTTCATAAAGCTCATTCTGTAAGAATCTAGCTCCATTATCCTGATAAAACCAAGAGCCAGATGGCATGATCCATGTGAACAGAGTTAAGGAGAGAAATGTGACCGCTGTCATTGCAGAGCTTTGCCTTTGGCGGTTGCCGTTCTTGGAAATACACTTTTATAGGTTTCTACCTGCGTCCATGGAGGAGGAGGTGCATTTATGAATTGCCATCATTGGTCATCATCTTTGTTCTTTTAGATTGGGGAAAAAAAAAAAAAAATAGTTCTGAATTTTAACTGAATTTGATGTGTGTGTTCGATTTGAAAAAAGAAAAGGAAAAAAGCTAATTTTATATTGTTATCACAATAACATTGATATAGAAAATGAAATGCCGATTGTGTCAGTAATGCAGACAATCCTTGTCAAAATATTAAACCAACAGTTATTATTTATGTGACACAATCACTGAATAAATTGCTGACACGCTCATATCGAATGAAAAAAAAAATAATAATCTGACATTTTAGATTTAGGCTCTGTTCACACCACATGTGATATATTTAAAAAAACTAGCCTTGTGGCTGCATTTGTCCTTTGTACTTGTCCACACAACTTTTGGTGAGATATATTATTTTTTAAATATGGACTAAAAAATTGAGATTTATTTGTTTATGTTTTTTTTTAAGTCCATTTCTGTTGCATTCATGTGGTCTCAAAAATTGTTTGGTACAGTAGTTCCATGATATCATGATTCACATTTGAACTTGCACACAATAACACTGTGTCCCTGAGAATGGGATTTTTTTATTTATTCTTGTATTCCCTGCATCTTTCTCTTTTAAATTATACTGATATCATTCAATTTGATCTATGCTGAAATGAAATAGGGAATTTTAAATTATATGAACAATTCTAATAATGTTCCTTCTCTGTATTTTGATACATCATTATTGATGTTTTTTTAAACCACTTAGAGGTGCTGTGTGGACATTAACCATTTTGTTTGAGTAGTGTGGATGGATTAAATACAAAGTAGAATATTAAGCTAATATTCTGTTTAGTGTGACAGCCTTAGATATTGTATTTTCCTGCGTATAAGTTGCAGTTTTTTGCATAATTTACATGCCCTGCAACATAAAGACCCAAGTGACATATGTATGGATTTTTTTTCCATATTTATAAAACAATTTTTGGCTGAGATAATGCATTCAATGTCTGAAAAAAAATTGAGCAGTACCACTTTCAGACACTTGATGGCAGCTAAGCAGTAGTAGCAGTATGGCATGCTGTTGTATCATGTAATAGGTAAATGTGGCTAAAATGACAAATTCAAAAAAGTTCAAGACAAAAACAACTGGACTTTATTTATTATACTTTACTTTATACATTATTGTTTTTGTCTTGACAATCTTTGAATTTACAATGTCCTGGATGACTGAGAATCTTCACCAGCTATTAATGACTCAATTGGTCTGGCTTAGTCTCCCCACCTTCATTCTTCTCACTGCTTGGAACCATCAAAACAGTTGCACCGCCCTGGCGAAATGCAGCTAATTTGACCATTCAAGTGCATTTATTAAGCAAATGATAGACTGAGACACACCTTTGCTATAATTTCATATAATTGTTTAAGTGCTTTTATTGTAAATTTTTGGAGAAACAAGCTGCGTTCCTCCCTCCTCCTTTTTCCTCCCTCTGCACGTTCACAGAGCACCGATGTAGCAAATCTATTTTTGAAATTCAGCTAATTTCACCATTAAAGTGCATTTTTTTAAGGAATAGTACAACTGACACACCTTTGCTATAATTTTGATATAATTTTGAGCAAAAAAATAATTGTTTTTAGGTGACAGCATTGTAAGAGGGGGACAGTTGAACATGGAGGCCTCCAGAGGACCTGACTTAACTTTTTTTTTATTTCTACCTGGATTATTGAGCATGCATCAGGATGTACTGTATATATGTCTGTTGTTCGGTTTTATGCTATTAATAAAGTAAAAAAAAAAAAAAAAAAAAAAACCTTCCTGTATGGTTAAATGTAATTCTGTTTTTTTCAAATGTCATTTCGCTTTTTTCAAATGTAGTTCCGTTTTTCTAATGTTATTCGGGCCACTTCCGCTTTGGCCACTTATGTTTTGGCCACTTCTGCTTTGGCCACTTCCACTTTGGCCACTTCCGCTTTGGTTTAATGTAATTCTGTTTTTATCTAACGTGATACCATTATTTCAAATGTAATTCTGTTTTTTATAATGTGATTCCATTTTTTTCTAATGTGATTCAAACCACTTCTGTTTTAGCCACTTCTGTTTTAGCCACTTCTGCTTTGGCCACTTCCACTTTGGCCACTTCCGCTTTGGCTTAATGTAATTCCGTTTTTTCAAATGTAATACAGTTTTTTCAAATGTTGTTCATTTACACCTTAGGGCCACCATAAACCACTGAGCATAGAGCTACTTCAGCCCACATGTGAGGAGCGGGGACGGTTAAGGGCCTTGCTCAAGGGTTCAGAGGGGGCAAATGAGGGTTGAAGCAGTTGTGCATGCTTCACCTTTCCCACCCAAATTTTGATGCAACAATACATGAGATACGCTCCTGTATCCTGGAATACCTTGCAAAATAATGTGAAGCTCTCGACCTTGACCTCTAAGGGACTTTAAACATCTGCTAAGTTCATGGCAAAAACCAATGCAGACATGTTCCTGTTTTTAGTATTTTACATTGCTTTATAATGTAGCTGGGGTTTTATTTTCTTCTGGGTTTTTTTATATAATTTTTTCGATTTACTTTTCTTTTTATATACGTTTATATGTTTGTCTACTTTTGTTTGTACCTCATCTGTGTTCTTTGTTAAAAACAGGTCTCTCTTTTAAACGAGTGCTCGTGACTCAATGCAACTAACCTGTATAAATAATGGTTGAATGCATTGAATGAATATGAACCATGACCTCCGTCACTCTTTGGCCTCTGCACCACTATCCTCCCTTTTAAACTGTAGAGTTTGCCTAACTGTAAGAAGGCTCCTGTAATGGATCTCAGCCATGCCTTTTTGCATTAAATTAGTATTTTCTTCCTGTCCATGCATGTATTTCCTCAGGTTACTTCAGTTCAAAAACATAAACAGATTATCTTGTGGTGAGCTAACATGCTCACAGATGTACTGCACCACACACTTTTTTTTACTGCATATGTAGACTATAGCAAAGATGTTTAAATCACAGCAAATAAATGTTTTCCTTAAAGCTCTGGTCAAACTGAAAGCTACAAAACTGAAGAAGCTCAGTAGGCCTTGATGACCATGTGTGGAGATATTGCATGTATTGAGCACTTACCATAACCAAAGAATCTAGATAATTTCTCATATTGTACACATTTATTGTCTCATTAAAGTATTTATGTGACATTTCCTGTATAATTTTCCAGAAACACCTTCTATCAAAATTTGTACCTTTTGAGACCTCATTATTATGGATCTTCTTGTTTTGTCAACATATTATTTCTGTCAAATTTTGTAATTTAATGATGTTGTTCACAGGCACACACCAGCTGAGCAAAGTCGGTCCAAAGTCAAATGGGAGAATAACAAGAGAAATAGAAACATCAAAACATTGTTTTAATTAATCATCGACCAATGGTTACATGTTGTGTCACAGTTTTTAATTAAGACACATCTTATTTTTCTGCTTGGAGTAACATGCCACCTGTTGTTCATGTTGTTTGTTCATGTTGTTGTGTACTTGAAGAAAGCAATGGGCTGCCTTGCTTCATCTCTAGAGTGCTTTTGTGGCTCTGCCGCAGCCGGTTCATCCCGCTGGAGTCGGTCTACTGGGTAATAAAGTCATGTGTGCAACAGATGGGGGCTTTCTATATTCAGGTGTTTGTTCATCTGTATGTGTGTGTGTGTGTGTGTGTGTGTGTGTGTGTGTGTGTGTGTGTGTACATAACCTTTTGTAACCTTTACTTTAAACTATATTATTGCATTTTTTTAGACCATGTAATGCAACAAAATCCAGTGGAAAAAAAGAATGACTGAAAATGCACATTTTTATTTGCTTTACTTTATTTTTATGTTTAAATGTGTATGTTATTTTTAGCTCAAGCATGCTTCACTGCTTTTTGTTTACATGTTGTGTATGTAATTTAATACTTTTTCTTCAATTTTATGCATCAGTCAGACAAAAGCTATGAGTAACAATTGTCTGACAATGTTCAGTCTGACATATTTGTAAATTGTACAAATAATAATCCATTATCCAACATTTTTAAGTCAGGTCATCTGGACAGTTTCTTTTTTTGTGCTG
>NC_056503.1:34203612-34214452 GCF_014905685.2 Nematolebias whitei | reverse complement strand
TGTGCACATCAGATTCCTCTCACAGACCACTGGTAACTCTAAATTGTTGTGTGAGTGAATGGTTGTGTGTCCTGTTTGTCTCTATGTGCACCTGTGATGGACTGGAAACCTGTCCAGGGTGTCCCCCTGCCTCTTGCATAGTGTTTGCTGGAATAATGGGCACCAGCAGCCCTCATGACCCCAAAATTGCAGAAGCAGATAAAAGATAATGGATGGATGGATAGACAGGTGGTTTTGCAAGAAAGTCTCTGGTTCTTAAAAGAATTTCAAGAAAGTTTTTTTTATTTTTTTATTTATTTAATGTGGCTTTTGAAATTTAAATCTGGATACTAAGTGACTTCTAGATTCCCAACTTAACTGTTGTTTTAAAGACAGACGACTGAGATCAGCAGTCATTTTGAGTTTCTCTGAATCCCCACCAGAAATATCAACCATTGTTTTGTCCTTATTTAAGTGCAGACATTTTTCTGACATCCACTTATTTGTTTGATGCCTTGCTCATTGTATTGATACAATATGTGCAATTATACATTCAGCAGATAACATAAAACACTGTATATTTCATTACAATTTAAAAAACTATATTGCAAAAAAAAATAAAAAAAAAATAATAATAATTATCCAAATATTAATATCCAAACTGAATGTGTGAAATAATAATAAATAAATAAAAACATTTAATATTGTGCATCAGTTTTGGATGTCCTTTCCATCATATGTTTCTTGGTATTCTGCTCCGGCCTAAACAAGATGATATAACATTTTGGCAGAAAGATGCAGAATAGGAGGCCATAAGAGGAGGCCAAAATAGCAAATATCTCCACAGCATCGATAAACTTTCCAGGAGAGCTGACATATGCTGGAATGAACGTAATCCAAACTGTGCAGAATATCAACATGCTAAAAGTGATGAATTTAGCTTCGTTAAAGTTATCCGGCAGCTTGCGGGCCAAAAAGGCAAAAACAAAACATAATACAGCCAGAAGTCCTATGTACCCCAACACAGCACAAAACCCAATAGTTGTCCCAAGATGACACTGTAAGATGATTATGTCCTCATGGAGTGACAAATTCATAAAAGGGAACGGTGGGCTTATTGAGAGCCAAAGTATGCAGATCAAAACTTGTACAAAAGTTAAAGCCAGGACACTGAACCTCTGCTGTGCAAGTCCAAACCATTTCATCACATTACTGCCTGGAAGTGTAGCTCTAAAGGCTATTAAAACGACTATTGTTTTACCCAGAACACAAGATATGCAGAGTACAAAGGTGATGCCGAATGCTGTGTGTCTCAGCATGCACGACCACTCAGAGGGACGACCTATGAAGGTCAAAGAACACAGGAAACACAGAGTCAAGGAGAAGAGCAGCAAGAAGCTCAGCTCAGAGTTGTTAGCACGTACTAAAGGGGTCTCTTTATAATTGTAGAAGATAAGTGTTGTGATCATGGTTAGAAAAATTCCAAGCAGAGAAAATATTGCCAACAAAATCCCCAAAATGTCATTGTATGTCAAAAACTCTATTAGTTTTGGGATGCAGGCATCTCTTTCTTTGTTGGACCAGAACTCTGGTGGACATTTCATGCATTGTGGTGACTCTGTATGATTAAACAAAACAAACAAAAAAAATCATTATTAACCACTCATAAAGTGCAAATATATGTTTAATTTTAGAACTAAATCAGTAAAGTACTTGTAATTTTTACCTGTTAAATTACTGATTTCACCAGCTGGACAGGGTATGCAATCATGGCAGCAAATAGGTTTTCCTTTCTGGAGGACCTTGTATGTTCCTGGGAGACATTTCTTGCTGCAATCTGACACAGGCACCTTATACACAACAATTGTTTTTGCATTAACACAAAAAAATAGATATATGTGGAAAAAATAAGTAAAAATGTTAATAAAATGTAAATACAATGTCAGAGAATCGTTTACTTTTGTTTTACCTCAGTCAATCCGTTACCCCAGACAACTGAGATGTTGCTCATAATGAACTGACTGTCATCTTGAAGAGAAGCATCAAAAATGCCAACCGTTTCACCTTCCATGGTTCCTCTGTTTTGCATTTGTAAATTAACAAGTTCATATCTTGCTGGTGAGTCACCATTGTCGTCAAAATAAACTCTTTCCCCATCCGAAGTGGTAAAATTTACAGAATTTAAATATTCCAATACCTAGGAGGAAAAAAGATTAGGTTTCCTGATGTGATTTTGTCACAGTAAGTGGGTCAGTTTCTCACCTCCCATGGTTGGAAGTGTTTGGGTGCATAACAGCTAGCATTGGAGAATGGCCTAGCATCATCACATTTAAACAAACTGTTGAGAGCATGAGCCACTGCATACACTGACTTGTAGACATTTTTTGCAAATCTGAACTCAGTCATATCGGTGAACTGTAAGGAAACAGTTTGCAAGCTCTCAAAGCCACTGCACGGCTTCTTTTGTGGGTTCACAGTTTTGTTCAGTGAGCAGTCGAATACGGCTTCCCAGAAATCTCTGACAAACTGACTGTCAGGGAACTGTGAAGGGTGGATCTGCTTTAGATACTCCTCCAGCCCAGGGATTGTTGCTTTAGTTACAGTAAAGCCAAGTGAGCCCAGCAAGATGGTGTATCCTATGCTGTCTGTCAGCGAGGGATCTGTGATCCATGCGTCACTGCCGATCCACTGCAGTCCTGTTATGTTCTCTTTGTACAACTCAGAAGCCAACAGTTTAATTTCTCTGTGAGACATGAAAGCAATGATAACTTTGGCAGTTGAATGCTTTATGGTTTGTACTATTTCCTGAAGGGCATGTGGTGGATCTGAAGATGAAAATGCTTCAGAGTACTCTACACAAACTTTATAGTCTTCTGCAGCTTGGATGAATGCTGCAATGCCATTCAGGCCATATTCATTATTCACAGCTATAGCCCCAACCCATGTCCACCCAAAATACTTCACCAGCTTTGCCAGAGCTTTGCTTTGGTAGTAATCACTGGGGATGGTTCTATAAAATGTTGGGTACTCTTTTCTGTTACTCAGACAAGCACATGTTGCAAAATGACTTATCTGCAAATATAAAGAATAAATTAAACCTCTCACTTGAAGTTAGAGAGAAATTACCATCACAGTAATTATCATTAAAGCAAAGTTTACTTATTTTAACAGAACTGTAAAATAAAAACACCAAGTTTAGCATAGTGGCTATAACTAACAAGATTTACTGACTCTAGTTCTTTAACTTACCACAGGTATTTGAAATCTTCCAACAACCTGTGCAAATGCAATGGTTGGACTGGATCCTGAATGTCCTATAATAGCTTGCACTGTATCAGATTTTGTACAGTTTTCATCACTGACTTCTGTTTTTAGTCCACTCACAAGTGCCAGTGCAGCTCTCAGTATATCCATAGTTCCACAGTTATTATAAATCTTGTAGCCAATTCTAACACCAGGCAGCATCTCTGGGTTTTTGTTGATTTCATTTATAGCAAAGATCATTGTTTGAGCAAATTGAAATTCTCTAAAATTGAAACTAGAACACAAGAAAGAAATGTCTAAAATGTAATGGTCCAAATATGAAAGCTGAAAATTCATTTAAATAAGAATAGGCATACTTGATGCATTTTCTGAGTTTTGGAATCGTCTGAAAAGTGTCAACGATAAAATCCTGATCTGTGCGAAATGAAAAAATGCCTCCAAAAAAAAGGTCACCATCCTGAGCAAGTTCAGGTGGTTGTGCTAAACCTTTCAGTCGACAAACAGAATTTCCTTTTCTCATCAGCAGAGCCGCAAGGAAAAGGCCCAACACTGACATAGCTCTCCTGTGTTAGTAAGCAGCTCGACACGTCACTGCAGAACTTTATACACATTCTGCTATGGGGAGGGGTGTTTGTCACTGTAAACCGTCGCCTCAGGCAAAGATAGTCAAACTAGATTTTTGCCATTAATATTTATTTTTCAGTTACAGTTTCAATACATTTTATAATAAATTAGAAACATAAATTTATATTTTGTTCTTGTGCATGCATTGAAACTGCCCTACATTATATAAATATATATATATTGTATATATATATATATTTTTTTGCTATACAAATAAATAAATAAAATAAATAAAACATCAGCATGTCATAAATAAAGCACAAACAGTAGTTTGAAAATGCATTTGAAAACAGATCCCAGTTGCACTCGCTGACAAAAAAAAATAAAAAATTAAAAAAAGTTAACCACCCACATGGAATGGTCTGATTCAGACGTACTTTGTTTTATGTGCAAACTAACAATGCTGACATATTTTAAACTGGAAGTAGATGGCAAATCTTGAATGGGCACTAGAGGGTATGAGTGCCAGCAAAACAGTGAGTTAAGGTCACCAGACACAAATAGTGCTGCATTATGCATTAAACAGGACTGACATAATTTAATACAAATCTGATAGAAGTTGTATAGTAGGTGAGCATGAGTCCATGTGGTTATACTTTGCTGTTACTCAGCATCTGGGGAATAGATATGCTACAATGGTCAAATATTGGAATCAATGGGAATATGAGGGCATTCACATGTGTGAATGTACCCATCACCCAAGACAGACCACATCAAGGATGGATTGACATATTGTGCACCAAGAAATACTCAAATACTGAATCACTGTTTTTTACCTTTATTTATACAGGTAGTCTCATTGAGTCACGAGGACTTATTTTTAAGAGGGACCTGTTTGTGTGCAGATGGTGGGGGTTGGGAGCCTTGCTCAGAGGTCCGAGGTGGGGCAGGTGAGTGTGGGGGGTAGGTGTGGGTGTTTCATCTTCTCCGCCCACATTTTGATGTTGCCAGTACGGGGAGTCAAGCTGGCAATCTTCCGATCATAGGCCCACCTTCTCTAACCTCTGTGCCACCACTTCAAATTGGTGCTTGTGATCATATTCATGATTTTTTTTTTCTTACTTGCTCTTGATGAAGGCAGAGGTTTTCTCTCCCTCTTCTGCCTCCCTCCTGCTTTTGCCTTTGTCCTGTGAATCTCTCAGAGCCTCTCACATCTTCTGAATTGTAAATTATTATGGATCTGGTCAGCTGGTCTCTCAACGCAATTGATATCATTTTCTCGACAAAAAGACAGTGTGAAGGAGAACCTTGATGCCCTGAAGGGACACATGCAGCTGGATATATCAAGGATTCCTGGGGTATATAGAAGATGATGTGCCGGTCAGTATTGTCCGTTGAGGACATTGAGGGCACAACAAACTGAGTCCCACAAGAGGCAAACCCAAATAGTTGACCAACCAGTTTTCTGGTGATAAGATGGTTTCTGGGGCCTGCCCTTTCCTCCGTCCTCTCCCCTTGACTCTTCTGAGGCAGCCATAGCCAAAGTGGTCCAAAACATCAAAGTTCATGTTCAATAATCCAGGTAGAAAATCCAATAAAGTTCAGCGATGTCATCTTGACAGTTTCTTTCCTGTTTCTATTTTGACGAGATGTTTCGTCCTTCATCCAAAGAACTTCATCAGTCCGAGGAGCCACAAAAAAACTGAGTCCCACATGAAGCAAAAGCACATAGTCGACCAACCAGTTTGGTAGTGATAAGATAGTTTCTGGGGTCCACCCTCTCCTCTTTAAAAAATTTTAAAAAAAAAAATGTCCAGATGGCTGACTGAACTTTGTTGTACTTTAAGAATATATATATATATTTTTTTTAGGTTTAGTTAAACATTTCACTCCAACAGTTACAAGGAAATCAAACTATGTGGCATCTTGTCATTATATCTTTTCAAAATGATTGTGGTGCCCCTTTCCCATCATATTCTTTTTTGTATTTTTGCTAGGTTTTAACAAGATTATATAACATTTTGGAATAAAAATACAAATCAGCAGTCCAAAACTCGAAGCTAGAATTGCAAAAATCTCTACAGCTACACTGAACTTTCCAGGAGAGCTGACATACGCTGGGATAAAAGTTGTCCAAACTGCACAGAATATCAGCATGCTGAAGGTGATAAATTTAGCTTCATTGAAATTATCTGGCAGCTTTCGAGCCAGAAAAGCACAAATGAAACACAACACGGCAAGAAGTCCAATGTACAAAAGGACAGACCAGAAACCTACAACTGAGCCGAGAGCACACTCCAAGATGATTTTATCTTTAAATTCTTTGAAATTCTTCATTGGAAAAGGAGGAGAAATTGTTAACCAGAGGATACATACAATACCTTGTATAAGAGTGAAAGCCAGAACACTGAGTCTCTGCTCTGTAGGCCCAAACAGTTTCATCACTTTTCTTCCTGGAAGTGTAGCTTTGAAGGCCATTAAAACCACCATTGTTTTCCCCAAAACACAGGAGATACAGAGGACGAAGGTGATGCCAAAAGCTGTGTGACGGAGCATACAGGACCACTCAGAGGGACGTCCAATGAAGGTCAGAGAGCAGAGAAAAGACAGCGTCAAGGAGAAAAGCAGCAGGAAGCTCAACTCAGAGTTATTTGCTCTGACAAGAGGAGTTTTTCTGTGTCTGAAGAAAATGACAGCGACAGCAGCAGTCAGACATGTTCCAAGTAAAGAGGCTGCGGTGATCAAGGTTCCCATAATCTCTTTATATGACAGAAACAATTCTTCCTTTTTTATGCAAGCATCTCTCTTTTCATTTGACCAGAACTCAGGAGGGCATTTCAAACAGGTGATAGAATCTGCAAAATAATAGGAAATTTATTTGTTGAGTGGATTTCTCTAACTTTTAATTTATTTAGTTGTTCTCATTTTTTGGTGATTTCCTGCTTAAACTTGTGCACATTAAATTAAGGCAACTTTGATGCTGACGTGATTAGATTAGTTTTTTTGTTTTGTTTTTGCCAATTTTTCATTTTTCATATCTGAAACTTTAACAACAATAATATTTTTTTTACAGTTGTAGCCTTCCAGCTGGAGGTCTATCGCTCTGCCGCATGTTCAGGAACATGTGACAGGTGTGTAAATACCCATCACAAGCACTGTGTGTGATCTTCTATAAATTATTTCCGTGTGTAAAATATAAGCTCAATAGTATATCTGTGTGTGGGTTGACTGTGTGGGGCAGCACGGTGGCGCAACTGGTAGAGCTGCTGCCTCTCAGCGAACAGGTCCCTGGTTCAAACCCCGGTCCAGGGGCCTTCTGGGTGGAGTTTGCATGTTCTCTCCGTGCATGCGTGGGTTTTCTCCGGGTACTCCGGTTTCCTCCCACAGACCAAAAACATGCATGTTAGGCTGATTGGTGACTCTAAATTGTCCCTAGGTGTGAGTGAGAGAGTTAATGGTTGTTTGTCTCGTTTGTCTCTATGTGGCCCTGTGATGGACTTGCAACCTGTCCAGGGTGTACCCCGCCCCTCGCACAGTGATTGCTGGACATGGGCACCAGTGACCCCCGTGACCCAAAATGGAATAAACGGGTAAAGATAATGGATGGATGGATGGATGGATGGTTGACTGTGTGTATGTGTGTGTTTGTCTCTGTGTGTGTTGTTCATTTTATGGCACAATTATGTGTCATGATTGATACTAAACCTGTAATGTTGCTAATTTCTCCCTCTGCACATATTACACAGTCGTAGCAGCAAACAGGTTTTCCTTTCTGGAGAACTTTCCGTGTTCCTGGAAGACACTTCTCACTGCAGACTGACACAGGAACCTGCATGAGCACAAGAATGATAAAACCTGAAAGACAAAATACTTGTGTTCTCTGTACAAGCTTTCATTAATATTTCTGATGCATCAATTTCATTTGACTACATGACTGTAGTATTTAGATTGCATTCTTTGAATTTCTTCATTGGAAAAGGAGAGGAAACTTTTTAGATTTTTTTTACCTGGATTATTGAGCATGCATCAGGATATTTAGATTGCTGTTTACCTGGAGTGATTTTGTTGCCCAAAGTAAAGAGTTATTATATATATTTAGTTGTTTCTCTGCAGGTAAAGATGCATCATAAAGACCGACTGTTACAAATTCTACATTGTCATTTTCTTTCAGCTGCCAGTTTATAATTTCATATTTTGCTGCAGGATCACCATATTTATTAAAGTAAACTTCATTTCCTTCTTTTGTTTTGAAGTGAATCTTCTGAATGTGCTGTAAAGTCTAGAGAGGAAACATGAAGAGAAACATAGTTAATATGCATTAGTTTTTCTTATAACTATATACTTTTCATGTTTTAAACTTTGAGGGTTGTTTTTGTTTCTCCCATATACTTATTCTAGTAGATGTTGAAATTAAACTCACTGTGATGGGATCTAGCTTCACCTTGCTGCTGCATGCTTTATTACACTTGAGGATATCATGCAGAGCATGGGCCACTGCATACACTCCTTTATAGACATTATTAAAAATGGGCATGAGGGACATGTCAGTGAAGCTGTTTTCCACTCCAGTCAGATCCTCATGTCCAGTACATTCTTTCTGAATATTTTCTGATTGTGATTGTTTGAATTTACAGCTGAATAATGCCTCCCAGAATTCTGTGAACAAGTTATTGTTTGATGAATTTAGTGGTTGTATATCCAGCATGAATTCTTTCAGACCACCAACGTGGGCTTTTGGGATAGAAAGTCCTATAGCTCCATCCATGATGTGATTTTTATCCATTGCTGCAATTTGAGAATCAAAGATCCAGCCCTCACTGCCAACCCACTGATAACCTGTCAAGTTGCTTTTGGAAAACTCTTTTAGTAAAATGACTAAATCCATGTGAGAGACAAAAGCAACAATCACCTTTGAAGTTGAAGCTTTGATAGTTTCAATTATATTTTGTATTCTGTCTGATAAATCTGTTCTAAAGAAAGAAACATAATATTCCAGACAGATGCCCAGCTGCTCTGCAGTTTCTGTAAATGTTGCCATGCCGTTGTTGCCATAATCATCGTTGGTTCTAACAGCTCCAACCCAGGTCCAACCAAAGTGTTTGACCAAATGAGCCAAAGCTCTGCTCTGATAGTAGTCACTTGGTATGGTTCTGAGAAATGAGGGGTACTTGGTTTTGTCACTGAGACAAGCACATGTAGCAAAATGGCTGATCTGATGAAATAAAATGTATTTATAATTGATATGTAATCACACATCATTTCCTATTCATTCAAAAATACATGAAAATCACTTACAAAAGGGTTACCTACCAGTGGAATATGAAACGGTCCAATGGAAGTAGCAATTGCTGTGCTGGGAGAAGAAGAGGTTTCTCCCATTATGGCCTGAACATGTGCAGGTCTTAAACATGTATTTGAAGCTGAAGCCACCATTTCATCACCATTAACCAAGGCCAAAGCAACTCTTACACTTCTGGCAATGGAACCACATGTATCATAGATTTTATAGCCCAGAGAAATTCCTGGCAGCAGGTCTGAGCTGTTATTAATCTCCTCAATTGCAAAAAGCATAGTCTGAGCAAATTGGAAGTCTCTGAAATTCAAACTTAATGCAAATAGTTTAAGTATTAGATTTGAACCATTTTATTCTTGAAATTACCACAAAAGTAACAACATGATTTAAGACACATTTCATTTTTTTTTTTATCTTCTTATGAGTATAATTTACCTGGTGCATTGTAGTTCAGTAGGTTTTTGTATGTATTTATCATGACTGTTTTTCCAGCTGCTGTGGAACGAGAAGATTCCTCCCAACATAATGTCTCCGTCCTTAACTAGTTGGGGGTCCATAGGCTCACCACTTTGTCTACAAGCCAGTTTCTCAGTGTGAAAGCAAGATCCTACAAACAACAAATAAAAAAGTGTCCATTCTTGATGTGGCCACTTCTGTGTGAATGCCATGCTGAATGAAAGAGCAGACCAGAAGCACTTACAATAGTATTTACACAATATATGTATATGTATATTAGTTTGAGATAACAAACAACCAATGAAGGTTCAACATAAAGGGAGGAGCCAGAAAAAGGAATGACCAAATGCAGGAAAAAAGTTAAAGGAAGTGGTTTCTTTCAAATTGTCATTGTCAGTGTACTTTCTTAAAATGATATTAAAACATGTTTTAACATTATTTTATAATGCATAGAAAAATATAAATCAAAACAGGTAAAAAAAAACATGATAAATGTACAATGGAGACAACAATTTACATGCTCAATGAACATCTAACACTGCACTTACAGTAAAAGCACAATTAAATGTATTGTACTTGAGTCAGTCAACTTTGGTTGTCCAAGGGGTATGACTCACATTGTTTCACATTTATTAAATATCAGTTAAACTTAATTATAGTGGCTGCATTTGGTTCAAGGTGCAAATTAACATGTGACTAGAAAACATCTTTAAGACAAGTGGTAGGCAACAATTTTAACATTTTTTTCTTTTTCCAGTCACATTTGTCACCTCATTTATCTGACATCTAGAGCTGGACATGTGATTATATTTTATGGTCACAACCAGATTATGGTTCATAGGTGCAGAAGAGCAGATGCTGTTGTGGTTTTGGGAAGGCATCGCATTATTAATAGTTACATTAATTATTGTACTTGAATATGTATGTACTTTTTGACCACTTGGAGGTTAATGACACATCAATTCTAAAATCCACATTGAAATAGTAGTTGCCCTACAAAATAAAGTTTGAATACTTCATTTAGGTTTACTATCCATCCATCCATCCATCCATCCATCCATCCATCCATCATCTCATCTTTACCCATTTCTTCCTTTTCGGGTCGCAGGGGTCTCTGGTGTCCATGTCCTGCAATCACTGTGTGAGAGGCAGGGGACACCCTGGACAGGTCTCCAGTCCATCAAAGGGCAACATAGAGACAAACAAGGCGAACAGCCATTCACTCTCTCACTCACATCTAGGGACAATTTAGAGTTACCAATCAGACTAACATGCATGTTTTTG
>NC_056503.1:34196825-34198612 GCF_014905685.2 Nematolebias whitei | reverse complement strand
ATATATGCACAATAAAATATGGGAATGAAAGCAGTTATTATTATTGATGCTCAAAACAAACACTTTGTTTACATGTTACATGTTTGAACAACACTATTTACTGGAAATGTGCCAACGTTCAAGTTATCTTAAAAACATTTTAACTTATTTCATTATTAATAATTTACCTGGTACATTGCAGTGGCAGAGGTTTGTGTAAGTATGTTTCCTGTTTTTCTTTCCAGTTGTTGTGAAAAGAGAAGACTCCACCCAACATAATGTCACCATCCTTGACTAAGTGAGGGTTCTCAGGATCTCCTCTCTGTCTGCATTCTGGCTCTTCAGCAATAATGAACGATGCCACCAACACCAGTTGTATGAGAGCCCAACCCTGCTTTGTCAGTTTTGTAGATGTCATGTTGAGCAAAAAGTCAAACCGCCAAGGAGCATCACATGAACATCACAGCAAATGAAAGATGTACTCTGATATTTATGCAATTTTCACCAACACAAGACATCATAATAGAACAATGAGGATTAATCTCTGTGGACACCAAAGAGGTTGTTTGTAAAAAAAAACAATAAAAAAAAAAACATTACATTTAAATGTATTTGCTGTTGGTATTTTTCATCTGTTAGTGTGTCATATGTGTGTTGGATGTAACTGGGACCCTGTGTACACAATTTTGTTCCACCACATGTACCAAATGCTCCGCAAATAACTATAAAGAAACCTTAACCTTGACCTTGATATGTGGTTTCTGGCTTTTTTATTATTTTCTGAAATACTTTATCCCAAGGAAGTAATTATCTCATCTAGAAATATTATCTTGTGCTTGCTCAGGATGGACGACTGGAATGAAATGAAGACTCAATTCAATTTGCTGGTTACCCTACCGTACCTTAGATACTGTAAATAATGTTACTAATTGAATTTCTATGTACTTGGATGTACCTGTACTTTGTATTTGTTAAGTGCCCTGATATAACATCTGCTGTCAGTTGGCACTACATAAATAAACTGAACTGAATTGAATCAAACTGAATTAAAAAGAAAACACTAATTACCAGTTGTCTTGAAACCCCTAATCTTGATTTTAGATTTACTTTTTGCCAAGATGCCTGCACACAGCTGAGGAGCAGCACACCAGGCTCCCAGTGAAAATCCAGATTTGTTTTGTTCTGAAATTGGCTCTGAGCCTGACTCTGGTCGATTTAAGCGTGCAAATTCTTGCTGAACCAAACTTAGCATAAGAGAAGGTTTGGCTTGGAAAATAGCAGCAATGGACCACAATCTGAGAGCTACACTCAGCAGATTGCAGCTCCTACAAACATCAGCATGGAGGCAGCAGCGCACCAAGGGGAAAAGGAAGCGATGAGTGTGGGGTCAGAAGATTGGTAGACGGGCTGAAGTATAGCGAGTTTGAAGGCTAATGCTAACAGACA
This sequence comes from Nematolebias whitei, assembly GCF_014905685.2. Classification (NCBI taxonomy): domain Eukaryota; kingdom Metazoa; phylum Chordata; class Actinopteri; order Cyprinodontiformes; family Rivulidae; genus Nematolebias; species Nematolebias whitei. Next base: position 34,197,187 of record NC_056503.1, on the reverse strand, counting down.
GCCAATTCCATCTCTGTTCCTGGCCAACGCCTACTCTCTTGAAAACAAGCTGGACTTTCTGTACCCCTTTTCCATTAGTACCTTTAGTACCAGCACAGCACGGTTCGACTCAGCTCGATACGTGCAGTACACGTTGTGTTTCCATTATACTTTCTGTACAGATTCTAGTGTGTGGGGTTCAAATTGACCTCACGCGTCTTACCAGCAGGTGGCGTTAATGCTGGTGGTAAGACCCAGGTTTCAGTACAGGGTGAGAATTTATTTGGAAGGTTCAGGTAATTTAAAAAGAATACAGATTATTAACATGATTGAATTAAACTGTGTATATATATATATATATATATATATATATATATATATAT
>NC_056503.1:34179955-34196725 GCF_014905685.2 Nematolebias whitei | reverse complement strand
ATATATATATATATATATATATATATTGTAGGGTTTCTGGGGTCTTGTCTTACATGTTGTGTTTTCCCTCATGTTTGCCTGTCACCCCTCAGCTTTTCTCCTCCTGTGTTCCAGCACTGTTGCACCTGTGTCTAATTCTAATCACCGCAGGTGTCACTCATTTCACCTTGTTTGTGTCTGTATATATTCAGCCTCTTGGTGTCTTGTCAGTGTCTCTGGATTGTCCTTTTCCTAAGGCTTCATGACCTGTCTCTCCTGTGTGTCCTCCTTTGAGTAAGTTTGCTGCCCCGACAGCATTTTGTTTTGTTTATTTAATTAAATAAACTATTTTACTTATTTACTGAAGCTTCATTCATCTTCCTGCACTTTGGGTCCCCACACGCGGAGCCGATCATGATATCTATATATATATATATATATATATATCCTGCTAATGCACTTTTAATGAATTTTAGTTCACCATTAAATCTCTGATGTCCACACCATCACAGACATCTACACTTCCAGATGCAGGAAGGCCACCTGCATCATGAAGGACCCCACTCACACAGCACACTCATTTTTTTTCCCCCACTCCCCTCAGGCAGGAGGTAGCAGAACATTAAGTGTAGAACCACTAGGCTGAGGAACAGCTTCTACCATGAAGCTGTTAGACTCATGACTACCTAACCAGGAAAATCACTGTGAAAATTACTGTGAAAAATCACTGTGGGAAAAAAAAAAACTGTGAAAATTGCTGTAATGCCACTTAAATTGGTGATTTGTAACTTATCTGGGCTTCTGATTATCCATGCTGTTGATTTCTTGCCTTTAAGCTGCTATATCCATACCCATCTGCTCACTACAGACCCCACACACCAAGCACACACAGTTTTTGCCCTGCTTCCCTCAGGCAGAAGGCTGAGGAGCATTAAATGCAGAGCCACCAGGCTGAGGAATAGCATCTACCTTTAGGTTGTTAGACTCATGAATCTCTAACCAGGAAAAATCACTGAAAATGTATGTGAAAAATCACAGTGGAAGAAATAAATAAATTAAAAACCTGTGATAATCGCTGTAATGCCACTTGGTTGTTGATATGTGCTGCTGACTATCCATGATGCTGATCTCATGCTGCTGATTATTTCATGTTGCTGTGTTCATTAGTCCTCATCTGCTCATACAGACTCATGTTCATGCTGCTGTTGTTTTGGCACACTGTTTTTGTAGCATTAATGCTTAGTGTATTCTTAATTTAGTGAATGTCTTAGTTCATGACTCAGATCTTACTAATGTTTTTTCTTTACAATTTGTGTTTTTGTGGGATATAATTGGGACCCTATGTACATAGTTTTGTCTCACCTCATGTATCACATGTGATGTGTATGACAAATAAATATGTCTGACTGATGTTTGGGAAGCTGTTTAACATACCATATTATTTTACATTATTAGTGTTTAACATATTGTATATCTTAGAACCTTGTGTACTGTTTCTTTTTATACTGTATAGTTTTGCTATTTTGACTATTGCTATTTTTAAAAAACTGAGACCTTGGGTACACAAATTAGTCCCACCTCATTTACTACATATGAAGCGAATGACAATAATGAATCTTGAACCTTGAACTTATTAGCATCTGAAACCCAAGAAAGCTTATTGATGATTTTTTTTGAAGACATGGATGAAATTATGGTGTGCTCGCTAGAGCAGCCTTAACGTCCATTAACATGGATGTTAATGTCATGTTTGTATGTATATATATATATCCTTATGTAAATGCCTGCTGACAATGCTGCATAACATTTTCCCTACTCAGACAAACCAATCAATCGATTGGATCTATCTATCTGTCTGCCTGTCTGTCTGTCTGTCCATCCGTCCGTGTCTGGCTGTGTCTGTCTAAATACACTTGTTGAAAAGTGAATTATTAAAAATATATATTGACTTGTGCTCAGATGTTAACTAGGTACCTAAGTGAATTGAGTTTAGCACTTCATACTAACAAATCAATATGATTAGCAGTAGCCGTTGCTTAAAAATATTTATTTTGTTTGTCAAGTACAAATTTAGGATTACTCAGTGCAAACAAAGAATCAATGATATACCCTATTCAAAATATACATAAATGCAGCATATAAAAGACCAGTTACAACAAAACTTTTCTTTATCTTCAAGATTTTATTACTCCCTTACCCATCATGTTCTTTTTCGTATTCTTATCTGGTTTTCGTAAAATAATATAACATTTTGGTATGAAAATACAAATCAGCAGTCCAAAACTGGAAGCAAGAATGGCAAAAATTTCTACAGCAACACTAAACTTTCCTGGAGAGCTGACATATGCTGGGATAAAAGTGATCCAGACTGCACAGAATATCAGCATGCTGAAGGTGATAAATTTAGCTTCATTGAAATTATCCGGCAGTTTTCGAGCCAGAAAAGCTAAAATGAAACACAACATGGCAAGAAGTCCAATGTACCCAAGTACAGACCAGAAGCCTACAGCTGAACCCAGAGCACACTCCAAGATGATTTTATCTTTAAAATATTTTACATTTTCAGATGGAAATGGAGGGAAAGTGGCTAACCAGATGATACATATAATCACTTGCAAAACAGTAAAACCCAGAACACAGAGTCTCTGCTGTGCAGGTCCAAACCATTTCATCACGTTTTTTCCTGGAAGTGTAGCTTTAAATGCCATTAAAACCACCATTGTTTTCCCCAAAATGCAGGAGATACTGAGGACAAAGGCGATGCCAAAAGCTGTGTGACGGAGCATACAGGACCACTCAGAGGGACGTCCAATGAAGGTCAGAGAGCAGAGAAAACACAGAGTCAAGGAGAAAAGCAGCAGGAAGCTCAACTCAGAGTTGTTTGCTCTGACAAGAGGAGTTTTCCTGTGTCTGAAGAAAAAGACAGCGACAGCAGCAGTCAGACATGTTCCAAATAATGAGGCTGCGATAAGCAGTGCTCCCATAATCTCATCATATGACAGAAACTCTGTCTTTTTTATTACACAGGTGTCTCTTTTGTCATTTGGCCAGAATTCAGGGGGGCATCTCATACAGGTGGCAGAATCTGAAAAATGATGATTAAAATTGACAAAACTTAGTACTTACATTTCTTTATTATTCAGGCATTACTTTATGACATACAAGTACAGTAATGAAAATTAGTGAAAACTTTTGCGTTAAAAAAAACCCAAAAAACTAAAACAAACTTGAAATTAAATTCTAAAACCCACATTTTTACCCCCACTCTTGCAACATTTTAGAATATATGTTCAGTGAGATGGGGTCTCAAAACCTCAATGGCACTTCCTTAAGTACGCATTCTATGTAAAAAGGTAATTTTTGAGACAATTTATTTTGCCCAAGGAAAGCATGATTATCATTAATTAGTACATTAATCTAGAAAAAATAATTTGTTCAGGCATTTTTTTGGTCACAATTATTCACTGATATAATTTAGCATAGTAAAGATAAAAAGCACCAAATAAAATATATTTAAATATACTAACCAGTGTTGTTGCTCATTTCTCCCTCTGAACATCTTATACAGTCATAGCAGCAAACAGGTTTTCCCTTCTGTAAAACCTTACGTGTTCCTGGAGGACACAACTCGCTGCAAACTGACACAGGCACCTGCTTAGACAAAAACACAAAAAAGGAAGATAGAAAAAGAGAGAAGCATAAAATGTTATTCTGGGTATTTTCTTGAATATTGAAAAAGCAAAGTCAAATATTTCAAAAATTAAAACACTATATTAGACATTCAGTGTAGGTTACCTTCATCGAGTTGTTTGCCCAAATTAAAGACTTATTCTGTAGATTCATCTGATTTTCTGGAGACAACGATGCGTCATAAACACCAACTGTGACAAAATCCACTTTTTCATTTTTTCTTGGCTGCCAGTTTATGATTTCATACTTTGCAACAGGATCTCCGTTCTTATTAAAGTAAACATTCTCACCTTCTTTTGTTTTGAAGTTTACCTTTTTTATGTTCTGTAAAATCTAAGATGGATTAAATAAAGTGATAATGTTATAAACATCTTACTTCACTGACTCATGCATATAGTAGGCCAAAAAAGATACAATTTGTCACTGATGATTCTTGTGCCTCAATGCCCTAAAATTGTGTTCTTAATCCTGGATGTTGAGTGCGAATCGTAATGCTGTTCCAAAAACTTTTCTTTTAACGTTTGCATTTTTTTTTTAAATACATACATATATATATATATATATATATATATATATATATATATATATATATAAGCATTGCTTGAGATATATAAAATCTGAAACTAATAAATGTTTCTACAAATGAATGATCTTTTGTGTTCTAAAAATGTTAACACAAGCTTAAAACATGTACAGTAAATGGCCATATGCTTTTAATATTGATATTAGGCTCACCGTGTTGGGATCAAGCTTCACACTTTTGTTGCATGTTTTATTACAGCTGAGAATATTGTGCAGTGCATGGGCCACTGCATATACTCCTTTATACATGTTGTTAAAAATGGACATGTGAGACATGTCGGTAAAAATGTTTTCCACTTGAGTTAGATCCTCATGTCCAGTACATTCTCTTTGAATCTCTTCTGATTGTGACTGTCTGAACTTACAGCTGAATAATGCCTCATAGAATTCAGTAAACAAGTCACTGTTTGTTGAATTGAGTGGTTTTACATTAAACATAAACTCTTTAAGACCACTGACGTGGGCTTTTGGAATGTAGAGTCCTATAGCCCCATCCAGGATGTGATTCTTATCTCTTGATGCAGTTTGAGAGTCAAAAATCCATGCCTCGGTACCGACCCACTGGTATCCTGTCAAATTGTGGGCAGACAACATTTGTACAAGAACCTCCATGTCCATGTGAGAGAGGAAAGCGACAATCACTTTTGACGTAGAGCCCTTGATAATGTCAAATATGTTTTGTATTTTTTCTAATGGATCTGTTCTAAAGAATGGCTCAGAATATTCCAAACAAATGCCCAGCTGCTGGGCTGTTTCTGTAAATATTGCCATGCCGTTATTGCCATAATCTTCATTTGATCTAAGAGCTCCAACCCAAGTCCAACCAAAATGTTTGACCAAATGTGCCAAAGCTCTGCTCTGATAGTAGTCACTGGGTATGGTTCTGAGAAATGATGGGTACTTAGTTTTATCACTCAGACAAGCACATGTAGCAAAATGACTGATCTAAAAATGAAAAAAATACATTGTGTCCTTAGAATAAAATTACAAATTTAATTAGTACAAACTCATAATGTAAAGAATAGTGGAGAGTATTTTAATCCTACCCACCAACGGAATATGAAATGGTCCAATAACAGTAGATATTGCCATGCTCGGAGAGGAAGAAGCTTCTCCCATTATGGCCTGAACATGGCCAGGTCCAGTACATGCCTTCACAGTTATAGACTCATTTTCATCACCATTAACCAAAGACAGTGCAGACCTTACACTTCTGGCTATAGAACCACAAGTATCAAACAGTTTATAACCCAAAGAGATCCCTTGTAGAAGATCTGAACTGTTATTTATTTCCTCAATTGCAAAAAGCATAGACTGGGCTAATTGGAATTCCCTGAAATTCAAACTTAAAGCAAACAATTATGAATATTTGGTATAATAATCAGTGTTACATGAAAAAAAGTAAAATATTACAAAGGTGAAATAAAAGCAATAAGCAGTTTAAATACTGATGTTAAGTATACATGTCATTATAATTTGAAATTCATGTATTTTTTTTACTTTAATACATACACTGTAGTATAAATTACCTTATGCATTGTAGTGGCAGGGGCTTTTTCATGTAGGTTTCCTGTTTTTCTATCCAGTTTGTGTGGAAAGAAAAGAGTCCACCCAGCATAATGTCTCCATCCTTAAGAAGATGGGAGTTTTCTGTGTCTCCTCTCTGTCTGCAGTCTGTCTCCTCAGCCTGTGAGAAAGATGCCACCAGTAATAATTGCAAAAGTGCCCATCCCTGCTCTGGCCATCTCTGAGTAAATGTCATGCTGAGGGAAGGAGTCAAACTGATGGGTAGCATTACATGTACAAGAATGAGATTATCAGACTTGCACTTATACTTATGCTATTTTGAGCTTACTAAAGGACATTGTATTATAGGGCATTATATTTGCACAGCAACTACTATTTTCTGTAGAGGGTGGGGCAAGAGAACGAAGATGCCTTAAGAGATTTAGGTTTCAGGTAGTGTGTGTTGTGTACTGGGCTGAATGCCATTTAGTGGAGCTTTAAGGCTTTATATATATATATATATATATATATATATATATATATATATATATATATATATATATATATATATATGTGTATATATTCAGGTATTTTTGTAATGATTTCAGAATCAGGTAAATAAACTGATACACACATTTAGTTTTTTTTTAGGATCCAAAGGCACGTCAATAAAAGTTCATTGTACACTGTTCATCCATCCAAGCATCCATTTTCTTTATCCGCCCATTCCTTTCCAGGTTGCTAGTGCCATTGTCCAGCAGTCATTCATAGACCCACTGTATACCCTGGACAGGTCTGTGAGTCTATTACAGGAACACAGAGATAAATGAGACAGAAAAGCATTCACATTTTCACCTAGGGATTTTTTTTTTTTTACCGTTTAACCTGACCTGAATGTTTCAAGATCTTTTTTATTCATTTTTACTAAATCTAACATCCAAAACAATGTTTAATACTGTACATCCATCCATCCTTATCTTCCGCTTGGTCCAAAGTCGGGTTGCAGGGTCAGCAGCTTGAGCAGGGAGGCCCACACATCTCTTTCCACAGCCACCACTTCCAGCTCTCCTGGGAGGGTTCCAAGGCATTCTCAGGTCAACCAAGAGACACAGGTTGTTTTCACACCTGATAGTCCGGTAGACTCGGTTCGGTTGGGGACCAATATTCATGAAATTTGTTTACAGTTGAGCTGGTGCGTTTGCATTCACACTGCACTGTGCAGTCGAGCCAACCTGTTGAACCAACCTATACCCCTGCTCGCCTGTGGGGGCGCTGCACCAAGAACTACTGAAAGAAACAACACAAAAACCTCTGAAGACACTTCTTCTTCTGGAAATCAAAACAAAAATGGAGTGGCATCAAGTTTTAGCAGTTTTAGGAGTTATATTTTGTAATTTTTCAAAAATGGACTCAGCATGAGCAGAAGATGAGGCAAAAGACAATGGAGAATATCGTTTTTCACACAAGGCAGCTGACGGCTCCATATAAGGTAAGAGAAATGCGTGTTTGTTTGCCCTGCGCTGTACTCCACTTCTTGCTTGTGGAGTGGGGCCAGGACTGATTACATTCACACTGTACTGGAACTGCGCTGGAGTTCTCTTCTACCGGACCGAGACCTAGGTTTTAGCCCGGGCCAGAGTTTGCCTTTTTGTTCCATGACAGAGTTTGATGGCACGTTCACACCTCCCCAAACGAACCGGACTTTCTAGGAAAACGAGCTAGTGTTTCATTAAAGCGGACTAAACAGGGCTGGTGTGAATGCACCCATAGTCTTTCCAACATGTCCAGAGAGTATCCTACTCTGTTGTGTGCAATGACATCATAAGTATTAGTAAGGGGGGGGGGGGGGGGTGCACACCACTGTGTCCTCCCCCTATTAAGGGTAAAGTGCTGGTCCAGGGTTCCATGGCCAGGACAGAACTCACATTGTTCCTCCTGAATCCGATGTTAGACAAACTATCTGATTCACTTCTCCACTACTGCTACTTCTACTGCTACTGCTACTGCTACTACTACTACTTCATTTATGAAGCCCTATAAAACAACAACAGCTGCAACAAACTGCAGTACATTTCAAATCAAGAGCATTTAAACACATACAAACAGTAAGCTTGTAAGAGTAACCTTTTATTGAATTTATCTAAAGGACTTGACACAACTGTTAGAATAAAACATTAAGTTCAATAAAAACAACAGTGCAGAACAAATTTCAGGCTGTGCCTAAAGCCAGGGTATAAAAAATGCATATTTAGGAGTTTTAAAAATGGACAGTGAAGGGGTTTGTATGACGGGAAGAGGGAGATCATTCCATACTTTTGAGTGGCTACAGATAAAGCTCTATCATTCTGAGCCTTTGTTTGGACCTCAACACCTCCAGGAGCAGCTGATTAGCTGACCTGATGCACTGAGCTGGAGAGTACAGGTGAAACAGCTCAGAGAGGTAAGATGGGGCAAGACAATTTAAACTTTTAAAAACAAATGAATAATCTCAAATTTTAAAATCTTAATCTAAAATGTAATCTAAAATTAACGGGCAGCCAGTGGAGTGAAGCCAGAGTGGGGGTGATGTGATCCCTCTTAGGAACTCCAGTTAGAAGCTACCCCGTCTACGCCTGAATAGACCTTAAGAGGGAGGCTGTGAGTGATGCCCCTATAAATGGAGCACACTCTTCGGTCCTCCTTTTTGAATAGGTAAACCACCACCCCAGTTTGCAAATCCAGTGGCACTACCCTTGATGCCCATGCAATGTTGCAAAAGCATGTCAACAAAAACAGCCAGTGAGTTTAGGAAATCAGGGTAGATCTTGTCCACCCCCAGCCACCGGAGAGCTTTTTAACTACCTCGGCAACCTCAGCCACAGTTATGGAAGACCCCGACTGCTTCTTCTATGGAAGACATGCCGTGGGATTGAAAAGTTCTGAGAAGTATTCCTTCCACCTCTTGACAACACCACTCGTAGAGGTCAACAGCACCCCACTTTCACAGAACACAGTGTTAGTATAGCACTGCTTTCCCCTACAAAGTCCCTTGATGGTTTGGTAGAAACTATTCGGGGTCAATCAACAGTCTCTATACAAGGCCTCACCAAACTCCTCCCACATCCAAGTTTTTTTGCCTCAGCAAAAGCCAAGGTTGCAGCCTGCTTGGCCCTTTGATAATCCTTATCTGCCTCAGGAATTCCACCAGCTAACAAGGCCCAATAGGACCTTCAGCTTGACAGCTTCCCTATCCTGGGTGTCCATCACCAAGAATGAGGATAGCCACTCCAAGAAGCACCAACAACCTTGTGGCTTCAACTCAAGGCAGCCACCTCAACAATTGGCAACGATTTGGCCACTACACATGGCATCATGCACCCAACTCATATGGCCCCTCCTGCAGGTGTTGGGCCACAGGAAGGTATGTTCAGGCTGAGTTCGACCGGGCCCAAGGGTAGAGACCCACTCACCAGTCACTCACCGACGAGCCCCTCCCTATGCCTAGAACCAGGGTGGGGCTCCGGTAACCCACGTCCAGACTAGGGACATTAAGCTCTTTGATGTTTTCTGTCTATATGTCTTTGGAAGTCACTGTGCAATACTATGTAAATTATTTCTAAAATACACTAATAAAAGATTTACATTACTTTGGGTAATGTAAGTGCATAACAAGCTCAATTCTCTTTGAAATCAAATGAGAATTTGTTTCCCCACACAATATTTCTACAGAGGTAGTAGATCTAAACTAAAAGGTCAGAGAAAATAACTAGTGGTGGGTGGATCGATCCAAATATAGATAATATTGATACAGTCATTGGTATTGATATTGACCAATACCAGTGTAATGATATTGATACTTTTGATTCAGTTTCTCTCATGTATGCACTGCTGCGGTTTCATCAAAGATGCGAGCCGGCTGTGTAAGTGCCGCTCCTGTCACAACACAGAGCTGGCAAATAATTGTGCTCTGCCCCTACCCACATTGTTTTGATGTGTGATTCAGCAGCGCCAGACAAGCAAGCAATCAGGCCCGACCCAGCAGCAGCATAAACACATAAGCAGCGCCGAGACGGAGCACAGAAATGACAGAGAGCAAGAGAAGCGCTATATTTTCAGGCCAAAAATCAAACAACGGCAAGCTGTTTAATTTGTAAAAAGGTTGTTATATACAAAAACAGTCCATGCTCAATAATTCAGGTATAAAATCCAACAATTTTCAGTCAGGTCATCTGGACAGGAAGGGGTGTGCCAAAGACACCATTTTAGCACCAACATAACTGGTTTGTTCCACTTTGGAGTAAGCTGTTTGGGGGAAGAATCAGTTTGTGTTGTATGTTTCCTTGACTGATGAAGCCTTCCGGATGGAAGGTGAAACATTTCAGCAAAAAATAAACTATCCAGATGGCATGACTGAAAATTGTTGGGTTGTAAGAGACAGTGGTAACACAACAAATTTATATAAGCACATGAAAATGTAAGTGGAAGAATGATCCAAAGGAAAAATCACAAAACACTTAAACGTTATCAAAATTCACCGTAATTATTTAAAAGTATCATATCGGTATCAGTATCGGAGATACTGGACCTGTATTTACTTGGTATCGATCAATACCAAATTTTGCAGTATTGCACACCACTAAAAATAACCTAATCTATTATAAACTAAGCAATAAATTACTGACTACATTTAGGAAACAAAAAAAGGATGTCAATATGCTTGTCACACTTTCAAAGAATAGGACATTGGACCTCCTCTAAAATTATCTGGAAAATAAATAAATAAATAAAACTGAAGGAAACAGTACTACGTGCTTTTTACAGGTTTTGTCCACATCAAAATCCTGCAGTTCTGATAAACTTACAAGCAATTACCGTATCTGTTAAGTTGTTTATTTGTATGAAAATAATGTAAATTATGATAACGTTGATGTTCGACATAAGGTTTTTATGCTATTAGTGCTTAGTGTATATTTAGTTGATGTTTTTCTTAGTTCATATATTAGATGTTATCATTGTTTTTCTTTTACATTTTATTGTTGGATGTAACTGGGACCCTGTGTACATAATTTCGCTCCACCACATTGTACCACATGAGGTGTGAATGACAATCAAGAATCTCTGACTCTGACTTAATTTACAGATGTTCACAAAAATATAATTTAAAATAAAAAATAAAAATAAAAAAACAGTATTTAGAATACCTTTATGACCTCCTTGTTTTCCATTCTTAGAATGATTTAAATACATCCTTCCCCATCATGTGCTTTTTTGTATTTTTTTCCGGTTTTAGTAGCATGATATAACATTTTGGGATAAAAATACAAATCAGCAGTCCAAAACTGGAGGCAAGAATGGCAAAAATTTCTATAGCAACACTAAATTTTCCTGGAGAGCTGACATACGCTGGGATAAAAGTGATCCAGACTGCACAGAATATCAGCATGCTGAAGGTGATAAACTTTGCTTCATTAAAATTATCAGGCAGTTTCCGAGCCAGAAAAGCAAAAATGAAACACAAGATAGCAAGAAGCCCTATATACCCAAGTACAGACCAAAAGCCTACAGCTGAGCCCAGAGCACACTCCAAGATGACTTTATCATTGTATTCTTTAAGATTCTTAAATGGAAATGGAGGAGAAATTGTCAACCAGACTATACATATGATAACTTGTATTAAAGTAAAGCCTAGAACACTAATTCTCTGTTGAGTAGGTCCAAACCATTTCATCACATTTGTTCCTGGAAGTGTAGCTTTAAATGCCATTAAAACCACCATCGTCTTCCCCAAAACACAAGACAGGCAAAGAACAAAGGTGATGCCAAATGCTGTGTGACGGAGCATACAGGACCAATCTGAAGGTTGGCCAATGAAGGTCAGAGAGCAGAGAAAACACAGAGTCAAGGAGAAAAGCAGCAGGAAGCTCAACTCAGAGTTGTTTGCTCTGACAAGTGGAGTTTTCCTGTGTCTGAAGAAAATGACAGCTACAGCAGCAGTCAGACATGTTCCAAATAACGAGACTGAAGTCAACAGGGCTCCCATTATCTCTTCATATCGTAAAAACTCAGCCTCTTTCTTTACACAAGTATCTCTTCTGTCATTTGACCAGAATTCAGGCGGACATCTCACACATGTGATAGAATCTGCAAAGGAATGTTGAAACAGAAGTCAAAATTATGAAGCCAAATTTGTCTACTTTTGTTTTAACCTTGGAACTAGGTTGATATCAGATGATATAACTCAGAGTTACTGATTAGAGAACTCAACTCTGCTCTTGGGCAGCTGAGTATAAATAAGCATTTTTTTTTTTTTTTTTTTTTTTTTGTGTGTGTGTGTGTGTGTCTGACTTTAAAAACAAACAAACAAATAAAAAAAACATAATTTTTCTGAATCTAATAAAAACGTTTTTTTATTGTTTTCATTGCAAAGACTGTGTTGATCTGTAACACTTTCTAAGTCCAGTGTTGGTGATACCTGCTCTTACAAAATGGAGATAGTTTTGTCTTGTAGACTCAGCAGTATTGGTGCTTCTTGAAACCACTAATAGGAATTTTATTTATTTATTTTTTTCTTTCTTTTTAGATCACTAAGAAAATAAATGAATGTTTCAGCCAGTTTCCCCAGTATGTTTTCGTAGATTTAAAAAAAAAAAGACAAATGAGAACAAAATAAAGAAATACAAAACAATTCTAAAACATAAATGTAAATGGATTGTACTTATATAGCGTATTTCTATCATCAATGTATTCAGTGCACTTTACACTATAATCTGTCCCCTCATTTACACATTCATACAGCACTCTACTATATCTATACAGATAATAGCCAGTGCTTTATCACATTCATACACTGATGGGACACACATCGGAGGCATGTCTTGCACGGGGACACTTCAGCATGTGACTGCTTGTGTAAATGAACCCCCCCGACTCTTGCATTTGAAGACAACTGCTCTAGCCACTCAGCCACAGCCACCCTGTTCATACATGGACATGTATGGGTCATATATCTTAAAACATTTGCCAACTTGAACTGCAAGATAATCTACAATTCACTGAATGGCAGATAATGAAGATGTATCAAACATTTGTCCTTTAAAAATATATATATTGTGATTGCATCAACTTTAACTTATGCAACACACAAAAAAAACATGAATAGAAAGATATAAAACCTAAATTGTTTGCCATTTCTCCCTCTGCACATGGAACACAATCATGACAACAAACTGGTTTTCCTTTCTGTAGAACCTTGCGTGTTCCTGGGGGACATTTTTCACTGCAAACAGACACAGTCATCTGCAATAAATGAAAGCAAAAAGAAGAAGGAAAAAAACAAGCTCACAGTCCTCAATGACAAATATGTATTTTTTTATATTGTTGATGCACATAGATGAAAAATTAAAATTCAACAGAAAATGCACATAGCATTTACCTGCAACGACCTCTGTGCCCAAATTATGGATAGATTTTGCAGATATAACTGTTTGTCTGCAGACAATGATGCATCATAAAGCCCAAGAGAGATAAAGTCCACATATCCATGGTCATTGGGCTGCCAATTTATAATCTCATACTTTGCTGCTGGATCTCCATTTTCATTGAAATAAACATCATGGCCTTCTTTTGTTTGAAAATGAATCTTCTTTATGTGCTGTAATATCTACATCAATTGTTTATTTAATGAGTTTGTTTTATGATACATGCAGTACATCTTAATCAATAATTTGACTTCTTGACATTTTAAAAAAAGCTCACCATGAGAGGATCAAACTGTACATTGTTGTTGCATGTTTCATTACAATTGAGAATATCGTGCAGAGCATGGGCCACTGCATACACTCCTTTATAGACATTACTGAAAATAGGCATGAGCGACATGTCAGTGAAGCTGTTTTCCACTCCAGTCAGATCCTCATGTCCAGTACATTCTCTCTGAATGTCTTCAGATTGTGATTGCTTGAATTTACAGCTGAATAATGCCTCCCAGAACTCCGTAAACAAGTCATTATTTAATGAAATCAGTGGCTTTACATCAAACATGAACTCTTTCAAACCACTGACATTTGATTTTGGGATAGAAAGTCCTATAGCTCCATCAAGGATGTGATTTTTATCCATTGCTGCAATTTGAGAATCAAATATCCACGACTCACTGCCGACCCACTGGAACCCTGTCAAGTTGTGAAAAGACAGTTCATGCATAAACACATCCATGTCCATATGTGAGAGAAAAGCAACTATCACTTTTGAAGTTGAAGCCTTGATAATATCAATAATTTTTTGAATATTTTCTGTTGAATCTGTTCTAAAGAAAGAAACAGAATATTCCAGACAGATGCCCAGTTGCTCTGCAGTTTCTGTAAATGTTGCCATGCCATTGTTCCCATAATCATCGTTGGTCCTCACAGCTCCAACCCAGGTCCAACCAAAGTGTTTGACCAAATGAGCCAAAGCTCTGCTCTGATAGTAATCACTGGGTACTGTTCTAAGAAAGGATGGGTACTTAGTTTTATCACTGAGACAAGCACATGTAGCAAAATGGCTGATCTGAAAGTAGAAACAGAAAACGTGAACTGCAACAGATTACATCAAAAAATGAAAGTAAAAACATTAGCTTCCAAAACTGAAATGATAGTCTGAGCTTGACAATTATAGTTTTAAGTTTGTCAAGATTGTCAGCACCACTCACAAGCGGGATATGCAATGGTCCAATAACTGTTGCTATTGCTGCGCTGGGAGAGGACGAGGTTTCTCCTAATAAAGCCTGGACCTGTGCATGTCTGGTGCACGGCTTATCCAAGGTTGAAGATGCATTGTCATTGCCATTGTTCAAGGCTAGTGCAACCTTTACACTTCTGGCAATGGAACCACAGGTATCATGAATGCTATATCCAAGAGAAATTCCAGGAAGTAGAACTGAATTGTTATTAATTTCCTCAATGGCAAAACGCATGGCTTGAGCAAACTGGAACTCTCTGAAATTTAAACTGGTTTCAGAAAACATTGAAAAAAATAGTCTGCATAAAAATGGTTTTCTTTTGAAACAGAAACAATTCTACAATTAAATATATTTACTTATTTTGATCATATTTAAACCAAGGCAAAATATATGATCTATTCTATAGTCGAATTTACCTGATGCATTCCAGTGGTAAAGGTTTTTCTGAGTAAGTGTTCTTAATGTTTTTCCAGCTGCTATGGAAAGAAAAAATCCCCCCTAACATAATATCCCCATCCTTAGACAGCTGGGGGATCTCTGAATCTCCTCTTCGTCTGCAAATTGACTCCTCAGACTGGGTAAAAGAGACCAACAACAACAGCTGTAAAAGTGCACAACCCTGCTCTGGCCACATCTGTGTTGATATCATCTTGCTAAAAACACTATTTTGCATTTCATGTACCTTATTGCAAATGAAAAACTTGAACTGGTACTTTTATTCTGCAATAGCCAATAATTATTAACGAACAGGGATGTTGTTTTCCCTCTGCGGAACTAAAAGGTGGAGCAAAAGGAGGTCCATAGTGGCAAACTACAGTTGTGTTTTAAATTAGTAAAGGGCAAATACACTATGCATATTTTTCAATAAGGTATATACAATTTAAAGTAAAACATCTGAAAAATGTGTCACCCTCCAACACCCACCATATTTTTTCTGCCTCAATTGAAATTGTACTGCAACTTTTATTTATATGTTCATGTTCTGCAAAAACACATGAGCAGATTAAAAAATAAATGGACAAATCCAGCAGCTGCATATATATATATATATATATATATATATACACACACACACACACACATACAGTTGTCCCTCGTTACTTTGCGTTTTGTTTTCGCGGACTCCCTCATTGCCTCTGATGTGTTTCCCATCGGTGTACGAATATGAAAAAGCACCAATTATTCTTTGTAAATACATAGTAGAGTGCTGTATGAATGGATAAATGAGGGCACAGATTGTGGCGCTTTTAGTAAGGACTAAAGCCTTTCTTTTTGTTTTCCAGTTCTTACATTTTCTTGTTATTTTTTCATGCATATAGAATCACCGTTGTAAAGTGCATTCCAAATATAATTTATAATTACTGTTTTTTTTGGGTTTTTTTTGCTGTTATTACTACAAAGTACTTTTGTTACATTCACACATCTGTTTTTCCCATTCCGATGTATGCGTCAGACTTGTTGTGTTCCAAGGAACTGGCATCAGATGTGTAAAGCAACCATAATAATGGCATTAACATAATTATTCAACACCTATACATCACAAAATGAAGACAAGAACATCAGTTCATTTGTTGATTGAGTTTTGTATCTTTTAATCACAATAAAGTATAATTTCATCTAATGTACTCTCGGTTGGCAGAAAGGAGGATCTGAATGGGGCTTTGGTTTCTATGATTGTTAGAGGCAATCAGCCATCATAGTCAAACACAAAAACATCAGGGAATTTGTTGCAAAATTAGACCAAACTCACATTCTCCACAAAAGAATTGTATGTGTGGTGACATGGATAAAGTATGGCTAGTGCTGACATTCTTTTTCCTGCCCTTTAGGCAATTAAGACAATGGCTGAGGACAAAAAAAAAGGCTTAAAAACCATGCAGTGAGTTTGACAGAAGACATGTGGAGACTGATTTCAAAGAGAGAAATCAACTGAGTCAAAACGAAGTACAATAAATACTTGTTCTTAATAGAAATTTTAAAAAGTCACCATCACGCCAGTATACATACAGTAAGTACAGTCATTGTCCCACCTCTGCAACAATTTTAACACCTAAAACTAAAATTAAACTAACAAGTGTTTATTAAAATAAATTCAATTCAATCTTTATTTAAACAGGTTAGTCTCATTGACCCTCAAGGACTCATTTACATGAAAAACCTGTTTTAAACAAAGAACACAGATTATGATAGAAAATAATATAAAGCATATACAAAGAAAAGCAAAGGGAAGAAATTATATATATATACACATATGACTGAAACAAAACAACTAAATTATAAAACAAAGTAAAACACTAAATGAAGCTGCAAGCAGC
>NC_056503.1:34162964-34164955 GCF_014905685.2 Nematolebias whitei | reverse complement strand
GACATGTCAGTGAAGCTGTTTTCCACTCCAGTCAGATCCTCATGTCCAGTACATTCTCTCTGAATCTCTTCTGACTGTGTCTGTCTGAACTTACAGCTGAATAATGTTTCCCAGAACTCTGTGAACAAGTCACTGTTTGTTGAATTCAGTGGCTTCACATCCACAATAAACTGCTGAATTCCACTGACATGCGCTTTAGGGATCGAAAGACCTATGGCTCCATCCAGGATGTGATTCTTATCACCTGCTGCAGTTTGAGAATCAAAAATCCAAGCCTCAGTGCCAACCCACTGATACCCTGCCAAGTTGTGTTTGGAAAACTCTTTTAACATTATGTCCAAATCCATGTGGGAGAGGAAAGTGACAATCACTTTTGAGGTAGAAGTCTTGATAATGTCAATTATTTTTTGTATTTTGTCAGATGGATCTGTCCTAAAGAAAGAAACAGAATATTCTAGGCAGATGCCCAGCTGCTCTGCAGTTTCTGTGAATATTGCCATGCCATTGTTTCCATAGTCTTCATTTGAGCGAACAGCTCCAACCCAGGTCCAACCAAAGTGTTTGACCAAATGAGCCAGAGCTCTGCTCTGATAGTAGTCACTGGGTATGGTTCTGAGAAAGGATGGGTACTTTGATTTATCACTGAGACAAGCACATGTAGAAAAGTGGCTGATCTACATGAAAAAATGATAAATACATTCTTAGATATAAACTATTTTTACATACACAGTTGTTTGTAGTATCAATATATTATTTTTAAATATACATTTAATTTGTAACAGTCATACCTACCAGTGGAATATGAAACGGTCCAATAGAAGTAGCGATTGCAGTGCTGGGAGAAGAAGAGGTTTCTCCCATTATTGCCTGCACTTGTGCAGGTCTTGAGCATGTCTTCAAAGGGGAAGTCACTATTTCGTTACCACTGACCAAGGCCAAAGCAACTCTTACACTTCTGGCAATAAAGCCACAGGTATCATAAATTTTATAACCCAGGGAAATTCCCGGCAGCAGGTCTGAGCTGTTGTTTATTTCTTTGATTGCAAAAAGCATGGCCTGGGCTAACTGGAATTCTCTGAAATTTAAGCTAGGTTTGAACAGTTAGAAATATTTTATTATTGTCAGTGTTCTCTAAAAAATAAAGCTGTATCTTATAAATGATAACAACAACAACAACAAAAACAATTAAAATATTTACACAAACATCAGTCAGTATTTTTAAATGTACTCATTAATTTGGAAAGCATTAGTATTTTTAGCCAAATCTGATCAACAATTATTATTAAATTGGTCACAGACCTTTTTTTTATTAATCATTTTGATAAAAGTTACCTGGTGCATTGTAGAGGCTGAGGTTTTTGCGTGTAGGAGTCCTGTCTTTCCTTCCAGTTGGTATGGAAAGAAAAGAGTCCACCCAACATAATGTCACCCTCTTTAACTAGTTGAGGGTTGTCAGCGTCCCCCCTTTGTTTGCATTCAGGCTCTTCTGCATGAGAGAAAGTTGCCACCAACATTAACTGTAAAAGTGCCCATCCTTGCTCTGGCCACCCTGGTGCAAATGTCATGTTGAGTTTAATGTTGATGTTCTGAGTGCAATCACCTCTAGCTAAATGTAAAAAAAAGATGTGCACTCGTATATATGCTCTTCAGAGCAGGAACAATACAATAGAACAACCATGGTTCATCTCTGAGGACCTAAAAGGTGGGATGAAACAAGATGCTATAAGAAAATATATATAAATGGTCATATGTTTGTCATGTTTAATTTTATTTTAACATCTATGCAGTAGTGAGCATTTTTTTTTCTGCTTTTGTTTTTCATGTCTTTCAAAATTCTGCAACAAACTTTGTGTCAAAAATGTTCTTTCAATGTGTGAAAAAACACAAAAGTATATTTTTTTGTAATCTTTAATACAAAAAATAAAATTAAAAAAAAAAACTTACTAAATGGATTAAACACACAGTCTGGATTTGTGGCTTCTTTTTTTGCT
>NC_056503.1:34152140-34162864 GCF_014905685.2 Nematolebias whitei | reverse complement strand
TTTTTTTTTTAACTACAACAACAACAAAAAAACCATATCAGCCAATAAAAATAAAATAAAAAATAATGAAAGAAACATTCAAAATATCCCATAATGAGGATGTGACAGCATTAATGTGAGCCCCAAATTTAAAACTCTCACGTAAAATGTATTTTTTTTTAATAATGTTCAAGACTCAAAGTAAAAGATGAACTGTATTTGTCTGTGTGTGTGTGGGTGTGGGGGGGGGGGGTGACTACAATAGACATTCGCAAAATATTCATACAAATTAAAAAAATAATAATACATGCTCAAAACCACCTCCAGATAGAAATGCAAACATCCTAATCAGATGCTTGAAACACCTCATCTGACTCCGTTTGATGTTGAGGAGCAGTGACTTTACTTTGAGCTCCTGCCAGATGATCAAGCTCCTCACTTTATTTCTAAGGCAGAGCCCATTCACCTTGTGGAGGAAACTATTTTATCCATTTGCATTCAGGACCTCGTTTTATTTATTTATTTATTCTGGTTATGAGCTAGACTTGTGTACAAGGTGGCACAGCGGGTAGAGCTGTCGCCTCTCAGTGAGAAGAACGCTGGATCGAATACCAGCCAGGAGTCATTCTGGGTGGAGTTTGCATGTTCTCTTCAGCCATGTGTGAGTTTCTCCAGGTTCTCCAGTTTCCTCCCACAGACCAAAAACATGCATGTTAGGCTGATTGGTAACTCTAAATAATCCCTAGGTGTGAGTGAGAGAGTGAATGGTTGTTTGTCTCATTTGTCTCTATGTGTCCCTGTGATGGACTGGAGCCATGTCCAGGGTCTCCACCGCCTCATGCACATTGACTGTTGGATATGGGTACCGGTGACCCACGTGACCCAAAAGACAGGAGTGGGTAAAAGATAATGGATGGATGGATAATCTAGACTTGAATACCATCTGTGAGAGCTGGATGGTAGACAGACCAACGCAATCAACATTGTTTTTTTCCTCAATGATGAGTCAAGCTTCAGGTGAGCTGAACTTCCAGGACAACACGTATGCCGCTGGACATGTCTCTGGGGGAAGTGGAATGTGATTTGTCTATCTCTGCTGTCGATCGAGGACGCTGATATTGCATATATAATTGGAGTTATGATAACGTGTTTCCTGCTTTTGGAATTGTTTGGTTTTTGGTTTATCCAGAATCTACGTGAGACCAGCAAAGACTCAAGGCAGATAAATTCAGTAAAGTTCTGCCTGTCTGAATTTGTCTCCCTCGGCTGACCTTGCAGGCCATCTTATCTCAATTCGCCTGGAAGCTCTGTAACCTGACGCTTCTTTTTTTAATCAAAACAGACTGGAAAAGTGCCCTCATGACTATGAATAAGGCCATGGTCCATCAGTTCACCTCCCGTTCCTTCCTGCCAGTACTACTGAAAAAGACTACTACTTGAGCTTCTCCGCTTGATGTTTAGAGACATATCCATGTCTCAAAGGAAATATTCCACGTTTTTGGTTGTAAGCTATAATCTCAGTCATAGAGGAGCTGACTCTCATCCCAGTTGCTTCACACTTGTCTGTGAACCATCCCAGTGCATACTCATATTGATGGTTTGAAGACATGAGCAGAACCACATCATCTGCAAATAGTAGCAATGTGACCCTTGATACACTCCTCCTTGTTCTGTTTGTTCTGTTTTTACTCCATTTTTTATCTAATTTTATCTTTTTTATTATTTTTGTTTCACCAAGAAAGCCCCTTGAAATTTTAAATTGTGTTTACATTAGTGTGTTTTATGATGCCATGAGCCTCTCAGCTCTACACTAACACTTTACATTAAGGTGGGGGAAATATTAATTTAATTCTCTGCTAATTTTAAAATCACTTTCCAAATAAACGAACAGTCTCCCAATTTGGTCTTTTTCTATTAGAGAGGAACAAAATTGCAATTGAACATCCAGAAAATGAATCTTTATATAAAAGCTAAAACTGAATTTGTAAATACACATTTAATTGTCTACAACTCAACCAGGATCCCAGCTCCCACAGTTTAGTTAAGAACTTATATGGCACTTAGGTGACTATCTCAATCCATTAGCCATTTTCAGACACCCAGTTGAACTATGTGTTTCAAGTCTATTTGTCAAAAGTATCAATTTCTTCCACTACATCGTCTCATAGCAATAGACATGGCTGAAAAGCTGTCATAGGGCATCAGGAACAAGATAATAAATCTGCACATGGCTGGAATGGGGTACAGAACTATCTGCAGAATCTGATAAAAGATGTGTAATTATTAAGTAAGAAAAGAAATATAAAATGGCCATTAATCATTCTTAGACCTGAGCACCATGCAAACTCTTGTCTTAGGTCATTCAACCTTTATTTATACAGGTTAATCCCACTGAGCTTCAGGGACTCATTTACAAGAGACCTGGTTTATTTTTTTTAACAAAGAGTGATGACAACATTGGACAACAACAATAGACAATCATAAAAGATGCATACATTTTTTTGAACAAGTTAAAAGAAAATGACGACCAAATGGACAATAAAAAGGAAAAATAGTGAAAAAACAGCTAGATTCTCAAGGGACAGAGATGATCGTGAACAAGGTGAGCACAATAAGCCCACGAATGCACTAGAAGTTCGTCTTGGATGAAACACGAAACGTTTCTACATAAAGAAACCATCCAGAGGATCTGACTTAACTTTGTTGGATGTTTTAACCTGGATTATTGAGCATGGACTTTGATGTTTTGAACTACTTTGGCCATGGCTGCCTCAGACGAATTGGCGGGGGAGAGGGTGGACTCCTGAAAACATCTTATCACCATCAAACTGGTTGGCCCAATATGTAAGTGTTATGGGAATGAGATTGTTGTGGCTCCTGGGACAGTTGAAGACTTTTGGATAAAAGACAAAATGTTTCAACGTAAATAAACCGTCCAGAGGACCTGCCATAACTTTGTTGGACATTAGAAAAACATTCCTATGATCTGAAGAAGGTTGGATTGAGTCACTAAAAGCACGTTTGATAACACAAAACTGAACTTACTTAAAGTCTAAGTATATATTGGTCACAAGGTCCCTCTGCTCAAGAAGACACATTCACCTAATGGTGACAGTGAAAATAAATGTGGAATAAGATGAGACTTGTAAGATTATGTCAAATGTTATTACATCACACACATAAAGAAGATTTATGCAGTTGTCAGTTGCTTTCTTTACAGTAAGACATAAACTTATCGGCTGGCAAAACATAAATGATAGCAAGCAAAAAAATGCAATTACTTAAGTCTTTTTACAAAACAAACAAAAAGAAAAAAAGAAATGTTTTTCTAAAAATTTTGCTACGTCATCATTTTCTGTTCTTCGAAATGTTTTAATGCCCCTTCCCCATCATGCTCTTTTTTGTATTTCTTTCTGGTTTCATCAACATGATGTAACATTTTGGGATGAAGATACAAATCAGCAGTCCAAAACTAGAAGCAAGAATGGCGAAGATTTCTACAGCAACACTAAACTTTCCTGGAGAGCTGACGTACGCCGGGATAAAAGTGATCCAGACTGCACAGAATATCAGCATGCTGAAGGTGATGAATTTGGCTTCGTTGAAATTATCCGGCAGTTTTCGAGCTAGAAAAGCTAAAGCAAAACACAAAACTGCAAGAAGTCCAATATATCCCAGCACAGACCAGAAGCCTACAGCTGAGCCCAGAGCACACTCCAAGATGATTTTATCTTTGAATTCCTTAAAGTTCTTGGATGGGAATGGTGGAGAAATCGTTAACCATATGATACAAATGATCACTTGTATAAGTGTGAAACCTAAAACACTGATTCTCTGCTGTGTCGGCCCAAACAGTTTCATCACATTATTGCCTGGAAGTGTTGCTTTAAACGCCATTAAAACCACCATTGTTTTCCCCAAAATGCAGGAGATGCAGAGGACGAAGGTGATGCCAAAAGCTGTGTGACGGAGCATACAGGACCACTCAGAGGGACGTCCAATGAAGGTCAGGGAGCAGAGAAAACACAGAGTCAAGGAGAAAAGCAACATGAAGCTCAACTCAGAGTTGTTTGCTCTGACAAGAGGAGTTTTTCTGTGTCTGAAGAAAATGACAGCGACAGCAGCAGTCAGACATGTTCCAAATAACGAGGCTGTGGTGAGAAGTATTCCCATCATTTCTTGATATGATAGAAACTCTGCCTCTTTTAATACACAAGCATCTCTTTCATTATTTGACCAGAATTCACGAGGACATTTCACACAGGTGATGGAATCTGCAAATTATTAACAAAGTTTAGATTGATTTGCTGAAAATTATAGCTATCAAGTGTTTCTCAAATGACTTGCATTATATGATAATAATTAGATGTGAATGATGAAACTTCATCTGTTCTATTTAAACTGTTTTTCAGCCAAAGCAGTTTTTCCTCTAAATATACTTGAGATTTTTTTAATATAAAAACATAAATGGCATCCTTTCTTTTAGCCGTGTATATGTTGTTAATATGTGGCACCACTGTGTTTATATGTGACATATTTGATCAAATTTGTCCACAGTTTTAAAACAATCTCATAAAAATCCCTTAACGCCAAAAGGTTTTTATAAAAGATTAAATGTGTCACTCTGTAGGATCTTTAACACTTTTATTGCGGTCATAAATCAATAGCGGTCAATAGAAATTGAACTTTTTAACAAAAAAAATGTAAAAAAAAATGTTCACGTCAATGTGAATTTGTTTCTTTAATCATGTCAATTCAAAAACACAGGTTTGTTTTGTTCATGACAAGTAAAAGTATGTGCTGTTTTTATTGTCACTTTTATTTTTAAAACTTGCATGTTATGAAACCTGTAAATTATTTTACTGACAGAAAATATATAAAAAATAAAAAAAATAAAAAACTAGACACTTTCACATGTACCCAGTTCTTAAATTTAAGTTATGTCTTTAAGATTTTAAAATGATGAACACTAATTTTATAATAATAATAATAATAATAATAATAATAATAATAATAATGTGTATGTGTTGTCATTATTCCCATACAATGGCAAAATTGGCTCTCTGCATTTAACCCATCCACCACCAGGTGGAGCAGTGGACAGCTATTGGAAGGACCCAGGAGCAACTGGGGATGGGGTGTCCTGCTCAGAGACACCACAAGGTACGCAATGACTGGGGATCGAACCCAGTTCAACACCATCTTGGCCCCCAGGTATTTATTTTGGAGTACGCGGGAAAAAAATAAAATAAATAAAAAATAAAAAAAACTACACACTTTCGGAGAAACTGGAGTACATGGGAAAAAAAAAACATTTTGGAACTATTACAAAAATATATAATTCATTAAAACCGTGGTAATGAAAAACAATTTTACAGTAAACATTTTTTTTAAGCTTTCAAAACATATTAACTAACCTGTAATGTTGCTCATTTCTCCCTCTGCACATCTAAAACAGTCATGACAGCAAACAGGTTTTCCTTTCTGGAGAACTTTCCATGTTCCTGGAGGACACTTTCCACTGCAGACTGACACAGGAACCTGCAAGAACAAAAATAGCACAACACTGTTACATGCAAATATGATGTCATAAATTCCTCTTTAAAAATGAGCAGCATGAAAAATAAGTATCTGTTGTCCTTTTTTTTTTTTTTTTACTAAATTTGATGCAATAAAATATTGTGTATTTCCATCCATTCATTCATTTTCCAAATACACTTTTCTTTTCGGGCAGCTCAGTGGCACAGTTGGTAGTTGGTAATCTCGGCCTGGGGGGCATTCTGGTTGGAGTTTGCATGTTCTCTGCATGCATGTATGGGTTTTCTCCATGTACTCCAGCTTCCTTCTACGGACCAAAAACATGCATGTTAGGCTGATTGTTAACTCTAAATTGTCCCTAGGTGTGAGTGAGAGAGGGAATGGTTGTTTGTCCTGTTTTTTTCTAAGTGTCCCTGTGATGGACTGGAGACCTGTCCAGGGTGTACCTTGCTCCTCGCACAGTGACTGTTGGACATTGTCACCAGTGACCCCCATGACCCGAAAAGGAAAAAAGCAGGTAAAAGATGATGGATGGATGGATGGATGGATGGATGGATGGATGGATGGATGGATGGATGGATGGATGGATGGATGGATGGATGGATGGATTCTGTTTTCTGGATCATGAGGAATGTGGTTCCTATCTTCAATGATTGAAGTCCATCCATTGGCTACATAGAGACAAAACCACTCACACTCACTCAGACCAATAGACTATTAAGAGTTACCATTGAAAATAATATGCTTGTTTTGGGTCTATTAGAGGAAACCAGAATACACAGAAAAAAGTAAAATCTCCGCGTGTATAAGGAGAACATGCAAAGAAAGTCTCCAGGCCAGGATGCAATCATCCAAACTGCTTTGTCTGTGAGATGACAGCTCTAACCACGGTGCCACCGTACCACCCATATTGTAAGATTTTATTTTATTTTATTTATTTATTTATTTTTTTGCTAAAAAAAATAATCCTCATAATATTTTCAGTAGATTTTACCTGCTTTGATCCATTAGCCCAATGGAAAGTCTTATTTTGCAGAAGTAGCTGTTTGTCTGCTGGTAACGACGCATCATAAAGACCAACAGAGACAAAGTCCACGATGCCGTTCTCTCTTGGCTGCCAGTTTATAATCTCATACTTTGCTGCTGGATCTCCATTTTCATTAAAATAAACCTCCTCTCCCTCTTTTGTCTTGAAGTAAACATTTCGAATGTGATGCAAAATCTTAAACAACAAGGAATTATCTCATCAAATTAAGTAAAATTTAAGTTTACATGTACAAACTATCAGAACCACATCATCTGCAAAAAACAGAGATGAGACCCATTATGAAACACATTTTATGTTTACATTTAATGTCATTTAAACAATGTTTTACCATTTATTTATTTTAAGGCACATTAGTTTTTTTTTTTTTTTTTTTTTTTTTTTTTCACAAGTATTGTTAATAAACTCACAGTGAATGGTTCAGGCTGCACACTCTTGTTACAAGTTTTATTACACTGTAAAATTGTGTGCAGAGCATGGGCCACTGAATACACTCCTTTGTAAATATTGTTAAAAATGGGCATGAGGGACATGTCAGTGAAGCTGTTTTCCACTCCAGTCAGATCCTCATGTCCAGTACATTCTCTCTGAATCTCTTCTGACTGTGACTGCTTGAACTTGCAGCTGAATAATGTTTCCCAGAACTCTGTGAACAAGTTATTATTAGATGAATTCAGTGGTTTTATATCCAGCATGAACTCTCTCAGACCACTGACATGTGCTTTAGGGATAAAAAGTCCTATAGCTCCATCCAGGATGTGATTTTTATCCATTGATGCAATTTGAGAATCAAAGATCCACGACTCACTGCCGACCCACTGATACCCTGTAAAGGTGTGTTTGGACAACTCACGAATAAGCACATCCATGGCTGGGGGAGTGATAAAAGTAACAATCACTTTTGAAATTGAATCCCTGATTGTGCTAATTATGTTTTCTAGTTTTTCTGTTGGATCTGTTTGAAAAAAAGAAATAGAATACTCCAGACAGATGCCCAGCTGTTCAGCAGTTTCTGTGAATGTTGCCATGCCATTGTTGCCATATTCATCACTGGTTCTAACAGCTCCAACCCAGGTCCAACCAAAGTGTTTGACCAAATAGGCCAGAGCTCTGCTCTGATAGTAGTCACTGGGTAGTGTTCTGAGAAAGGATGGGTACTTTGATTTATCACTGAGACAAGCACATGTAGCAAAGTGGCTGATCTGGAAATGTGTTAAAACTGTTTTAGACAAATATTGCAAATACAGATGAACACTACAATATCAACTAAAAGAGACATGTGCACCTACCAGTTAAAAATATACATATATTTGTATCATGTTATGATAAAATACAATATTCTACTTACCAATGGAATATGAAATGGTCCAAGAACAGTAGCTATTGCCATGCTAGAAGAGGAAGAGCTTGGTCCCACTATTGCTTGCACTTTTACAGGTCTGGTACATGGCTCCGTAAATGCTGAAGACACATTTTCATCGTCATCATTGTTCAACGCAAGTCCAGCCTTTATGCCTCTGACAACAAAACTGCAGGTATCATACATATTGTACCCCAGAGAAATGTCTGGGAGTAGGTCTGTACTGTTATTAATTTCCTCCACGGCAAAACGCATGGCTTGAACAAATTGGAACTCTCTGAAATTTAAACTTAATTCAGACAAGTTTAAATAGCTGTAATAAAAATGCTTTTCTTTGTGTTAACAATTATTTTGGTATTAAAATATCAGTTACTTCTATAACACATATACATAAAAGTGAGGTAAGATGAACAACAGATATCTTTTTTCATATGTTACCTGTTGCATTCTAAAGGCAGGGGTTTTTGTGTATAACTGTTCTCTCTGTTCTTCCAGTTGTTGTGAAAGTAGAAAATTCCTCCCAACAGAAGATCCCCATCCTTAGACATTTGAGGTCTCTCAGGATCGCCCATTCTTCTACACAAAAATGACTCATTAAGTGACAAAGACACCAAGAAGAACAGCTGTAAAACAGCACAAACCCAGCGTGGCCACCTTAAAATGGACCAAAAAAAATTGTAATCACTTGGTTGCATTTCCGTGAACATTATTGCAAATTCAAGACTTCAACTGGTATTTATGGATTTACAACTGGTATTTATGGATTTACAATCAGCCTGTGGTGAGAGGTGAGGTCAGAGGTGGGGCAGGAGGAGGGACATGTTGACAGACAAGTCTTGTTTTGAGCATTCATTTCTGCTTTTATAATGCGTTAGGAATATTTGCGGAAATATAGTGGAACCATAAACACTTGTACAACTTTTTTTTTTCTGTGTATGTGTAAGGATGTTTGCTTATGTAATGTGAGATTTTTTTTTTCCTCATACCCTGTGTGAAAGGATATTTTATGTCAGTGGTAAGTGGAACAGTAAATTAATCAATGTTGCATTTCATGCATGCAAATGCACAATATATAATGCATATGGTATGGTATGGTATAAAGTTTATTCATTTTAAAAAAGTACAAAACAATTCCATAACAATATAAAAAAAGATAAAAAAAAAGATTTAAAATGAAAGGCAGCAGAAAGAAGAAAAAATCTTATTATATCTGCCCCTTTTTTCAAACAATTATTTCAATCATAATAATCTTCAAGTAACAGAACAAAATGAATAACTTTCTATTTTTTCTAATTCTAATACAAAACACACACTAAGCTACTTCATATATACTTTTTTAACAATTCAGCTTTGATCTTTTTCTTAAATGTACACATTGACTTGGCATTTTTAGCATCACTCTCTAGACCATTCCACAATCCAACTCCTTGGATTGAGGTAGACCTTCCCTTCAGACTAGTTCTGAATTTTGGTTTCACAAATATCTCTATCCCCTTAAGATTATAACAACTTTGTCTTTTAATACAATTTATTTGGATATTTAATGGTAATGTGTTATGTTGAGCCCTATACATAACTGATAAAATACTATGATCTACCAAATCATGGAACTTCAATAACTTCAGTTGATAAAATAATGTGCTTGATGGGTGACTGTAATGCTTTCTGGTGATGATTCTTACAGCTCTTTTCTGTAAAATAAAAATAGGTTTTGTAAATGTTGTACACGCTTTCCCCCAAACATCAATGCAATAGATTAAATGTGGAACAATGATTGTGTTATACAACATGTACGGAGCTTTATCATTTAATAATTCCCTGACTTTGTATAGTACTGCAATAGATTTAGATATTTTTGTTCTTACAGAATTTATGTGATTTTTCCATGTTAGCTGTTCATCAATGATTACTCCCCAAAATTTCATCTCATTAACTCTACAAATCTCAACACCCTCAATTTTAAATGGATCATCAACAGTTCTCTTTTTGTTACTAAATATCATGTATTTAGTTTTATCTAAATTTAATGATAATTTATTAAGTTTAAACCAAGTTTGTATTTTATCAAATTCTGTCTTCAATTCCAACATTCGTTTTACATCTTTATATAATAAGACTTTCCAATAAAAATAATATGTGGATTCCTCAAATCAAATACAATTTATTTATTTTGTATCATTACTGTGTCCTCACAGAAAAAGTACAAACAATTACTTAAAAATGGATCAAGCCTGACAATTATTTAGAGTTCAGCTTTGCCTTGGTCCCCACCCCCCTCCTAAGAAAACTTTGAATAAAGTAGATGCCATTTCCTGTATTTTGGTGCATTTCAACGGATTGTTAAACATCTATGTTTACCTACATTTGTAAACACTTGATTCAATAACTATTTTAGAGAGCAACAAGAAGCAAGATGACCAACAGCTCTCTCCTCGTGTGAACAGAGCATGCATTGTTTCTCTCAAGCATCCACACACCTGCTCCAGTATTTCCATTGCCACTGCCTTCATGTGCTTCAATTCTCAGTTGTTAAGTTGTACAATGAGAAGACTCTTTTTTTAAATGAAAGTACATTGGACTGTCTTTTCAATATTTTGACCGTTGTTATTTTTGACAAATTGGTGCTGTCCTTTTGATACAAGATTTAGCTACATAACGTGATTACCCATCAAACATTTCTCTCTTTTTTAATAAATAATCAACATTTTATTAATGATCCACTGAAACTCAAAACTGATTTGCAATTTATGCTGTTTAATTATATATATATATATATATATATATATATATATATATATATAC
>NC_056503.1:34149246-34152040 GCF_014905685.2 Nematolebias whitei | reverse complement strand
ATATAATTAAATTGGTCATCACTGTACTTTTAGGGGTGTAGATTTATTTTAAAGGTAGAAGTAGTAATGCTTACTTGAAGGAGCAGCTCGTATGTGATATTAGGAAGTTTGTAAGGGGCTGTTATGTTTAAAATTAGTGTTTATGTAATTAGTTTCAGATTACATTTCCAATATAGGTTTTATTCGTTCAAGGTAGTCAAATTTGTTCATATCATTAGTAAGCCTGAGAGTTACCAGCACTGACATATATGTGTATTTATGTCTATGGTTACCGGATACAAGCAAACAGTTACCAGAATGCAAACCTATCAAAATAAGAGAGTTCATGGTAGAGCAGTCATTTCTAACCCAAACCCAGAATCCGGGCCGGACCACAATAATGTGCTTAATGTGCAGGCCGGGCCATTGTCGGGCTTTTGAATGTTTCAGCGGCTGTGCGCAGCTGACAATCCAATTATATGGAAAAATATCTTACCATACAATCAGCAGCTGCACAAGTACAAACAAAGTACAAACACCCCCTCAGCTCTGATCGTTTGCCCCTTTTATTCCGCTGTGTGCATGTGCTGACCGTTGATAACTATATAAGCATTTAAAGCTTAATAAAAAATGTTGGGGGGGGGGTCGGATTCGGACCTGTAATTACTGTTAATTCATTGGTTCCGGTGTTTGGAAATGATGGCTATGGGCTGGGGCCGGGTCAAATTTCTTGGACCCGAACGCAACTCTAGTTCCCGGATCCTGTTCTGGCAAGATCTGGCCAAAATTAAGCCCTGAATGCAATACAATGCAACTTTATTTATAAAGCACTTTAAAAACAACACCATTGCCCAAAGTGTTGTACAATAACACATAAAAGCAAGCATAAAAAACTATAAAAATCAACGGAAACTGTAAAAGTAATGAAATGTTAAAAACATAAAACAGCAAACAGTAAAAACAATAAAACAACTTAAGAACAGTAAAAAAACAACATTTCAAGCTTAGTTAAAAGCCAAAGGGAAACAAAAAAGGTGTTTTCAGCGAAGATTTAAAAACAGGAAGTGAGTCAGCTTGTCTGACGTGCAAAGGCAGCTCGTTCCACAGTTTAAGGGCAGCGGCCGAGAACGCTCGGTCAACTCTCTGCTTCCTGTTCGACTTTTGAACAAGCATCAGCAGCTGATCTGCTGACCTGAGAGAGCACGGGGGAACGTACAGCTGGACCAGTTCAGACAGATACTGTGAGGCGAGACCATGGAAACATATGAAAATAAATTAAAGAACCTTAAAATTAATTTGGAAATGAACTGGCAGCCAATGTAATGATTCTAAAACGGCGGTGATGTGCTCTCGTTTCTGGTACCAGTTAAAAGGCGAGCAGCAGCTTTCTGAACCAGCTGAAGTCGAGTCAGTAATGACTGGCTCAGACACACATACAATGAATTACAGTATGTTCCAGATGAGTTGTAATGAAAGCCTGGATTAAAGTCTCAAAATGATGTTGTGAGTGAAATGGTTTGTCCTTGGCCAGTTGTAAAGTTTAATTGGCATTCAATTACATGCAGTTATGCTTTACCAACCACATCATTTTACTTTTAAAACACTTAAAAACAGAAATGAGGCCAAGCAAAGGGCGGTACAATAAAACAAACAAGCAAAGGACATGGGACAACATACATAAATCAACAGAGGTAAAGGAAAACAGAATGACTATAATAATAAAAACACAGTGAGGTTAAAATCATCTCACACTGGGTGGAAGGTCAGGGAATAAGTGTATTTTTAAACAAGACTTAAATACAGCAAGTTATTTCTCATGAAATGTTTTCCATAGATGTTGTGTTAGTTTCAATAGATATAAATAACAAAAGTATTTTCTTGTCAATGAATCTGAAGATTTTTTTCACAAAAAACAAAACAAAACAATGAACAGAACAAGTTTGTAGCATGCTAAAATGCTGTTCTTGTAGCCACACCCCTACACTACTAAAAAAGCCAATTATGTTAATGTACATGCTTGTTCTAAATTCATAAATACCAGTTTAGATCTTTAATTTGCATTAATGTTCATAAGGTGCAACCAGCTGATTTTTCTTATTTAGATGAAACAATGCAGACATGAGGTACCCACAGATGATGGTTTGTACACTTTTACAGCTGTTGTTGCTGGTGTCTTTCTCACAGTCTGAGGAGTCAATGTGCAAACAGAGAGGAGACCCTGAGATCCCTCAGCTCTCTAAGGATGGAGACATCATGTTAGGAGGAATCTTCTACTTTCACAGCAGCTGGAAGAACAGAGAGAACACTTACACTCAAAAACCCTTGCCACTGGAATGCATTGGGTAAAGTATACTATCAACATGTATTGCAAAGCTTGCCCTATACTTATGTGTAAAATTGTTTCAATTTCAATCAAATGCTTTAATGAAGAAAATGTTTATTTAACCATTTATATTTTAAATAATTGTATTTGTCCAAATCAAGTTTAAATTTCAGAGAGTTCCAGTTTGTTCAAGCCATGCGTTTTGCCATTGAGGAAATCAATAACAGATCAGACCTACTTCCAGGAATTTCTCTTGGATATAATATTTATGACACTTGTAGTTCCAATGCCAGAAGCATTCAAGTTGCACTTGCATTGAACAATGGTAATGAAAATATGCGTCCAGGTTCTGAGGAGTCATGTACCAGACGTGCACAAGTGCAGGCTTTAGTGGGAGAAGGATCGTCTTCTCCGTGCACAGCAATAGCTTCTGTTCTTGGACCATTTCACATCCCATTGGTGAGTAGAATGTGCTGAATCTAAACTGTGCTT
>NC_056503.1:34123532-34149146 GCF_014905685.2 Nematolebias whitei | reverse complement strand
TTGGTCAAACACTTTGGTTGGACCTGGGTTGGAGCTGTTAGAACCAATGATGACTATGGCAACAATGGCATGGCAACATTTACAGAAACTGCAGAGCAACTGGGCATCTGTCTGGAATATTCTGTTTCTTTCTTTAGAACAGATTCACCAGAAAAATTTCAAAAGATAATTGACATTATTACGATTTCAACTTCAAAGGTGATTGTTGCTTTTCTCTCTCCTCGGGAAATGGAGATGCTAATATCTGAGCTGTCCCTTCATAAACTGACAGGGTATCAGTGGGTCGGCAGCGAGTCGTGGATCTTTGATTCTCAAATTGCAGCAATGGATACAAATCACATCCTGGATGGAGCTATAGGACTTTCCATCCCTAAAGCACATGTCAGTGGTCTTAAAGAGTTCATGCTGGATGTGAAGCCACTGAATTCAACAAACAATAACTTGTTTACTGAGTTCTGGGAAACATTGTTCATCTGTAAGTTCAGACAGTCACAATCAGAGGAGATTCAGAAAGAATGTACAGGACATGAGGATCTGACTGGAGTGGAAAACAGCTTCACTGACATGTCTCTCATGCCCATTTTCAACAATATTTACAAAGGGGTGTATGCAGTGGCCCATGCTCTGCACAAGATTCTCATGTGTCATAAAACATGCAACAACATTGTGCAGCTTGATCCATTCATGGTGAGTTTAAAAACATGGACAGTTACATAATTTGCTTTACAAACCAACAGCAGAGACACTGTTTAGATTTTAAAATGTAAAGAAAACTGATGCAGTTAATTGCTGCAATGTACTATATATTTTTAAATGTATTATTATAACACATTAATCACATATTGACTAAGATTTTGCAGCACATTCAAAATGTTCACTTCAAGACAAAAGAAGGAGAGGAGGTTTACTTTAATGAAAATGGGGATCCAGCAGCAAAATATGAGATTATAAACTGGCAGCCTAAAGAAAACAGCATTGTGGACTTTGTTACGGTTGGTCTTTATGATGCAACATTACCTGCAGGCAAACAGTTAAACCTGGAAAAAATGTCTTTCATTTGGGCAATGAATTCAGAACAGGTTAGAACATGTGTACTAAAGGTTTTATTTGCAGCATTAGATTTGTTTTAAATCCATCACTGACACATCCATTTATAGATATGTAATCCGTTTTTATGCAGGTGCCTGTTTCACTTTGCAGTGAGAAGTGTCCTCCAGGAACACATAAAGTTTCACAGAAAGGAAAACCTGTTTGCTGCTATAATTGTGTGAAATGTGCAGAGGGAGAAATCAGCA
The DNA here is from genome assembly GCF_014905685.2 of Nematolebias whitei. Taxonomy (NCBI): domain Eukaryota; kingdom Metazoa; phylum Chordata; class Actinopteri; order Cyprinodontiformes; family Rivulidae; genus Nematolebias; species Nematolebias whitei. Next base: position 34,147,851 of record NC_056503.1, on the reverse strand, counting down.
ACACTACAGGTTATGTATTATTTAATGATTAAGTTTTATTCAATGTTAAAACAAATATTATTGTATTAGGTTTATTATGGCCACATCTTAGTTTTCATAACATACTTTATTCATCATGGTTTACTCAATACTTATTCAGGTTTCATTATAATTTTAGCTATAATTGACATAAAAATGTTAGATTGTTTGAACGTTATTATTGTCATCTGAATATCTCATTTGTCAATCAGCATGGTTCTGTCTAAATTAGCAATAATTAGTTATTATGAATGAAACAAAATAATTTTTATGTAGTTAGGAAACATGTTTGACCCATGTCTGTAAAGGTTTTATTTATGTATTTATGTATTTTTTTATTTTTTTTATGTCTATAGAGTTTTAGATTTCGTAAACAATCAAATTCTGTACTTTTAATTAGGATCATAGCTGCCCCTCTTCAGGTTAATAAAATATAAGATGAAAATACCAAATGTAAAGTTGCCTTTTTTATAACTTTTTATTGCAGAAAGAAACATGTCATATCTTTGTAAAAGCTTTAGTAAAACATATTTATATTCAAGATCAAAGACACTAATACTAGTGGAAATGTGTAGAAGATGTTTAATCCAAACATCTCATGTGTGTTTCAACTATGATTTTGCAGACTCAATCACCTGTGTGAGATGTCTCCTTAAATTCTGGTCAAATGAGAGAAGAGATGCCTGTGTAACTAAAGCAGTTGAGTTTCTGTCATACAAAGAAGATATGGGAATACTTCTCACCACAGCCTCTTTATTTGGAACATGTCTGACTGCTGCTGTCGCTGTCATTTTCTTCAGACACAGAAAAACTCCTCTTGTCAGAGCAAACAACTCTGAGTTGAGCTTCCTGCTGCTTTTCTCCTTGACTCTGTGTTTTCTCTGCTCCCTGACCTTCATTGGACGTCCCTCTGAGTGGTCCTGTATGCTCCGTCACACAGCTTTTGGCATCACCTTCGTCCTCTGTATCTCCTGCGTTTTGGGGAAAACAATGGTGGTTTTGATGGCGTTTAAAGCTACACTTCCAGGCACTAATGTGATGAAACTGTTTGGGCCGACACAACAGAGAATCAGTGTTCTGGGTTTCACACTTGTACAAGTGATCATCTGTATTCTTTGGTTAAAAATTTCTCCTCCTTATCCATCCAAGAACTTTAAGACTTTTAAGGAAATCATCATCTTGGAGTGTGCTCTGGGCTCAGCTGTAGGTTTCTGGTCCGTACTTGGATATATTGGACTTCTTGCTGTGTTGTGTTTTGTTTTAGCTTTTCTGGCTCGAAAACTGCCAGATAATTTCAACGAAGCAAAATTCATCACCTTCAGCATGCTGATATTCTGTGCAGTCTGGATCACTTTTATCCCGGCGTATGTCAGCTCTCCTGGGAAATTCAGTGTTGCTGTAGAAATATTTGCCATTCTTGCTTCTAGTTTTGGACTGCTGATTTGTATATTCATTCCAAAATGTTACATCATGTTAATGAAGCCAGAAACAAATACAAAAAAGAACATGATGGGAAATGGAGTTACTGTAAAACAAAAATGAATTGCCATCATATATCTGGGAATTTGATTCAGTCACCACTTTTGTTCAAATCTGGTTGGCCTTTTTGTTAGAATAAAAATATATGTATCTGCTTTACCTCCCATAAGCAGTGTAAAGCAAGAACTGTGTGGCATTTATTTATTTAATTAATTCATTGCATGTGCCATATCTGGAATTCACATGAAGTGGACAGCTACTGTCACTGTACATTCTTCTTTGCTGCCCACTGATTGATTTGACAAAAAATGTGGGGCTGTCTTTGTTGACACACCTTTGCAACTTTGCGTGTGCATCTGGGGTAGTGCACTGGTTTGGCAGACTGGGGTGGTGATTCCCCTCTTCAAAAACGGGAACCAGAGGGTGTGCTCCAATTACAGGAACATCACTCTCCTTAGCCTCCGTGTTATGGTCTAATCAGGGCTACTTGAGAACTGAGTCCGATCGTTGGTCAAACCTCAGATCCAGGAAGAACAATGCGGGTCCCTTCCCGGCCGTGGAACACTGGACCAGCTCGTTACTCTCACTAGGGTCCTCAAGTAGTCATGGGAGTTTGCCCATCAGTCTACATGTATTTTGTGGACTTGGGAAAGACATATGACCGTGTTCCTCTGGGTACACTGTTGGGGGTGCTCCATGAGTATGGGATTGGGGGCCTCTTGTTATGGGCTGTTCAGTTCCTATACAAGCGGTGCAAGTTTGGTTCACATTATCGGTAGTTCACATTGACGGTTCACAGACAAAAAAACTCACCATCCATCTATTCATTATCTTGACCCACCTCTTCCATTTTGGGTCAAAGGGGTCATTGGTGCCCATCACTGTGCAAGAGGCAGGGTACACCCTGGACAGATCATAAGTCCACCACAGGGTCAAAATGTCTCCAAGCACTGTAAATAAAAATGCTTACCTTTTTTGTATGCATTGTGGACACCTACACAAACCCCCCCACCCCCCCACCCCCCCCACACACACACTCCTGAACATATGAGGATCTACAGTGGTAGTGGTCTCCAGCTACAAGTACTTGGGCGTGCACCTGAATGACAACCTCAGCTGGAGCAACAACACCACCAGCCTGATCAAGAAAGCTCATCAGAGACTCTGCTTCCTCAGACGGCTGAGACGAGCTGGTCTGGGAAGCTCAGTCCTCACCTCCTTCTACAGGTGTGCAGTGGAGAGCATCCTGTGCTCCAGCGTCAACGTGTGGCATGGAGGCTGCACATCTGCAGAAAGAAAAGCTTTGCAGAGAGTGGTGAAGGCTGCACAGAAGTCTGTTGGAGTCAGTCTCTCCACCATCACAGACATCTACACCTTCGGATGCAGGAAGAGGGCGATCTGCATCATGAAGGACTCCACTCAACCAGCACACACTTTTTGCACCGCTCCCCTCAGGAAAGAGGTTAAGGAGCATTAAGTGTAGAACCACTAGACTGAGGAACAGCTTCTACCCTGAGGCTGTTAGACTCATGAATCTCTAACCAGGATAATCACTGTGAAAAATCACATCATGTTGCTGCTGATCTGTTTCATGTCGCTGCTGATCTGTTTCATGTTGATGTGTTAATTTGTGCTCATCTGCTCATACAGACTCATGTTCGTACTGCTGTTCAGCGTATTGTTTTTATGCTATTAGTACTTAGTGTATTTTAGTTAACATTTTTCTTAGTTCATATCTTAGATCTTATTACTGTTTTTCTTTTACATTTTATTGTTGGATGTAACTGGGACCCTGTTTACACAATTTCATTCCACAACAAGTACCACATGTGGTACGAATGACAAATAAAGAAACGTTGACTCTGACTCTGTGAGTCCTCCCCCAGAAAATTTTGAATAAAGCAGATGCCATTTCCTGCAATTTGGTGTATTTTAACAGGTTGTTGAACATCATTTGCATACATAAGTAAACACGCATACATAAGTAAACACTTGATTCAGTAACTATTTTAGAGAGCAACAACAACAGCTCTCTCCTTCTGTTTGAATGTGTTTTTGACTGTGTGTGTGTGTGTGTGTGGGGGGGGGGGGTTCATTGACAGAAGCTGAGCTGCTCTGCTGTAGTAAAGACATAGGTTATTGAAAATGGTCATACGGAACAGGATTTTGACAATGCATTAACAAGTACTAATTCAGCCTTCAACAAATGGTTTGGGGAAATATGTTATTTACTTTTTACCCAACATTTATATAAAACATTCATTCACAAAAATTCAAGCAAATAAGAAATAGAAAAAAAAAATAATAAAAAGAAATGAACTTACCAAAAAATAGCTTTTCTATTGGTATCAAGGTTCAAGATTCTTTATTGTCACTCACATCACATGTAGTACATGAGGTGGATCAAAATTGTGTACTCAAGGTCCCAGTTACACCCCAAAAATAGCAAAATATAAAATATTAAAAGAAACGGTATACACAGATCTAAGACATACACTAAACACTAATGATGTAAAATAATATGATATATTACACAGCAGCCTAAACATATATCACATGTACTGAACATGAGCAAAAGCAGATATTATTCTCAAATTCATCTTACAAAAATAAAACAGAGAACGTGTGTGTAGCTTTTTAATATGCTCTTTATCTAGCCACACCCTGCACTACCAATAGGCCAACGCTAATTTTAATAATGTACAAGCTGATTCTAAATTCATAAATACCACTTTAAGTTTTTAATTTGCATTAATGTTCATAAGGTGCAACCAGCTGATTTTACTTATTCAAATGAAACAATGCAGACATGAGGCACCCACATATGGTTTGTACACTTTTACAGCTGTTATTGGTGGGATCTTCCTCACAGTCTGAGGAGTCAATGTGCAAACAGAGAGGAGACCCTGAGATCCCTCAGCTCTCTAAGGATGGAGACATCATGTTAGGAGGAATCTTCTACTTTCACAGCAGCTGGAAGAACAGAGAGAACACTTACACACAAAAACCTCTGCCACTGGAATGCATTGGGTAAAGTATACTATCAACATGTATTGCAAAGCTTGCCCTATATGAGTAAAATTGTTTCAATTTCAATCAAATGCTTTAATTAAGAAAATGTTTATTTAAACATATATATTTTAAATAATTGTATTTGTCCAAATCAAGTTTAAATTTCAGAGAGTTCCAGTTTGTTCAAGCCATGCGTTTTGCCATTGAGGAAATCAATAACAGATCAGACCTACTTCCAGGAATTTCTCTTGGATATAATATTTATGACACTTGTAGTTCCAATGCCAGAAGCATTCAAGTTGCACTTGCATTGAACAATGGTAATGAAAATATGCGTCCAGGTTCTGAGGAGTCATGTACCAGACGTGCACAAGTGCAGGCTTTAGTGGGAGAAGGATCGTCTTCTCCGTGTACAGCAATAGCTTCTGTTCTTGGACCATTTCACATCCCATTGGTGAGTAGAATGTGCTGAATCTAAACTGTGCTTAAAAAAAAAAAAAAAAAAAAAAAACTATAACCAATATTTTCTGAGTGGTAGAAAGAATTATTCTGTAAAGGATTTACACCATTATTTTCTGTGATTGCTTTACTATTTCTTACGGATTTACTTTTTTTTTAACTGGTAGGGAGAAATTATTGTTTGTTGATCTTTCATTATTTACAACTTTAGCGTTTTTTGTTTGTTTTAACAATTTTCAAATTTGTCACAGCCGTTTTTTTTCTTGTTTGTTTTGCTTTTTCCAGATCAGCCACTTTGCTACATGTGCCTGTCTCAGTGACAAATCAAAGTACCCATCATTTCTCAGAACCATACCCAGTGACTACTATCAGAGCAGAGCTCTGGCTCATTTGGTCAAACACTTTGGTTGGACCTGGGTTGGAGCTGTTAGTGCCAATGATGATTATGGCAACAACGGCATGGCAACATTTACAGAAACTGCAGAGCAGCTGGGCATCTGTCTGGAATATACTGTTTCTTTCTTTAGAACAGATTCATCAGAAAAACTCGAAAAGATAATGGACATTATCAAGACTTCAACTTCAAAGGTTATTATTGCTTTTCTCTCTCTTCGGGAAATGGAGATGTTTGTACATAAATTGTCCAACCACAACCTGACAGGGTTTCAGTGGGTCGGCAGTGAGTCGTGGATCTTTGATTCTCAAATTGCAGCAATGGATACAAGTCACATCCTGGACGGAGCTATAGGACTTTCCATCCCTAAAGCACATGTCAGTGGTCTGAAAGAGTTCATGTTTAATGTGAAGCCACTGAATTCAACAAACAATAACTTGTTTACTGAGTTCTATGAAGCATTATTCAGCTGTAGGTTCAGACAGTCACAATCAGAGGAGATTCAGAGAGAATGTACTGGACTTGAGGATCTGCCTGGAGTGGAAAACAGCTTCACTGACATGTCCCTCATGCCCATTTTCAACAATATTTACAAAGGGGTGTATGCTGTGGCCCATGCTGTGCACAAGATTTTCCAATGTAAAATAGCATGCAACAACAGTGTGCCTCTGGATCCATTAATGGTGAGTTTAAAAACATCAGCGATAAAACAATTAACAAAATTACCTAAAAGATGAGGAAATGCTTTGATTTTAAAATCCAGACAAATTAGATACAGTAAACTGCAGCAATACAGCATATGTTTTGCTTACATTTATTATTATTCACCCAATGTCTCAGATCTTGCAGTGCATTCGAAACATTCATTTCAAGACCAAAGAAGGAGAGGAGGTTTACTTTAATGAAAATGGAGATCCAGCAGCACAATATGAAATTATAAACTGGCAGCCTAAAGAAAACGGCATTTTAAACTTTGTTACGGTTGGTCTTTATGATGCATCGTTACCTGCAAACAAACAGTTAAACCTGTCAAATAACTCGTTCATTTGGGCAATGAACTCAAAGCAGGTTAAAGAAATTCACTGGAAAGCAAATATATATTTATCAATGATGCATACATAAATTCATATATGTATTGTTTTTTGTTCATTCAGGTGCCTGTTTCACTTTGCAGTAAGAAGTGTCCTCTAGGTACATACAAAGTTTCACAAAAAGGAAAACCTGTTTGCTGCTATGACTGCATGAAATGTGCAGAGGGAGAAATGAGCAACATTACAGGTTGTGAAATTTCTGTTGGCAGTTTTTCAAATTATCTTGTTAAAGTTGTTATGACCACATGCACGTGTTTTAACATTTCTCAAGTATCCTGGTGCATGCTCATTAATCCATGCAGATACATCTAATAAGGTTGAGTCAGGTCCTCTGGATGAATTCTTCTTTGTTGAAGGAAAACAACAAAGAAGAATTCATCAAGAGGAGCTGACTCAACATTGTTAGATTTCACAAGAATGTTTTGAGCAACATCATTCAAGTATTTCTATTTTGATTTTACCTGTAATTGGAATGCAAAAAACATTGTCTTTGTGATAACATTTTAACACATTTTACCAGCAACCAAGTGTTCTTTGTGTATCTTATTTATTTATCTATCACCATGGCAGTGACAAGACATTAATGATAATAATAAATCTGTTCAAAATGTTTTTTTTGTTTGTTTTTTTAATCTATGTCTCATAAATCAATTGTAATAAAAATAGTCTAGGTCAGTTTACTTATGAACAAAACCATTTTTAGTTTGTATAGAAACATGTTTGATCTGTGGCTATTAAGGATTTTATTTTAGTTAAAAGAATTTGACGGTTTAAATTCAGATCCCAGACATTTTCCTCTCAGTTCTGAACAATGTGTAAGAAGAATAAACAAATGTAAAGTTAAATTATTTCACATATAGTCACACTCACATAACTCATAAATTAAAATGTGTAAGACCTTTTTAAATTATTTTAGGAAATGTAAGTATAGCATAATGAGAACTGCAGTTAATAAAACTCATGTTGAATTGCTGAAGATTTTTTATCCCGAATGTCATATTTATCAATGCAATGTGGTTTGACGATTGACAACTGTTATATATATATATATATATATATATATATCTCCAATCTTAAATTGTTTTTCAGATTCTACCACTTGTGTGAGATGTTCCCCTGAATTCTGGTCAAACGAAAGAAAAGATGCCTGCGTACCAAAAGAGGATGAGTTTCTGTCATATGGAGAGATAATGGGAGTGCTCTTGACCACAGTGGCTTTATTTGGAACATGTCTGACTGCTACTGTCACTGTCATTTTTTACAAATACCGGCAAACTCCTCTTGTCAGAGCAAACAACTCTGAGTTGAGCTTTTTGCTGCTTTTCTCCTTGACTCTGTGTTTTCTCTGCTCCCTGACCTTCATTGGACGTCCCTCTGAGTGGTCCTGTATGCTCCGTCACACAGCTTTTGGCATCACCTTCGTCCTCTGTATCTCCTGTGTTTTGGGGAAAACAATGGTGGTTTTGATGGCGTTTAAAGCAACACTTCCAGGCACTAATGTGATGAAACTGTTTGGGCCAACACAACAGAGACTCAGTGTTCTGGGTTTAACTATTATACAAGTGATCATCTGTATCCTCTGGTTAACAATTTCTCCTCCTTTTCCTTCAAAGAATTTTAGGGAATTTAAAGATAAAATCATCTTGGAGTGTGCTCTGGGCTCAGCTGTAGGCTTCTGGTCTGTGCTTGCTTACATTGGACTTCTTGCCATGTTGTGTTTCATTTTAGCTTTTATGGCTCGGAAACTGCCGGATAATTTTAATGAAGCCAAATTCATCACTTTCAGCATGCTGATATTCTGTGCAGTCTGGATTACTTTTATCCCAGCGTATGTCAGTTCTCCTGGAAAATTCAGTGTTGCTGTAGAAATTTTTGCCATTCTTGCTTCTAGTTTTGGACTGCTTGTTTGTATCTTCATTCCGAAATGTTACATCATGTTGATGAAACCAGAATATAATACAAAAAAGGATTTGATGGGAAAGAGGTAATCGTGCAACAAAACTGAAATGCCATTATATAATTTGAAAAGTTATTTTTGTTATCACTTTTGTCAATTTTGGTTCATCTTCTTGTCACAATAAACAGATGTATGCACTTTAGCTGTTTTAAGCTGTGGAAAACATTTTATTTAGTTAGTTAGTTATCTAGGGCAGCACGGTGGCGCAACTGGTAGAGCTGCTGCCTCTCAGCGACCAGGTCCTTGGTTCAAACCCCGGTCCAGGGGCCTTTCTGGGTGGAGTTTGCATGTTCTCTCCGTGCATGCGTGGGTTTTCTCCGGGTACTCCGGTTTCCTCCCACAGTCCAAAAACATGCATGTTAGGCTGATTGGTAACTCTAAATTGTCCCTAGGTGTGAGTGAGAGAGTGAATGGTTGTTTGTCTCGTTTGTCTCTATGTGGCCCTGTGATGGACTCTGCGACCCGTCCAGGGTGTACCCCGCCCCTCGCACAGTGATTGCTGGACATGGGCACCAGCGACCCCCGTGACCCAAAATGGAATAAACGGGTAAAGAAAATGGATGGATGGAGTTAGTTATCTATGTCTGTCTGTCTGTAATATATTGTTTGTGCCATATCTGGAGTTCACATGAAGTGGAAAGCTACTGTGACTCTTTGTTTTTCTTTGTTGCTGTCATTGTTTTGGGTTAGCTCTAGTTGGGAAATAGTTTGTTCTTTTGTGTTATTTGAAATGTCTAAAAATGTACCACTGTTTTAAAATAGAAAGTATATAATTGTTCTTAAAATTTACATTTTATAATTCTTGGTCAATTTAGAGCTTTCATTTCCAACCCAAACCCGGAGCCCGGCCCCGCCCGACCTGGATTCGGACCGGGCCGGGACATAATAATGTGCTTAATGTGTGGGCCGGGTTGGTGTCAGGCTTTTTATTGCGGGAGGAACGTGTGCGGCCAATGCAATATATGCAAACATGGTTTGCCATACTGCACCTGCCGCACGTAGCCATTTGACCGCGCGCTGACCAACTGGCCGGTTGAAAGAGGGAAAAGGTTCAGTTAAGATGCAGATGGACGACTGCCAGAGATCCTTCAGCCCAAATATATGTTCATTCAGCCTCTGCTCTCAGCGGGCGAGCACAGCCGAGACCCAAACAGGTGAGATCACAAAATACCCTGCATGTCAGAGCAGGATGCAGGCAGAAGCAGGGGAAGCATTTAATGCGCTTAGACTGCTCTTCAGCTCAGATCTTCTGCCCCCTCAGCCGCGAGCATCTGCCAACTGTTAATAGTCTGTGATATAAGCCATCAAAGCTTAATTAAAAATGTCTTCTTTTTTTTCCGGGTTCGGACCTGTAATTACTGTTAATTTGTCGGATTGGGTGGAGTTCGGAGATGATGGCAATGGGCTGGGGCCAGGTCGGTTCATATTATTTGGACCTGAGTGCAACTCTAGGTCAATTTGTCAGTTTTTTGTTTTTTTTGTGTGTGTGTGTGTGTGCTGTGATGACGTTCTTGAGAATCTTTTTGAATAAATCTGCTGTAAATGTTGTTTCAAGACACACTTCTTCTCATTTTCTTTTTCAATCACTTCATTATCATGCCTTTCAAACTTTGGCCTATCACAGTGTGAAATAGAAAATCTTGAAAATCCATTTGCATCACGTATGTCTTACGTGATGATGTACGTTGTCAGGATTGTTCAACTTATGCTCTTACACACTGCTCTTACTCATGTGGAGCTGAAGGACTCCTACATCCATATGCTCTTTGTGGACTTCACATCTGCCTTCAACACCATGATCCCACAAACCCTGATGGACAAACTACTCTCACTAGGACTAAGCCTCTCCATTTGCAACTGAGTCCTAGTCTTTTTTTAGCCAACATACCGCAGCCTGTGAGGATCCACAACTTCTCCTCCACCATAACTCTCAGCATAGGCTCCCCTCAGGGCTGTGTGCTGAGCCCTCTCCTGTTCACACTGCTCATGACTGTGCACCTACCCAGCCAGGCTGCCTGAATGTAAAGTTTGCAGACGATACCGTGGTTGTTGGATGTATCACAAACAACAGTGAGTCCAGCTACAGGCAGGAGGTGGAAAACCTGAAGAGCTGGTGCAGGAAGAACATATTTCACAACAATTGCAGCTGCTGGCTATATAAAGATGCAGCAGGTGCTAAATAATTTAAAATATTTTTTTAAAATAAAAATTCCATGCCGATCGTGCAGCTCATCCATCAATCAGCCAATTGTGTCATGTCCAATCTTATTTTGAAAAACTGCAGTAGAGTGAGTCCAGGATAAACGAACCACAAAGTAGCAAAGGACTACTTTATTATATTCCAATAAATTACCATAATAATGATTAGGAAAAGGGGAAAAAGGAAAATATATTTATTTATTTATTATAAATTTCAGTCTAACAGATGTTACAGACACTAAAACAAGTTACCAACTCAAAATCTTCTGAATTTAGGAAATAAGAAGTGATTATTAATTCATAAAAAAAGAACACACATTATTTAAAAAAAAAGTTGAATTGGACAAAGGGCTTTATTTTTTATTTTTTTTAACTAAACTCTTAAGGTGAAGTAAACAGACCTGACTGCAAAAAAATATTGAGTGGAGTTGACAAATTAACATATCAAAGTATTATGATAATTAAAATAGTTTTGGCATCACTGAGCTTATTCTCTTTACAATGATTTTAATTGCCCCTTCCCCATCATATTCTTTTTTGTGTTTTTTTCTGGTTTCATCAGCATGATGTAACATTTTGGAACAAAGACAAAAATCAGCAGTCCAAAACTAGAAGCAAGAATGGCAAAGATTTCTACAGCAACACTGAATTTTCCTGGAGAGCTGACATATGCTGGAATAAAAGTAATCCAGACTGCACAGAATATCAGCATGCTGAAGGTGATAAATTTTGCTTCGTTGAAATTATCGGGTAGTTTTCGAGCCAGAAAAGCTAAAACAAAACACAACACGGCAAGAAATCCTATGTACCCAAGCACGGACCAGAAGGCTACATCTGAGCCCAGAGCACACTCCAAGATGATTTTATCTATGAATTGCTTAAAATTCTTGGATGGAAAAGGAGGGGAAGTTGCTAACCAGAGAATACATATGATAACTTGTATAAAAGTAAAACCCAGAACACAGAGTCTCTGTTGTGTTGGCCCAAACAGTTTCATCACATTTGCTCCTGGAAGTGTAGATTTAAACGCCATCAAAACCACCATTGTTTTCCCAAGAATACAGGAGATGCAGAGGACGAAAGTGATGCCAAAAGCTGTGTGACGGAGCATACAGGACCACTCAGAGGGACGTCCAATGAAGGTCAGGGAGCAGAGAAAACACAGAGTCAAGGAGAAAAGCAGCAGGAAGCTCAACTCAGAGTTATTTGCTCTGACAAGAGGAGTTTTCCTGTGTCTGAAGAAAATGACAGTTACAGCAGCAGTCAGACATGTTCCAAATAACGAGGCTGTGGTGAGGAGTTGTCCCATAACTTCTTCAAATGACAGATACTCAACCTTTTTTGTTACACAGGCATCTCTTCTCTCATTTGACCAGGATTCAGGAGAACATCTCACACAGTTGGTAGAATCTGCAAATAGCATTAGCATTTAGTCTGTTTTCCTTTTACAGTTTGTACAGCTTTTTCCATAATTACCAGATAACAGAGTCAACACCGATTCAAATTGCATTGCTCTGATTTAATAAACTGAAAGCTGAAAGAAACTTATTCAGCAGCATCACATGTGTTTTTTAGCTATACTCACTCTGGTTTTAAACAAACATAATATCTTATAAAGCCCCTATAAAGTGGTATCCCTTTTATAGTTGCACTTTATTCCCTTTTTATTGTAAAATTAAGTATATTTATATTTGGAATTTTATTTGTCAAGCTCATTCATTATGCAGAACAGAAATCTTCAATGTCAAAAATCTCCAAACATACATCACCAAATAATTAACAAGACAATGTTACTGGTAATATTATGGAAGCAAGCCATCCATCCATCCATCCATCCATCCATTATCTTTACCCGTTTATTCCATTTTGGGTCACGGGGGTCGCTGGTGCCCATGTCCAGCAATCACTGTGCGAGGGGCGGGGTACACCCTGGACGGGTCGCAAGTCCATCACAGGGACACATAGAGACAAACGAGACAAACAACCATTCACTCTCTCACTCACACCTAGGGACAATTTAGAGTTACCAATCAGCCTAACATGCATGTTTTTGGTCTGTGGGAGGAAACCGGAGCACCCGGAGAAAACCCACGCATGCACGGAGAGAACATGTAAACTCCACCCAGAAAGGCCCCTGGACCGGGGTTTGAACCAAGGACCTTCTCGCTGAGAGGCAGCAGCTCTACCAGTTGCGCCACCATGCTGCCCCCGGAAGCAAGCCATATTATATATATTTTTAAACTTATCTTGTCACAAGTAATACATGCAACACACACTGAAAAACATGGTCACTCAAAACTCAAAGTGAGAACTTATCACTGAAAAGCATTGGGGCTAACCATCTACTCCTACTATTAACTATAACTAGATTTTATTTTTGAAAGTCTTTAACTTATAACATGTATAACCATTCTGAGTGATGTACAAAATAAAACCATTATTAAACCATGGTGATTACAAAATCTTGCTTATATCCACTTTCTGAATTTGAATAATAGCTAAAAATAAATAAATAAATGGCAATAGCTCAAAATGTACTTTAGAAATCATTTAAAATGTATGTGATTATATTATTAGGGACTTCCTATTATTATCCACCTAAAAAGGTTCTTGCTCTTTTATTAATTTTAATGCGGCACGAACCCCAATATGTAACCTCACAAATGTGACATCAAAACGTTTGGCTCGCCACCATGATGTGTGCTTTTATGTTTATTGGCATTTCACGTTACCATGGTGACGTAATTTGCAAAGTCACCTTTTTTTCTAATTGAAAAAGCCTGATGGAACGAACAGCTTTGAACTGTGCAGCTAATGAAGAGCTTGGTGTTTTTTTGTGAAACACACAGAAAGTCATCATTTGATGTAACTCTAGAAGTGATTAACATTTGGAGCCATTTTGATTCAAGATGGCTGGCATAGAAAAACACATAGCACAAGTAGTACACAGAAGTACACAACACAAAAGTAACTATAACTCAGTCAATCATTGAGCTATTGAGCTGAAATTTGGTACAGTCCGAGCTGAGAGTGAGTTTTATAATTCTTAATCTAATCAAATATCCAAGATGGCCACCTGAGCAAAAAAGGAAAATTACTATAAATCAGCCATTTTTAGAGATATCGGTGTGGTGGTAGCTGAGAGCAATGCCCCCAAAATACTGAATCCAAAAAAAAAAATCCAAAATGGCCACCAAAGCTAATTTGTAAATGGTTTTAACACTGCTATTTTTACGCATATAAAGCTGAAATTTGGTGAGGTTATAGCTGAGAACGTCCCCAGTCACATATTGAATTTGTTCCCTAAGTGCAGACTGAACTTGGCAAAAGGGCCTTCTCCTACTCCGCTCCTGTTTCCTGGAATATCTTGCAAAAAGATCTGAAGCTCTCGACCTCTCTAAGTGGCTTTAAACATCTGTTAAGTTCCTGGTAAAAACCAATGCAGACATGTTCTCGTTTTTAGTTTTCTACACCGCCTTATAATCTAGCTTTTAGTTCTCTAGTTTTTTTTTCTCGCTACTTTTCCTTTTGACTGTTCTTTTGGTTGCTATTTTATTTTACCTTGTTAAAAAAATATATATACACAACTCTTTTATGATTGTCTATTATTGTCATTGTTATCCACTGTTGTCATCACTAATTGTCAAAATCCAGGTCTCTCTTGTAAAAGAGTCCTCGAGGCTCAATGGGATTAACCTGTTGACAGGCTCTGTCCCTGTCCCTCTTTATATTTTGGTTATTCTGCTCTTTGTGTGATTTCTGTTCCTGTGTATCTGATTCTGTTTTCTGTCACTTCCCACTCAGTTTGCCTCTCTTGTCTCCAGTCTTCAGAATTAATCATTCACACCTGTCTCATCAATCACCTGCCCATGGTGCTCTCATTACTCACTCCCCCTCTGTCTTATAAAAAGCCTTTCTCTCTTCAGCCACATCAGCTTTTTGTTTTGCTGTTCCTGCCTTCGCCTGCCTGCAAGTGGCAATCAAAGATTGTGTTACCTGTATAAATAAAGGTTGAAAAAAATCCAAATCAAAAATCCTAAAAGGCCACCATAGCTTAAAAAAACGACTATAATTCATTATTTTTCCATTTTTTTCCCATATTGAGCAGAAATTTGTTACGGTGAGCTGATCGTGAACCTCAACACATAGTACTGTCAAATCACAATGTTAACATGGCTGCAATGTGGCAGTCTTCATCAAAGTTTCTCCAGGAAATCAGTAACTTTCTAGTTAAATTTAACTTTTCAAGAAAAATTGTAAAAAGCTTCTAAAATATATTGCACAACCTGTTGTGTTGCTCATTTCTCCCTCTGCACATCGTATACAGTCATAGCAGCAAACTGGTTTTCCTTTCTGGAGAACTTTTCGTGTTCCAGGAGGACACTTCTCACTGCAGACTGACACAGGAACCTGCATGAACAAAATTAGCACAATGCTGCGTATACAATTACATTAATGTTATAAGCTCATTACAAATTAAACAAATAAAAAAAAACGATACACATGAAATTTGATTTATTGAAATTTCACCTGTTTTGAATTCTGAGACCAAATGAGAGTTTTATTTTGCAAATTTAGCTTTTTATGTTCAGGTAACGATGCATCGTAAAGACCCACAGAAACAAAGTCCACAATGCCGTTCTCTCTTGGCTGCCAGTTTATAATCTCATATTTTGCAGATGGATCTCCATTTTGATTAAAGTAAACCTCCTCTCCTTTATTTGTCTTAAAGTGAACATTTCGAATATGCTGCAAAATCTTAAACAATAAATATGTGTTTGATTAAACTTAAAACATCTCATGGTTAAGTGTGCTAAATTGCATAAAGTAATATTTTGACATTTTAAAACTTTATATCGATTATTACAAATAATACTCCTACAAATATTACAAAAAATATTACATTTATTATTTATATGTTTCTAATGTAAACTTGGTAACTGAAATAATTTAACTCACAGTGAATGAATCAAGCTGCACACTCATGTTGCATGTTGTATTACAATCCAGAATGTTGTGCAGAGCATGAGCCACTGAATACACTCCTTTGTAAATATTGTTGAAAATGGGCATGAGAGACATGTCAGTGAAGCTGTTTTCCACTCCAGTCAGATCCTCATGTCCAGTACATTCTCTCTGAAACTCCTCTGATTGTGACTGCTTGAACTTACAACTGAATAATGCCTCCCAGAACTCTGTGAACAAGCCATTATTAGAATTCAGTGGCTTCACATCCAGCATGAACTCTCTCAGACCACTGACATGTGCTTTAGGGATGGAAAGTCCTATAGCTCCATCCAGGATGTGATTCTTATTCAATGCTGCAATTTGAGAATCAAAGATCCACGACTCACTGCCGACCCACTGGTATCCTGTCAAATTGTGGTTGGAAAACTCCTTCATAAGTATTTCCATTTCCGTCGGAGTGAGAAAAGCAACAATAACCTTTGAAGTTGAAGTCTTGATAATGTCTATCATATTTTGTAATGTCTTTGTTGAATCAGTCCTAAAGAAAGAAACAGAATATTCTAAACATATCCCCAACTGCTGTGCTGTTTCTGTGAATATTGCCATGCCATTGTTGCCATAATCTTCATTTGAACGAACAGCTCCGACCCAGGTCCAACCAAAGTGTTTAACCAAATGAGCCAGAGCTCTGCTCTGATAGTAGTCACTGGGTATGGTTCTGAGAAAGGATGGGTATTTTGTTTTATCACTGAGACAAGCACATGTGGCAAAATGACTGATCTGCAATTTTTTTAATGAGATGAAATAGTTTTAGAACATAATAAATGACCTTTGCATGCAATAACCTTTATTGTCATTGCACCCAAATACACTGAAATTATATGACCTGTGTTACATTTTTTATAAAAATGATTAAATAAAAAATAAATAAATACAAATACAGGCCTGCTCTTGCATGTAACTAAACTATGTTTTTCAAAAAGTTCACTGTTTTATACTCACAAGTGGGATATGAAAAGGTCCTAGAACAGTAGCTAATGCTGTGCTGGACGAGGACGAGTTTTCTCCCACTATTGCCTGAATTTGTACAGGTCTGGTAAATGTCTCCTTGGAGGTTGAAGATACATTTTCATTACAATTGTTCAATGCAAGTGCAACTTGTATGCTTCTCACACTGGACCTGCAAGTGTCATAAATATTATATCCCAGAGAAATGGCTGGAAGTAGATCTGTGCTGTTGTTAATTTCCTCAATGGCAAAACGCATGGCTTGAGCAAACTGGATGTCTCGGAAACTCAGTCTTGATTCAGACAAACGCAGATGTAACAAAAAGGATTTTTTGAATACCCACATATATGTTAATAACGGCAATTAAATCAGAAATGCACAAAAACAAGGCAAGATTAATGTTGTATTTTTACATTATATTTTACCTGATGCAGTCCAGTGGCAGGGGTTTTTGTGTGTAAGTGTTCTCTCTGTTCTTCCAGCTGCTGTGAAAGTAGAAGATTCCTCCTAACATGATGTCTCCATCTTTAGAAAGCTGAGGGATCTCAGGGTCTCCTCTCTGTTTGCACAATGACTCCTCAGACCGTGAGAAAGACGCCAACAACAACAGCTGCAAAAGTGCACAAACCTGGTTTTGCCACCTCTTTGTGAACATTATATAATCTAAAGAAGCAAGACCAGTTGATGACATTTAATGAACATTAATGCAAATAAATGTATTTAACTGGTATTTATGAATTTAGAATCAGCTTGTACATTATTTAAAGGGAGGGTTGGCCATGTGGTACTACAAGGTGGAGCTAGAAGAGGCTTCAATTATGGTAAGTTACATTGCTGATAGAGCCTGTGTTTTTTTTTTGTTTGTTTTTTTTACCATATTTCATCCTGTTTTTCATTTTTTACGTCAAACATTTAGTTGTAGGTTTTTTTTTGTTTGTTTGTTTGTTTTTGTTTTTTTTTTACAGAGTAGAAAAAAAAGAAACATTTTATTTTATAGCCAGTGACATAAATTGCATTTATGGAGCTATTGCGTGTTAACAGTTTATATCGTCTTCCATTAACATTTTATCAATATAAAATGTATTGGAGCTATTTTTAGGTTGTTGTTTCTCCAGTCCAATTGCTGGTGCAGGTTTGCTCAGTTTGTTATGTTGAGTCAATTAGTAAATAGACAAAGTTTAACAGGGAGTATTGGTTTCTCATAAGGCAAGGTATGTCACTCCCAATCCAAAACCATCAACTTCTTTCTATCTTTTTGAGTGACAAAATGAGTAATTTTCTCAGTTGTGTGTGTGTGGGTGTCAAGTATTGTACTGGGAGTGAGAGTGTACTGTACTTTGTTACTGTACTTAAGTACACATTACAACCACTTTGTCTTTTTTTATTTGTTTTTTTGTTTGTTTGAAAGTAACCAATGGCGAGAAGGAAATTGTTCCACTGAATCACTGCAAAGTGGGCAGGTAATGTTAAACCCACCTTCAAGAAGACCTGGGCCAATGACGTATATTCTAGTATATACATCATTGAGCTGGGCGCACCCCCAGCCCTGCTAACACACCCAAAATGTATTCCACCGTGGAGAGTCAGCCAGAAGATACGCACCACCTATGGCCTTATTGAAAGATTATTGAAAGATTATTGAAAGACTATTCAGTACAGCAGGACAAATTTTCTCTCCCAAAAGAAACAGACTGGACTCAAAAAACATCGAAGACCAACTTCTTTTGCACTTGAACAAGAAATTCTTGCTGCAATAATAAAATGTGTCAGTTCATGATGTTAGGACAGGAGACAAGAGACGTCTCCAAATGGCTCGACGCTCGGGTCCAAGTTTTGAAAATGGTGTCAGGAAGTTAAAATATTCTTCACTATTGACCCATTACAAGGTTGACTGGACAGTATTTTAACTAGAGTTGATGGTAAACTGCAGTTAAAATGATCAGAGTCTGTTCCTTTGCTAGGTGTGTCTAATGCTCCGTTTTTCAGACTGGCAACTTTTACTTAATCTCCTAAGACCCGAACTCTTGCATATGTGGATGCCAGGCCTAGGAGGTTAAATGTGTTTACTGCATTTAAAATGACTTTAAAATGGTTTTGATTTGTGTTAAATAAAAACTTTCAATGATATAATCATTCCTCTTTCTTATTTTGATTAATGGCATTTAACTCTGCATGTCATCCCTGAAATTCTGACGCACAGAATCACAAGTCCAGGTGTGAACTGTGTCACAGAGTAAACACAATAAAAACATGTATTATCTGCAGCATTGTTCATTAAAATGGCACAGCACTAATGTATTAAAGAAAATATACATACGGTAGGCACACAATGATACTGTAGACTATTGCATTAGGTAATACATTCAGCAAGTACTTTTACTTTTAATACTTTAAGTATTTTTAAAGCAAGTACTTACTTACTTTTCCTTAAGTAAAAATGTTAATGTGGTGCTTCTACTTTTACTAGAGTACATTTTTGTCTGTTTATTTGTACTTTTACTTAAGTACAGCATTTAAGTACTTTCTCCACCTCTGTGTATTGGACAACTCCTAACGACATGCATGATAAAGTGGAGGCTGTAAGTAGATGCTTCAATGACAGGCTTCTGAATCTACTATTCAGGACAGAGTGTTACATATATAAATTATATACTTATTATGTATACTGAACAAAAATATAAAGGCAAAACTTGTTTTTGCTCCCATTTTTCATGAGCTAAGATCTTTTCAAAGATCTAAGACTTTTTCTTTGGACACAAAAGGCCTTTTTTCTCTCAAGTATTATTCACTGATTTGCGTAAATCTGTGTTAGTGAGCTCTTCTCCTTTGCAAAGATAATCCATCCACCTCACAAGTGTGGCATATCAAGATGCTGATTAGACAGTATGATTATTGCGCAAGTGTGTTTCAGGCTGGCCACAATAAAAGGCCACTTTAAAATGTGTAGCTTTATCACACAGCACAATGCCACAGATGGAAGTTTTGAGGGGCCTTGCAATTGGTATGTTGACTGCAGAAATGTCCACCAGAGATGTTGCCCGTGAAGTGAATATTAATTTCTCCACATCAGCTGCCTCCAAAGGTATTTCAGAGAATTTAGTAGTATATCCATCTGACCTCACAACCACAATCCACTTGTAACCACATCAGCCTAGGACCACCACATCCAGCATCTTCACTTTCAGGATCAACTGAGACCAGCCACCCAGACAGCTGCTGCAACAGTCAGTTTGCATAGTCAAAGCATTTATGTGCAAACTGTCAGGAACCAACTCAGAGAAATTCATCTGCATGCTTGTCATCCTCATGGGGATCTCCACCGTACTGCAGTTTGTTATTGTAACCAGTTTGAGTGGGCAAATTCTCACATGCATGCTCACATGATGTGCATGCTCACAAATGTCACTCTGTGCCCTTGATCAATGCCCTTAAACACCCCAGTTGCTTGCTGGGCAACTTGGATGGCAGCCCTCTACTCCACACAGAGTTGCGGTAGCTCAGTCATCTGAGGTTGTGACATGAAATGCATCCAGTGTAATAGTAGTCCTTTATGCAATGCTTGCTATATTTCACTTATTTTTCACCTTATTTTAATCTATGTAATGTTGCTGCTATAACATAAATGTCCCCTGCTGGGTATCAAACATGTGTAATCAAGACTTGACTTAACTAATCTAATGCCTTGGCACTGAACGGTGTAAAAAAAGATTTCCAGTTTTGTGTTGTCACTTTGGGGCAGCAAGGTGGCACAACTGGTAGAGCTGCTGCCTCTCAGAAAGCAGGTCCCTGGCTCAAATCCCGGTCCAGAAGCCTCTTTGCATGTTCTCTCCGTGCATGCGTGGGTTTTCTCCGGGTACTCCGGTTTCCTCCCACAGACCAAAAACATGCATGTTAGACTGATTGGTAACTCTAAATTGTCCCTAGGTGTGAGTGAGAGAGTGAATGGTTGTTTGTCTCGTTTGTCTCTATGTGTCCCTGTGATGGACTTGCAACCTGTCCAGGGTGTACCCCGCTCCTCAAACAGTGATTGCTGGACATGGGCACCGGTGACCCCCGTGACCCAAAATGGAAGAAGTGGGTAAAAGATAATGGATGGATGGGTTGTCACTTTGTCAGTTAAACTTTAAACTGCTCCAAAATCAATAGACTGTAGAGAAAGATTGTCCAGATTAATCCAGAGGGAACCTTGTTATAACAGTTGAGGAATAGATATAAACTTAGATTCATGTTGGTGTATTCTCAATCATCCAGGACATGGTGAATTCCATGTATCCATCCATCCATCCATCCATTTATGCATACATCCAGCCTTGTGAAAAGCATACAGTCTCTGAGTACCACACAGTGTTAATTTCAGAACATTTTAATTTAACCATTATTTATACAGGTAGTCTCATTGAGTCATGACAAGGACTCTTGTATTTTTCAAATGACATTTGCATTTAAAAGAAGGCACATTTCTTGAAATGTGTGTTTTCTGCTACAAACACCAAAAGGCAGTTTTTTTTTTCTAAATTATAAATAAACCAAGATTTAATTGTCAAAAGTTATAACAGCATTTGGGATTATTTTGTAGTACATTGCTCTTTCATTTCAGAATGATTTTAGTTACCTCTTACCCATCATGTTCTTTTTTGTATTTTTTTCTGGTTTATTTAAAATGATATAACATTTTGGAATGAAGATACAAATCAGCAGTCCAAAACTAGAAGCAAGAATGGCAAATATTTCTACAGCAACACTAAATTTTCCGGGAGAGCTGACGTATGCTGGGATAAAAGTGATCCAGACTGCACAGAATATCAGCATGCTGAAGGTGATAAATTTGGCTTCATTAAAATTATCAGGTAGTTTCCGAGCCAGAAAAGCAAACACAAAGCACAAAACAGCAAGAAGTCCAATGTACCCAAGCACAGACCAGAAGCCTACAGCTGAGCCCAGGGCACACTCCAAGATGATTTTTTCTTTTAATGTTTTAAAGTTCTTGGATGGGAAAGGAGGAGAAATTGTTATCCAGAGAACACATATCACAACTTGTATAAAGGTTAAACCCAGAACACTGAGTCTCTGCTGTGTCGGCCCATACAGTTTCATCACATTATTGCCTGGAAGTGTAGCTTTAAACGCCATCAAAACCACCATTGTTTTCCCCAAAACACAGGAGATACAGAGGACAAATGCGATGCCAAAAGCTGTGTGACGGAGCATACAGGACCACTCAGAGGGACGTCCAATGAAGGTCAGGGAGCAGAGAAAACACAGAGTCAAGGAGAAAAGCAGCAAAAAGCTCAACTCAGAGTTGTTTGCTCTGACAAGAGGAGTTTTCCTGTATCTGAAGAAAATGACAGCTACAGCAGCAGTCAGACATGTTCCCAATAAAGAGGCTGTGGTGAGAAGTATTCCCATACCTTCTTCATATGATAGAAACTCTGCCTCTTTTGTTACACAGGCATCTCTTCTCTCATTTGACCAGGATTCAGAGGGACATTTCTCACAGGTGACAGAATCTGTGAATTCATAATAAAGTTTAGGTTGGTGTCTTTCTACTTTTTGTTAAGTATTTTAACTCTAAAATCAATAGAAGACATATAGTGTCTTTACTTATCAAATTATATTGTTCTGGTACATATAATTGAGTGAGATGAAGCAAATGGCATATTTTTGCAGTTTATTAGTGCATATATATATATATATATATATATATATATATATATATATATATATATATATATACACATACATATATACACATACATATATACACACACATATATACACATACATATATACACACACATATATGTGTATATATGGATGGATGGATAATGTAAGGAAGCAGAAAATGCAACTCCTAATAAAAAAATCTAAACACCAAAGACGACACGAACCAGGCACCATACTGCTGGGAGGTAACACAACTAAGTTTCTGTTTTGCTGCAAGAAATGAATACATAGAAAACAAAAATATTCAATAACTCATTATAAGTAAACTCACGTTGGACAGTGCTGTATAATGTAATACTGGACATTGGGTATAGTTTCACCTTGAATGGCCTATCAGCACACCTTGAGATGAGCTGGAATGTGTGCTGAAACTTTTGTAAAGCTGCTTAATCTATGATATGACAAGTAGCTCAGGTCTTCCATATACTAGGAAATTATCTGAGAGAGTTTTTATGATATAAAATTCTAATAAAGCCTTATCTTAAATACAGCTATTTTTCCTTGAGCTCTAAATCAAGTGGCAACTTACATTTCTTTAAAATAAGCAAAAAAAAAAATAAAAAAACTGTGGGAAAACTCACAACCACAGCAAAAGTTTATTTTTGAAAAGCCACATGATACATAGAATTTCTTTAATTTAGTCATGATAAAAATTGGTTTTAAAACAGGATGGTCCTTTAAAAAATTTTACAAATTGACTGTGCATGTTTGTCAATTTCAGTAACAACAAACAATTGTTAAACAATGTCAAACAATAAGATAACAAGGTCCTGCCAATTAAAAATGTGAAGTCTAATATAAGTTTTAAATAAATGTGTTTCTTAAAAAAACTAAATTTAAATGTGTTTTTCTTTAAAGCTTTTTTTTTATTTTCTTATAATATTTTAAAACCTTAACATATTTTTTTTATTATTATTTTTTTTTTTATCCTGTATTTCATTTGGTTGTCAATTGCATGCTAATAATGCTAAAGATAATAAACAAACAAACAAACAAAAATATCTAACCAGTGGATTGTTGAAAACATACTTTAAATGTAGCAGAGAAAAAGAGTGATAATTTCACTGTTTTGTTTAAAAAAAAAACTTTAATGTTTGTATTTAAAAAAAATATAACCTGTTATGTTGCTCATTTCTCCCTCTGCACATCTTATACAGTCATAGCAGCAAACAGGTTTTCCTTTCTGGAGAACTTTACATGTTCCTGGAGGACACTTCTCACTACAAACTGAAACAGGAACCTGTAAGAACAAAAGCAATATACTGTGTGTATGTGTGTATATATACCACAAACCAAAAACATGCATGTTAGACTGACTGGTAACTCTAAATTGACCCTAGTTGTGAATGAGAGAGTGAATAGAACACAATATGAGTGCTAACAAATTGCAGAGCTTTATTTAAAACTTTGTCAAGTCTCAAAGTCAATCCTGCAACCCTGAAAATTATCTGATAAACTGAAAAATGGATTTTATGTAAACTATTAAAAGCAATTAATGGGGATATGGGATATCTACAACTGAGAACCTCTTTAGAGGGCTGAAATTAGAATAGTTCATAAGAGGCTCTGTCCCAGTCAAGTTTACAGACACTGAGATAAATGTTGGTATAATGATCTGAAAGGCTAAGACCATGTAATTTGTTAAATCAATCGTATCCTTGTTCAAAGGTCAGAAATGAAAGGTGAAAATCAATGGAATTTCAAGGCAGTGTCATAAAATATATTTTACCTGGTATGAATTCTGAGTCCAAACGAAAGTGCTATTTTGCAGATTCAGCTGTTTGTCTGCAGGTAATGATACATCATAAAGACCCACAGAGACAAAGTCCACAACATCATTATCTCTTGGCTGCCAGTTTATAATCTCATATTTTGCTTCTGGATCTCCATTTTGATTAAAGTAAACTTCCTCTCCTTCTTTTGTCTTGAATAGAATATTTCGAATGTGCTGTAAAATCTAAGATAATGGATAATAATTATTTAAGGGGTTTATAAACATTTTGGGGTTCA
>NC_056503.1:34100535-34113532 GCF_014905685.2 Nematolebias whitei | reverse complement strand
ATATTACATTACTGTTCTTGTAAGGCTCACCATGAATGGATCGATGTGCACATTTTTGTTGCATGTCTTGCTACATTCAAAAATATTGTGCAGAGCATGGGCCACTGAATACACTCCTTGATAAACATTATTTAAAATGGGCATGAGGGACATGTCAGTGAAGCTGTTTTCCACTCCAGTCAGATCCTCCTGTCCAGTACATTCTCTTTGAATCTCCTCTGATTGTGTCTGCTTGAATTTACAGCTGAATAATGCCTCCCAGAACTCTGTAAACACCCCATTGTTGGATGAGTTCAGTGGTTTTATATCCAGCATGAACTCTTTCAGACCACTGACATGTGCTTTTGGGATAAAAAGTCCAATAGCTCCATCTAGGATGTGATTTTTATCCATTGCTGCAATTTGAGAATCAAATATCCAAGACTCACTGCCGACCCACTGATACCCTGTTAAGTTGTGAAGGGACAATTCATGTAAAAGTATCTCCATTTCCCGAGGAGTGAGAAAAGCAACAATCACTTTTGAAGTTGAAGTCTTGATAGTATCAATTATCTTTTGTAATTTTTCATATGAATCTGTTCTAAAGAAAGAAACAGAATATTCCAGACAGATGCCCAGCTGTTCTGCAGTTTCTGTAAATGTTGCCATGCCATTGTTGCCATAATCATCATTGGTTCTAACAGCTCCGACCCAGGTCCAACCAAAGTGTTTGACCAAATGAGCCAGAGCTCTGCTCTGATAGTAGTCACTGGGTATGGTTCTGAGAAAGGATGGGTACTTTGATTTATCACTGAGACAGGCACATGTGGCAAAATGGCTGATCTGAAAAAATAATAGTATGTACAGTACATATATTTGTAAACAAAATTGTTAAAATTATAGCAAAGCAACAGATCTAAACAGAAAACAATATTATTTGAAATATTGTAAGAAATTAGACAATACGTATGTAAAATACACGTAACAATCACATACTTGATTTTCATTTTCCAAGTGAAAAAATAAATGGTTTCTACTAATTTTCCAAAAGCACATTTTTAGTTATAATGGTTCTATTCACCAGTGGGATATGAAAAGGTCCTAGAATTGTAGCTATTGCTGTGCTGGAGGATGAAGAGTTTTCTCCTATTATAGCCTGCACTCGCACAGGTCTTGTACATGGCTCATCAGAGACTGAAGACACATTGTTGTTATCGTTGTTCAAGGCAAGTGCAACTTTTATGCTTCTGACAATGGAACTGCATGTATCAATATTATATCCCAGAGAAATGCCTGGAAGTAGGTCTGTGCTGTTGTTAATTTCCTCAATGGCAAAACGCATGGCTTGAGCAAACTGGAAGTCTCTGAAACTCAAACTTTATTCAGACAAGTATATTTGTAGTGAAAACATTTTTTTTTCTGAGTCTATAAATAATCATGTAAAATAATTAAATCATTTCCATTTATAACATTTTATACAAAGTCAAGACAAAGAGAACTATTTACATTTTAATAGTTTAATTTACCTGATGCATTCCAGCGGCACGGGTTTTTGTGTGTAAGTGTTCTCTCTGTTCTTCCAGCTGAGGTGAAAATAAAATATTCCTCCTAATATAATGTCTCCGTCTTTAGACAACTGGGGGATTTCAAGATCTTCTTTCTGCCTGCACAATGACTCCTTGGTCTGTGAGAAAGACACCAACAACAAAAGCACACAAAACTGGCCTGGCCACCTCTGTGTGACCATTATGTCATCTGAGTAAGCCATTTCACATGATTACATCTTATGAAGATCATTGCACATCAAGTCAAAGACTTGAACGGGTATTTATGACTTTTGATCCATCTTGTTCCATATCAAAACAGAGCCATGTCTCTGTGGAACTATAAAAAGGGGTAGGAGTGAAGACTTATTGACAAGACTATTGTCTTGTATTATGTATTTTTCTCAAGATTAGGCAGATTGTTGTTTTTTTGGGTTTTTTTTTTTCTCATATACAGAGGAGACATACCTAATCTAATGTTTTGGATTGGAGGTGTTTTTCATGTTAATGTTAGGTAGGATTGCAAATTGAAATACTTGTCAGGTGTTTCTAAATGTACTCATAAAGTACACTATTTTTTTTCAGTAATGGTGATTTTCTGATGATGCTCTACTATTGGAAAGCTGTACATAGTATGTTACTCAGACTTTTATTTCACTGTTTTAGTTGTACCAAAGTCTTATCTTATGCCTTTTGGAACGAACATGAAAAAGGAAATTAAAACTGTTCTTTATGCCAATTAACAATAAATAATAAAATGTATGGATCAGCTTTATTAGACTAATGCATGAATCATTTGTATAATTACTTGTCAACATGTTTCAAAACTGCTTATTTTTGTGAACTCTTCAAAAGGTTTAACACAGAATACTGTTTTTTACTACTTGGCTCACTGAGTTGCAACATGAAAGGAGAACTAATAGTGTAACACTGATGATTTGACCCTTTTCTGACCTATGGTGAATGTTTGCTTGCACATTTTTTTCTCCCTCATCCAAATTTCCTGAACCCAAGATGCATCCCAAACCAACTAGGTTCTTCATCAACCCAGGATGTACTGAACCAGTAAGCAACAATGTCTGTGGATCACACGGAGTGCATCTGCTGAAACTATCTGCAAAAAGGGCCACAGCTACTCACTGCTGATTGGTCATCCTCAGTGATACTCACCCAACAAACACTCTGACTCCCCAATTCAACAATAAACTGAAAACTTTGTTGATAATATCAGGAATTTGTATTTCTAAGGTCAAGGTCAAGGTTTCTTTAATACCATTTACATCTCATGTGGTACATGTGGTGGAGCGAAATTGTGTACACATGGTCCCAGTTACAACCAACAAAAGTATAAATTGTAAAATAAAAACAGTAATAAGATCTAAGAAATGTTCTAAGAAATATGCTAAACTAGGAATATGCAAAATATTAAATAGTGCAAAAACAATATGTTGATCAACAGCAGCACAAACATGAGTCTGCATGAGTTGATGAGTACGAATGAATACAGCAGCATGAGATCAGCAGCATTGATAGTCAGCAGCACATATCAACAATCAAGTGGCATTAGATTGATTTGTTTTTTCACAGTGATAATCCTGATTAGAGATTCATGAGTCTTAACAGCTTCAGGATAGAAGCTGTTCCTCGGTCCAGTGGTTCTGCACTTAATGCTCCTCAACCTTCTGCCCGAGGGGAGTAGGGCAAAAAGTGTGTTTGCTGGGTGAGTGGGGTCCTTCATGATGCAGGTGGCCCTCTTTTTGCATCTGAAGGTGTAGATGTCTGTGATGGTGGGGAGGCTGACTTTAACAGTCTTCTGGGCAGCCTTCACCACTCTCTGCAAAGCTTTTCTTTCTGCAGCTGTGCAGCCTCCATGTCACACGATGATGCTGGAGCACAGGATGCTCTCCACTGCACACCTGTAGAAGGAGGTGAGGAGTGAGCTCCAAGTCACCTCCAGGACTGCCTCATACCCATTGCAAATTTCCTAAATCAGAATTCAACAGGGGTGGCAGTAATAAATTACATACATGTTACATTACTGTCATTAAGCAGGTTTTTGCATGTGAACAAATTTTTGTTTGTTTGTTTGTTTATTTAAATAAATAGATCATCTTTTAGTTTACCTTTGGAGCCTCCTGTGTCTGCCTGCACGTGGATTCAACTGATAATGTCAGAATGCACAGACCAAATCAAAAACCCAGCAGGCTGTCCGTTCCTCGCAGAGCTCACCCCCAAGGACCTTCAACGGCTCTGCGAGTTAACTCTATGTTATATGAACACTGTGGATACCTTCAGTGATCTGCAGGAGAGGATGGTGGCATTTGAGGACTTAGTGGGTGAGTTTACTTGGCTGGTAGGACGGAGCGAATTAATGGGGATGTGGGAGCTTTTTGACAAAGCATGGAAGGAGAGAAGTGAGCTGCACTTCCTTCTCCTGCCGCCCACTGCTCCAATCCCCCATGATCCTTGCCTCTGTCCTGAGTCATCTGTTGGAGAGATTCAACCCACAGATCCTCCCCCCACTTCCCTCCTCATCTTCACCACGGGAGGGGCTGACAGCAGACTTGGACAGGATCCTCCAAACCCCAACACCTCCCTCTACCTGAGTCTTCCCAAATGCTGTCGAGGGAGCAACTGAGTATTCAGCAGCTGAGGGAGCAGCTGATTCCTCATCAGCCAGGGGAGCAGTTGTGTTCTCACTAACCAGGGGAGCAACCGAGCTCTTGCCCACTGAAGGAGCAGCCATGCACTTGGCAGCCAATGAAGCAGCTGGACCCACCTTCCTGTGTCTCTGTGGGAGTCAGAACCTTTCGGTGTCTCTTTGGGGTTTAGCCATTATGCTACACCTTCTTGTGTCTCCAAGGAGGTTGGCCATGACACTCCACCTTCATGTGCTGTTGAGGGGGTCGACCATGATGTTCCACCTTCCTCTGTTTCTGTGGTGGTAGGCTATGGTGCTCCACCTTTTTCGTGCATCTCAGTGGGTGTCAGGAACAACCCTCCACCTCCTTTGTGCATCTCTGTGGATGTCTGGGACAAAAACCTTTTTACTCCTTTCCTCTCTGTGGGTGTCAGAGCTGACAACTTCTGGTCTGCATCTCCTGCTGCAGTTCCACTGGCCTCATATCATTCTGCAGTCCACTCGGCCTTATCTTCTACTGCCGTCTTGCTGGTCTCATCGCCTGCTTCAGGCTCATTGGTCTCATTGTCTGATGTAGCCTTGCTGGTCCCATCATGTGCTGCAGTTCCTCTGGACTCATCTCCCACTGCAGCTTCACCGGGCTCATCTCCTGCTACAGCTCTCTCCTTCACAATCTTGACACCTGCCACTGCAGCCTCACGTCTGATCTCTTCAATTATCATCCACCTGATTTGGAGAGGGTTCAGGTGGATGCCACACTTGCCCTGTGATGGAAGGTCTCCTGGCCACCCGACAGAACTCTTGCCCCATTCTGGACCATCTCCGAGCCACCCACCAGACCTCTTTTCCGGTTCTGGACTGTTTCTGGGCAATCCACATGAACACCTCTCCTGCTCTGGACGGTCTACTGGCCGTCCACCTGAACACTCACTCAAGGTTGTTGTTTTTTCTTTTGCATTTTGGTCCCCAGGTTATTTTCTTGTCTGTTTTTTGGTTCTTTGGTCCTTGTGTTTTCCTGTGTGCCCTCCATCCTGTCATTTCCTCCTTCCTCTCCTGTGTCAAATATAGTTTTCTTTGGAAGATCAAGTGCCATCCCTTAAGTGAGGGATACTGTGGGAATCTGTGTTTTTGTTCTGTAATTTCTTTATATCCTTGTTTTCCTGCACTCCCCAGTGTTTTGCTTCCTCATTGTAAGCTCCCGTCTCGCCTGTCTACAATCTCAGTCACCCCAGGTGTTCATCAGTCTGTCTCATTAGTCTCCCTATAAAGTCAACATCTCTGCGTTTCTCCTTGGTCCATACATTGTGCTTCCCAGCCTGTCATGTCTGTTCCTCCATCATTTCCTCCATTTCACCCAAGTAAGTTTTTTGCTGCATCGTCAGCTATTTTTTTATTTTATTTTTTATAAATAGATCATCTTCATTTTTCCTTTGGCACTTCCTGTGTCCGAAAGCACTTGGCCTCAATATACCAACAGAATGTGAGATCTCAGGAGTGACCCAATCGAACGAGACCCGGAAGGACACGAGACTCAGAGTAAAAAATAACAGTGTTTATTTATTTACAGTGATAATCTGGCTGCACAGGCATCAGGACTGGAACTCCTGGAAACGGAGGACAAGTTCAGCTGGGGCAGGTAAGTTGTTTGGTTTAAACTTGTAAGTAGCTTTCTTATCTTACAGTTGGTGGTTCTTGTAGGAGTGGATCCAAGAGAAGCCCAGAGTTTCCAGAGGAGATGGTGAGATGGAGGCACTGTGCAGCAACTCCAGAACAGGACGAATATTCCCAGAGACTGAGAGGATAGGCACGAGAGATCAGAGCTTGGGCAAGGCACGAGAGATCTGAGAGCTGGAACCCGTGGAAACAGGACTGGACTCAGGAGGCAACGAAGAACTGCAGAAACAAGATCACAAGGTAAGACTTGTATTCCATGAAACACTAAATGGCTAGAAACATTAGGTACCGGGGGAACTCAGTTGGTGGTTCTTGTAGGAGTGGATCCAAGAGAAGCCCAGAGTTTCCAGAGGAGATGGTGAGATGGAGGCACTGTGCAGCAACTCCAGAACAGAACGAATATTCCCAGAGACTGAGTGAATAGGCACGAGAGATCAGAGCTTGGGCAAGGCACGAGAGATCTGAGAGCTGGAATCCGTGGAAACAGGACTGGACTCAGGAGGCGACGAAGAACGGGGGAACTCAATGCTCCAGCGTCGAGTAGACTTGACTGCAGGCTTAAATAGGAGCAGGAGCTCATCAGGGAGATGGCCGTCAGCTGGGGGTGATTGGTGGCCATCTTGGAAGCTGCAGCAAGTGCTACTCTCACACAGAATATGTCAAAGTATGTTATAACTTTAAGTTAAACTCTTAACGTTTTGACTGCCTCCTTCTCCTCGAAGAAATCACATTGTTCTAAAACTTAATAAAGAGCATGTGATTTTTTTTTTATTGTTATGTTGCTTATACTCAGTTAATGTCTAATTCATGAAACTCAATGAATCCAATCAATTAGTTAGATTGCAAGCATGTCTTAAAGACATTAAAACCTGGATGATCCTTAACTGTCTGCTTTAAACCTCAGACAAGACCGATGTTTTGGTTTTTGGACCTGAGCATCTTAGGAATAAAATTTGTAGCCTTTCGCTTGCTCTGGATAGCATTCATTTGGCCTCCAGTTCTAATGTAAAAAGCCTTTGTGATTTTTTTATCAGGATATGTCTTTTAATCCCCACATTAAAAAAAGTTACCAGGACCACTTTCCTCCACCTGCGTAATAATACTTAAATTAGAAAAAGCTTGTACAAAATTATACAGACAAGCTGATTCATGCATTTATTATGTCTAGGCTGGACTATTGCAACTGTTAGGGGAGATCATATTTCTCTAGTTTTAGCTTCTCTCCAAGGACTCCCTGTAAAATTCAGAATATAATTCAAAATATTACTTCTAACATACAAAGCTTTCAACACCCTAGCTCCATCTTATATTGGGTCATTCCAATGAAAGGGTGCCTTTTACGTCCCCATGAAATTACATCTATAAATGCGTATAAAAATTAGCTGCAAAATATATTTTCTTATGAAAGAAAATATCCTGCATGTGATCCAATTGCAAATTTAAGATACATGATAAAGATGATTATTAAAAACTACCAAGAATACTGAAGAAACCACTTTTGTCACCTGTCCTCACTCTATAACCTTATGCAGTCACACAAAAAAATCCCCAAAAAAAACAGTTCTTTAGGATTTTATTTATTATGTTTTATTGTAAAGCTAATCCCATTCATGATTTACATTTTTTTTTTCAAAATAAATCTATTATATTTTTGTTAAAATACATATTTTAGTTGTGTCACTTGGTTTTCAATCAGTCCTGTTGCCATAACATATTAGCCTATTTGAAAAAAAAATGGAACAATCCAGAAGTCACATGGTCAACATGAAGTTGCATCAGTTTGACCTCCTAAAAGTCATGGGTAGACCAAAACTAAATTATTCCATTTATTTTTAATGTAAATTTGATCATGTTTCAACTATGGCTAAAAAGGTCAATCTCAACATACTCTCTCCTGTTACCTAAATTATATCTTTGTTTTCATTTGTTATATATATATATTTTAGGTATATCACTAGAATGTGCTCAGTTGCTTCATGCTATTAGCAAGGATGCAATGTGACTATATTTCATGCATTTGCTAACTTTATGCTTAAAACTCAGTCCTGTGACTTTCAGTCCTGTTACCTGTTGTTCAGCCCTGTTATGTCATGGTATTTTGGAAAAAAAAAAAAAAAGTAAACTATTTTCTCCAATTTTGTTTGGGCTGTCTTTTATCTAATTGTTTAATGCATTACATGATCATAAATGTAATAAACTTTTGCTTTTGGTCTCTGTAAATTCATAAATGTGCCTTTGGAAATTTTAGAAAAACACTATTTATATTTATATGAAGGGACTTTTTGGTAAAAAAAAAAAAACTATTTAAGTATCTATTAAACCATTCCATCAAAACTAAAGACCTTATTAGGAATAAACAATGAAATTAGTTGTTATGCTTTAAAATATGCTCCAAATCTAATTTAGATGTGTGTTTGAATGTAATTATATTACTCCAAAGAAAATAAAACATTAATGAAGGTAATTTATTGAGACTGATAATCCTGATAATCCTATAGATCATAGAGATATACTATGTTTTTCATACTATTGAAGGTGGTGTTCCGATGTTAGATAATTTAGTAATTAAAAATAATCAAAAACGTATTAATTCTATGATGTATACCTCTACATTAAAAATAGTATTTTAGAAATACAAACTATACAATCTGTAAAAAAAAAAAAAAAAAAAAAATATCTAAAAAGGTCGTCCAGGGTGTACCCCGCCCCTCGCACAGTGATTGTTGGACATGGGCACCAGCGACTCCCGTGACCCAAAATGGAATAAACGGGTAAAGATAATGGATGGATGGATGGATGGATGGATCTAAAAAGGTTGAATTGGGTCCTCTGGATGGGTTCTTCTTTGTTGAAACCATCCATCCATCCATCCATCCATTATATTTAACCGTTTATTTCTTTTTGGGTCTTGGGGATCACATGTGCCCATATCCATCCATTACTGTGCAAGATGCAGGGTACACCATGGACAGGTTGCAATTCCATCAGAGGGACACAGAGACAAACGAGACAAACAGCCACTCGCACTCACACTAGGGACAGAGTTACCAATCAGCCCAACATACATGTTTTTGGTCTGTGGGAGTAAACTGGACTACACCGAGAAAACCCACTCATGCACGGAGAGAGCATGCAAACTCCACCCAGAAAGGCAGGGGCCGAAATTTGAACTGGCGACCTTCTTGCTGAGAGGCAACAGCTCTACTACCTGAGCCACTGTGCTGCCCCAAAGGTGAATCCTGATTTTAAAACTTTTTTTTTTGGAATACTATTGCACTCTCGGATTAGAACGATGTAAATCATTCTTTTCCCATCAAATGTTTTTTTGTATTTTTTTCTGGTTTCATTATCATGATGTAACATTTTGGTATAAAGATACAAATCAGCAGTCCAAAACTAGAAGCCAGAATAGCAAAAATTTCTACAGCAACACTAAACTTGCCTGGAGAGCTGGCATATGCTGGGATGAAAGTGATCCAGACTGCACAGAATATCAGCATGCTGAAGGTGATAAATTTTGCTTCGTTAAAATTATCAGGCAGTTTTCGTGCCATAAAGGCAAAAATGAAACACAATATTGCAAGAAGTCCAATGTACCCAAGCACAGACCAAAAGCCTACAGCTGAGCCCAGAGCACACTCCAATATGATTTTATCTTTAAATTCTTTAAAATTCTTTGAAGGAAAAGGAGGAGAAATTGTTAACCAGAGAATACATATGATCACTTGTATAACAGTTAAACCCAAAACACTGAGTCTCTGCTGTGTTGGCCCAAACAGTTTCATCACATTACTGTCTGGAAGTGTTGCTTTAAACGCCATTAAAACCACCATTGTTTTCCCCAAAACACAGGAGATACAGAGGACAAAGGTGATGCCAAAAGCTGTGTGACGGAGCATACAGGACCACTCAGAGGGACGTCCAATGAAGGTCAGAGGGCAGAGAAAACACAGAGTCAAGGAGAAAAGCAGCAAAAAGCTCAACTCAGAGTTGTTTGCCTTGACAAGAGGAGTTTTCCTGTATCTGAAGAAACTGAAAGCTACAGCAGCAGTCAGACATGTTCCCAATAAAGATGCTGTGGTGAGAAGTATTCCCATAACTTCTTCATATGACAGAAACTCAGCCTCTTTTGTTACACAGGCATCTCTTCTTTCATTTGACCAGGATTCAGAGGGACATTTCTCACAGGTGACAGAATCTGCAAACAAATAATGAACTATAGATTAGACATATCCAGATGCACGCTCAATAATCCAGGTAGAAAAATCTAACAAAGTTAAGTCTCTGTACAACAACATAAAATACTTGCTGAGACATTTTGTCTTTAATCCTAAAGACATTGCCATTCTGTGGAGCTACAATAACTTCAGACTTTTAGGTTCCCCCTTATCATAATGGATCAAACAGTTTTTCAAACAGTTTTTTAAATTCATCCTGAGGACCTGACTTAACTTTGTTATATTTAGATTAGACAGTTTTTCTGTGTGTTGTGTTTTATCTTTAAAATTAACAGAAGACAGACAGCTTATCAATTTCTCTTCAATGGTATACTCGCATTTGGGTTGTTAGACCTGTGTCAGGAAAATGTTGCTCAATTTTTATGGATGTTTTCCTTGTTTTGTCTGAGAACATTCATCCCCACTTCCTGAGAACAAGGAGCTCAGTTGTCTCCCAAAACAGCTGAACTGTCTTCCAAAATACTCTTATCTCAAACTGAAGGATGTCGCTTAGATGCCCATGCACCTCATGTCAAACAAAGAGTGCTGTGTATAAGAAGACTGCAGCTGGCTTCAAAGACACCCCCTGAACTATGCTGAACTCGGCTGAACTGAGAAGGAAATAAAAGCGAACAGATAAACGCTACTTGTGGCTCATTTCTGTGACTGGTCTTAATGCGTTTACAATTATGATACATTTGTGTATGTTTATGTATAAAGCATGTCCTGAAATCTGAACATGCAAATAAAAGTTCCAGTTAAAAATCTTCAACAGAGATTGCATTTTTTGAGTAAACAAAGTTAGAGAACAAGATGTTTGTAAACTTGCTAATATTGGATATTACATGCTCTGTCATGATTTATGATGTTTTGTGTGTTTTTTTTTTAATTGTATTGCTGTTTTGAGTTTATTTACTTGGTAAATTTGTTTAAACTTGTTCAACATTGTTCTTGCTGTGTTATCTGCCATTTGATTTTTTTGGCGCAGTTGCTCAATATGATTCAGTTTTAATTAAACTCACTTGTGTCTACTTAGTAATCGCTACTTCCAGCTGAAGTAGCCCTCTGTTTCTCTTGACAGATTATCTAATCATATTGGTCTCTGTCACAGATGCTTTATGTCCCCTGTTGTGTTCTTTATGGGTGTTTGTTTTGTGTTTGCTGCCACATTAGCATTTTTTTATGTTAAGTTTACATCCTTGTTTCCTGTAATTCATCTCTGGGCAAGCATTTTTGGGCCCTTTCAACATACCATACTTGACATATTGGTTCTGCATTGTGATTTTATTCATTTGAGCTCTAATCTGTTGATTTTATGTTAAAAGTTTTGTTTAATTTATGATGCCATGCCAGTAGTAATCAAATATATACCAAAGAAAAGTGCCTTACAGCAAAACACAAGGCACATTGTGTTCTCATTGAGCTTCAGCATCTAAACTAAATGTTCAATACATTGTGGGGCTGTTGTGGATATGGCAGTGTCAGAATTAGGAACCATAGCATGTCATTTTTGATTAGTGAGGCTTATATAGTTCTGTTTGTTGGTATTAAACTAGGATTTTTTTTTGCAGGTTAGCTGGGTTCAGCCCTTGACATGGGAGGAGTTGCTCCTCTGCATCAAAGGGTCAACTGAGGTGTTTCAAATGTTCACAAGGGTCTCCCGGCACGTCAAACTGGGAAGAAATCACAAGGCAGAACAAGAAAGTACTGGAGAGATTATGTCTCTTGTCTGGTCTGGGAGTGCCCTGAGGACACCAGGAGGAGCTGGAGGGTGTACTGGGGAGAAGAATGTCTGTAGAGGAGTAGCATTCGACACACCAAGTATCTCATGGATAACTAAACATCTCACCCTATCTCTAAGGGAGAGTCCAGCTACCCTGTGGAGGAAACTCATTTCAATCACCTGTATCTGCAACCTCATTCTTTCAGTCACAACCCAGAGTTCATGGCCATAGGTGAGGGTAAGAATGTAGACCGACCAGTAAACAGAGAGCTTTGTCTTACAGCTCAGCTAACTCTTCACTACAATGGACAGGGGCCACAAAACTGCAGACACTGCATCAATCCATCTGTCAATATCACGCTCCATTCTTCCCTCATTCGTGAACAAAACCTTGAGATACTTGTACTCCTCCACTTGAGGCAGAACCTCACCATTGACCAGAAGAGAGAAATCCACCCTTTTCTGACTGAGGTCCATGGCCTCAGATTTGGAGGTGCTGATTCTCATCCCAGCCACCTCACACTCGGCTGCAAACCACTCCACTGAGAGCTGGAGATCACGGCATGATGATGCAGACAGGACCACATCAACTGTAAAGAGCAGAGATGGAATCCTTAGGCCACCAAACTGGAATCCCTCTGCCCCCTGGCTGCACAGAGAAATTATGTCCTTAAAAGTTCTGAACAGAATCAGTGACAAGGAGCAGTCCTGGCGGAGTCCAACTACCACCCTGAAAGGGTCAGACTTACTATCGGCAATGCGAACCAAACTCTTGCACCACTTGTTTAGGGACCAAACAGCATGTAAAAATGGGCCCCCAATCTCTTTCTCACCAAGTCTCCCCACCACCACCACATAGTGTATCTCAAGGAACATGGTTGACAGCCTTCTCCAAGTCTACAAAACACATGTAGACTGGATGGGCAAACTCCCATGAACCCTTGAGGACCCTAGTGAGGGTAAAGAGCTGTTCTACTGTTCCACTGCCGTGACGGAACCTGCATTGTTTCTCCTTGATCCGACATTCGACCAATGATCTGACTTGCTTATCCAGTACCCATGAATAGATTTTACTAGGAAGGCTAAGGTGAATTATGAGTTTAAAATTGGAAGACACCCTCTGCCCCCCCCCCCCCCGCCCCTTTTGAAGAGGGGAACCACCACCCCAGCCTAGCTGAGTGAAGCTGACACCCCACCCACTTCCAAAATTAAAGCAAAT
>NC_056503.1:34071329-34095535 GCF_014905685.2 Nematolebias whitei | reverse complement strand
AGTCCTATAGCTCCATCCAGGATGTGATTCTTATCCATTGCTACAATATGAGATTCAAAGATCCACGACTCACTGCCAACCCACTGAAACCCTGTCAGGTTGTGATTCGATAGCTCATGTAAAAGTATCCCCATTTCTGGGGGGGAAAGAAAAGCAATAATGACCTTTGAAGTTGAAGCCTTGATAATGTCAATTATCTTTTTTAGTTTTTCAGATGAATCAGTTCTAAAAAAAGAAACAGAATATTCCAGACAGATGCCCAGCTGTTCTGCAGTTTCTGTAAATGTTGCCATGCCATTGTTGCCATAGTCATCATTGGTTCTAACAGCTCCAACCCAGGTCCAACCAAAGTGTTTGACCAACTGCACCAGAGCTCTGCTCTGATAGTAATCACTGGGTACTGTTCTAAGAAAGGATGGGTATTTTGATTTATCACTGAGACAAGCACATGTGGCAAAATGGCTGATCTGAAAGAATAATAGCATGTAAAGTATGTACATTTGTAAATAAAATTGTTTCAACTATATTAAAAAAGATTAAATACAAAGCGTTCACAGAGTCATGCCTGTTTTGATTAAGTAAAATGTTTAATTTAGTTTATCATAAGCACAATTGAAATTCAACCCCCTTTTACTCACTAGTGGGATACGAAATGGTCCCAGAACAGTAGCTATTGCTGTGCTGGAGGAGGAAGAGTTTTCTCCGATTATGGCCTGCACTTTAACTGGTCTGGTACATGGCTCCTCTGATGTTAACGACACATTGTCAATACCTGTGTTTAAGGCAAGTGCAACTTTTAAGCTTTGGATAACAGATCCACATGTATCAAAAATATTGTATCCTAGAGAAATGCCTGGAAGTAGGTCTGTGGTGTTGTTAATTTCCTCAATGGCGAAACGCATGGCTTGAGCAAACTGGAAGTCTCTGAAACTCAAACTTCATGTAGAAAAATGTAAAAATATTGTAATATAAACTGCATGACAACAATCCATTACATTTGTAACATTACCTCACAAAACAAGGAAAGTTGAGAGATGTATTTCTACATTATACTTTACCTGACACATTCTAGTGGCAGAGGTTTTTCAGTGTAATTATTCAGTTTGTTTTTCCAGCTGAGGTGAAAATAGAAGATTCCTCCCAACATAATATCTCCTTTCTTAGACAGCTGAGGGATCTCAGGATCTCCTCTCTGTCTGCACAATGTCTCCACAGACTGTGGAAAAAATAACAACAGCAGCAGTAAAGGTACACAGACCTGGTCTACCCTCCTTTGTGTAGGCATTATGTTATTTGAATGAGCAAAATCACATGGCTGCATCTCATGGACACCATTGAGAAGGGAAAAAAAACTTGAACTGATGTTGACAGATGTACAGTCAGCTATTATATAAAAAATATTGATGTCTCTGTGGAAATTTAAGGTGAAGCAGGAGGAGGCGCTTGTAGATATTCTTTGTTTTAAGTATTGCTTCTGTGTATGAAATATGGCAAGACTATGTGCGCATGAATTAACATATTAGCACACTGTTAATAGTCACTTTGTTGCCATTTCTTTCACAAAGTTTTTTTTTTAAGTGTTGGGTGGGATTATCTCTTTGTTCCACCACATGTTCCACATGTGGTGCATATAACAAATAAAGAAACCCTAACTCTGACTTTATGTACTGCTTTTGATGCGTCACAAATACCAACAGTAACAAAGATTCTCGAAGCCCACCCTGTTAAGGGAGAAGGAGACATCCCAAGTTTGCAATGTTGTGAAAGCAAGGCCAACCACTAGATCCAACTCCTGTCTCTGAGTGTAAGCTAATTTTGTCATTGACCTATCCAGATGTTACCATCTGGTCACATCCCCACTGAGTTAAATTCCATCCATCATGGATTTTCATTAAAGTATCAATGTATCTTTCCTACTCCAGAAATTGTGGTTTCTGTGCCAGATGCCTTTTTGACTGTCCTCAGTTTTGCTATTAAGCTTTTGAGCTATTTTGTTCTATATATCAAAGTGTTCCTGCTACTTGGCTTTCTGTACTTTTTTTTTCTATCTGGACAGCCTCCTGAATGATTCCTCCTTTCCTATGTGAAGGACACTGATACACCTGCCTGTATTGTCTTGTTAGCCTGCTTGTTTCCTTATTCACCTGAACTGTTGTATTTCTGTATGTCCCCTGTTCTGTTTACAACTTGTCTTTCATTTGAAGTTTTCCTTCTGTTTCCACAGTTTAGGATAGACTTTTTATTCTTTTGAAAGATTGATTGTTGTCCCTTATAGGGTGTCCCCAGCTGATTGTCTTGTTGTCTGTCCTTGTTCCTGACTTTGAGGTTTTTATCCATGCAGTTCTGTTTTTATTCAATCCATCCATCCATCCATCCATCCATCAATCCATCCATCCATCCATCCATCCACAACACTCTTCCACTGGTGCATTTTTTATCTTTAAATCACTTCTTGGTCTGCTGCCTTAATACATCTCCTGCTACATGTCTCTGCATGAGTGCAGCTACAGCGTGTACTCTCATGACATTATTGCATGTAGTGTTCCCTCATTGCAGACTGAACTAGGCAAAAGGACCTTCTTCTACTCTTCTCCTGTTTCCTGGAATATCTTGCAAAATGATCTTAGCCTGTTAGCCTGCTTGTTTCCTTATCATTCACCTGAACTGTTGTATAAGGCCCCCACCTTCAGTCAATGATATGGTGTCATACACCTGACTCATATGGCCCATCCTGCAGGTGGTGGACCCACAGGAAGGCAAATGTATGCTGTATGATGTATGTAGAGACCCAGACACCAGGCACTTGCCAGCAACCCCCTCCCCCAGGTCTGGCTACAGGGTTGGGGCCCCGGTAACCCACATCTGGACAAGGGACACTGAGCTCCTTGTTTATCCACATACGTCTTGGGAATCGGTCTTGGCCTGTCACCTAAAACCATTATGTCTTGGGAGACCCTAGCAAGGGTAATTACACTTGCTCCCAACAGCAGAGCTTCTAGGATTATTCGGGCTCACAAACACCTCCCCCATGATAAGGTGGTGATTCAAGGAGGAGACAAAAGGAGTCATTTGAAGTGGTTCAGGCATCTGGTCAGGATTCTTCATGGGTGTCATGGTAACAGGTATCACTTGTAAATGAGTATTTGAGGCTCAATGTGATTTATCTGTATGAATAAAGGTTGGATGGTGCCTCCGTAGGGAGGTGTTTCGGCATGTCCGACAGGGATGAGACCTCGGAGAAGACCCAGAACATGCGGTAGAGACTACGTCTCTCGGTTGGTCTGGGAACGCTTTTGAGTCCTCCCAGAAGAGCTGGAAGAGGTGTTTGTGGAAAGAAGTGTCTGCGTCTCCATAGTCAAGATGCTGCCCCCACTGCCTGATTTTGTAATAAGCAAAGGTTAATGGATTGATGGACAAGGTTTGTATAGGATAATTAAAGGCAAAGGGTGGCATGAAAAGCCACTCACATGAAGACTTGTCAATACATCTTATACTGAATGCCCTTCCTGATACAAAACCAGCAACTAGAGAACATAATATAGTCTATCGCTTATACTTATACTCTTCCGAGCTCAGAGGTGTAGGGCCTTGTTTCTGGAACTTTTGTGATTTTTTCGCCTCGGTTCGTTTCATCCGAGGTGGGGGACGGTCAGGTACGTCTTGCGGGGGTTCCTTTACGTACTGCCCCTGACGATATGGTTTCTCATATCGTTGCGTCCTGCGCTCACCCATTTTTCGATAATCACTGGCTTCCTCTGAAAGAGGAGCCTTTTTGTCCCAGCGTGCACCTTCAGGACGCGGTTTGTTAGCTTGAACAGACTGTTTCCTCTCTTTCTTCTTAGGAGGAGGCGGCGAAGCACGTCGTCCTTCTAGTTCAAGAGGGAGGGGTTTAACCTTTACACCAGGAAACACTTCTATGGGCGTCTTAGCATGAGAACATGCTTCAAACACATTCACAGCACACTGCTTAATCTCACTGATGGATTTTTGCCATCATTTGTACTGATTTTTTAAAATCAGAGTGGAGATTTTTGCTGAAAACAAACTTAAAACCATCATCTTCTTCCATTCCGGTCTCATTTCTGTTACCAAAATAAGCTTGGAAGATTCTTTTGTAATAAACTTTTGG
Organism: Nematolebias whitei; assembly: GCF_014905685.2. Lineage (NCBI taxonomy): Eukaryota > Metazoa > Chordata > Actinopteri > Cyprinodontiformes > Rivulidae > Nematolebias > Nematolebias whitei. The sequence continues at coordinate 34,091,406 of NC_056503.1, read as the reverse complement.
ATGTTCAGTTTTACCCTGCGTGACCTTGTCTGCAGCCGGGAAACCAGCAGGTCCCGTGCAGGGGTCGTACTCTCTGATCAAAGCTTCACACAGAAGGTTGTAATCCCTCTTCGTTGCATCAGGTAGACGCTCGATGAAGGTGAACACCTCTCTGTCCGAACTGAGCCGTATCAGACTGATCTTATCCTCTGTCGTAGCATTAGGATAAGATCTCAATCTGAACTCCAGATCTTTGAGATACGCTTTTGTTCCAGCTGACCCCATGGGTCCGGGAACAAAACGTTGTACATATTTTGAGATTTTCTGCAAATCATCCATTGAAGGAGACTGTATCAACGGTCTAACTTGTGTGACTGGTGGTGCAGACTGGTCAAGGCCTGCCCCTACCGCCCATGGTGGGGGTGGGGGTGGCTGATGAGGGTTGGTAGGAGGAGGTGCATATTGGTGGAGGTCTGTCCCCACCCTCCGAGATGGGGGTGGAGAGTACTGCATGGTGTCAGGAGGAAGAGGTGCAAGTGGGTGCAGGTCTGTCCCTACCACCCGTGGTGGGGATGGAGATGACTGCATGGTGTATACCGATTCAGTGAGATGATATCGGTGCAGGTCCATCCCCGCCGCCCGAGATGGGGTTGGGGGTGGCCGCATGGCGTTAAGGTGAGGAGGTGCAACAGCACCTGTCTGGGGTGGCTGTAGCTGACCCTGTTCGTTTCCGAGTCTCAAACCAGCTAGCTCCATGTCAGAAATCAGGTTTGTAGCTGTAGCAAGCCTCTCCTCACAAGCTGTTAGGCGCGCCTGTATTGACTGATTTTCACTTTGTAATTTCAGCCAATTTCTGAGTATTATCTCCTTGTCTGCTTTGCAATCGTCCCGTTCCTTTAATGCCACCTGCAACTGTGCTTGTAACATATTGTTATCTGCACACGCGGCTTCGTACACCTGCTCCTTAGCCCTAATCCTCTCCTCATATGATTGAGCCTGTTCTGACAGCTCAGTCTTTGAGAGGTCCCTATCAGTCTGAATTTGTTGTTTCAGCAACTCAGATGCATTTAACAATTCGTCACACCTCTCCTTTTCAGACTCATATCCGTTGAACAGCAAGGTATTTCGTTCAACCAGACGGTCCAGTTCCGCCTTCAAAAGCAGAGCAATTTTTGCCAACCGTTCACGGCTGGATTTCGTGTCCTCCTTCACTTTAGCTGCTTTTGACAACGTCTGCAGCTCCTCATATCTTTGATCGTCATCAAGGTCTAGCAATTTCTCTAATTGGTTACCAACAATTGAATTTGTTAAAATGTGTAACGCTGTCTGGACAGCATCTCCGGATTGTAAGGGGTCAGTGTTTTCATCTTCGTCCGCCATTATCTGCTATTTAGAAATTAAATAGGAGATGTAAATGTTTAGGTGGTAAAAGAAAATCAGAAAAATCTCTTTTTCCTGATAAGTTTACTCTTATTTAGTGATTTATCAATTAAACGTGCGTTACCTTCTAGCAAATGAGTAAACTTTTTCCAACTTTGTGAATATCTGTAACTGTATCTCATTTAAAAGTTTCTAAATTTTTATTCTGTACCTGTTTCTCAAGGATTTATCAGTGACTAAAAATTTTGTTGGGTAAATGCTCTCTGCATAAATACCTTCATAACTTTTAAAATGCAAGATAACAGAGTCTATTCAACTTTGAGGAACGGTTAATAACTCAAAAATGCCTTTAAAAGAATAAAAACGTTTAATTTCACTATTTAACCCTAAAAACGAAGTGAAACCTGTGATCCCACGTCTTCTCCACAAGATGTCAGTACAACCTCAACAATTTTAACTCCGACACTGTTCGTGTTGTCCACTAGGGGAGCTACAACTTCCTGTGGCGTTCGGTTGACATCCTGTTGTTAGCCGCTTAGCTTAAAATTAGCTTCGGCTAAACCCGGTTAAAATCAACGTTTCTGAACGAATTTTTTACACAAACGTGGCGTAGTTTTAGCGATTAGACCTCGAAGACTTAAACACCGTGTCAGAACACAGCTTTCCAGCGCTTTTCAGCTTTAAAAAGCTGATTTTATTTCCCTATGAAAACGAATTTTCACTTCCGGGTCACGTGACTGAAATCACCAATGAAAAGCAGCGCGGGGTTGAGAGGAAGTCACGTAGGCACGCATTCACCCTCCTCAGCAAATCAGAGTGCTCCACAGCAGTAAATCAACCAACCACGAAGCGTTAGCAGCCATGTTAATTTAGCCTGAAACTTTTTCATCACTTATCGTCTTTTAAACCATCAAAATGCACTTTTTCTGTTAAAAATTGTAACGAATCAACTCCCTGAGCTGCACGGAGACGGCGCTCCGTGACAAAACGTCTTTCTAGCTATTTAAACAACTCGTTCGAATTTTCCAGAACCGAGCCGCCCGTCCGTTTGGACCTCAGTTTAAACAGAACGCAGCGTTTCTCACAGCTCATCAGCTCTTAGTCACACGTAACAGGCGTACAATTTCAGCTTTTATAAAGACTTATGACACAATTTCAGCTTCTGTGAGCTTCCTGAGCATCACAGCCCAACACTTAGAACATGCAACGTTTCGCTTCAGCGGCGCAGCATGAGCTGCGGTTCAGCACAGCTGACAAACTGTCACTTTTCACATACATGCCAACACGTAAAATCAACGTTTACACGGTTACAGTCCATTTATGAGCACGTAAACGGGCCACCAATTATGTAGATGAACAGATGCTCAGATATATTCATCATTTAACACGGATTCCTCATTTTTCTGGACTGAATAAAACGTGCATTGAATTTAAGGAAATGCAAACGTGAGACGTCATTTATATTTGACCCATCAAAATGAATGCGGTCATTTATTTACAGAATCAAAATTTAACATCAAACATTTACATTAATTTGGCAAATTATGAAAATAACAACATAAGCAATCAATCAGGAAAAATCATACGGCCATGATTTTTCCGTTGCTTCACCACAGACATTTATGAAAACTGTACAACTATGATCTTTTACCCACATGAATGTGGGTGAGCATTTTACACAGACATTTCTAAAATATCTGGAAGAATTTCTACTTGATAGAAAAGTTTAAAGATGGAAAGAAGTTTAGAGGGAGTAAGATGGTGTGTGAGGGGAGAAATGTGTTCACCAGAATCGACACTCTCCGGCTTTCTTCAGCTTTTCCTTACAGTACACTTAGGTGATGAAATCGGCTCCTTTACCTGGAGATGTCTCAGGTGAGATTCCGTTTAACGCACCCTTTCAGCGTCTCAGTAGGATGCTGTTACTCGTCCGAAGTAATGGCGAGGCTCTGTTCGACACATATTCACCTCAGTGGAAAATGTTATAATCCCATGGAACTCGGAAGAGCTCTGTTGTCAGGATCATCCCGTCTCTCACAGAACTGGTTGGACTGTGTATCCAGCAGAACTCCAACAGCACTCCATCAGAACTTCAACAGAACCAAGACCGAGTAGACCAGGAAGTACTGACATTTTAAAGAGCTGTTTCCCGGTTCACTTTTGGGAGTATTACCATTGGTCAGAACCGACCAGACGGGGTGTGTGTTGTGACGTAAGAGGTTAGACGAAAAACAAGAATTGTTATGGAAAGATCAGAAATGTTCTCACAGACAGAGAGAGTTTTGTTTTGGCGCGTTTCAGAAACAGGTGCTAAAACTTCTCTATTTACGTCTGAGAGGATTCTAAAAACATGACAGTTCGTTCAACAACTTGTTTTTCGTTTGACTCCAACCTTGGAAACGCACACTTGCTCACTCAAAGGCAGAAATCAGAAAATGCATAATTATTCTGTAACAGCTTTGACATGAGAATAAAAATCATTACTCAGTTAATAAAATTGATTAGTGCACTGCAACATCTAAAATGGTTTGAACTAAGACACTTTGATTATCAACATTTGTAAAATAGTAATGATAATAAAAAGAGAGTGTTCTTTTCACTTGAATCTTCAAGAAAGAAAGTCTCAGGATGGGTGAACCTGTATTTCTGAGTTCAAATGAATGAAATGACAGTTCCTGTCCCACAAGGTTCTAAAGGTCAAGAGTTTTGACCTTAGACTTAGTTTTTGACATGGGCCTAGTCCACTACACCTGGGTAAAATGATGTCAAGAAGGGCACCTGATGTAAAACACTTTTGACAAAACTATCATGCCATTTCATCTAGGCAACACCATAATGTATAGGTCGAGGCACGTGCTAGCAAGACTGAAATTGGTTCTGTTGAAAAACAGGGTGCTGGTGGAGATTGTACTACTGTTAGTTGAATACTAGGAGAAGAAAAGTGTGCCATCAAGGTTTTCTTCTGTCTCGCAGAGAATTGTATCAGAGAACAGTGAGTTAGAGCATCTAGTTGATCATCTTACGACTTCAATGCAAACTTCACTTGATAAAATTGCTCCGCTGAAAAAGAAAGTAATCAATCAAAGGAAACTGGCTCCTTGGTTCAATTCTGAGTTGCGTACTTTAAAGCAGGCATCTATAAACCAGGAAAATGGTGCTCTACTAATTTTGAAGATTTTTATTTAACTTGGAAAGATAGTCTGCTAACAAATCAAAAAGCTCTACGTAAAGCTAGAACTTTATATTACTAATCTTTAATAAATGAGAATGAAAATGCGCCTAGATTTCTGTTTAGTACTATTGCTAGACTATCATGATGCATGCTCAATAATCCAGGTAGAAAAATCCAAAAAAGTTCAATCTGGTCCTCTGGACATTCAAAAAAACAAAACAAAGCAAAAAAATATAGAAACGTTTCGTCTCTCATCCAAAAGACTTCCTCAGTCTGAGGAGCTGTTTTCAGCTGAGCTGAGAGCCAAGAGCTGAAAACAGCACCTCAGACTGAGGAAGTCACTTGGATGAGAAACGTAACATTTCTATATTTTTTTGCTTTGTTTTGTTTTTTGTTTTTTTGAATGTCCAGAGGACCAGATTTAACTTTTTTGGATATTGCTAGACTAATTAAAAGTTCAATTTCTGTTGAACCATGTACCCCTCTAACTATAAGTAGTGATGACTTCATGAGATTCTTTTTAAATAAAATTACTCAATTAGAGAGCAAATTCAAACCATCCTTCCTTCTACTACTAGAAGTTATCTATCACTAGAGCCTGATTTGTGTTTGGACAGTTTTTGTCCTGTTGAGCTCTCTGAATTGTCAAATATAATAACCTCATCCAAACCATCCACATGTCTGCTAGATCCCATCCCAACCAGACTGTTTAAAGAGGTATTTCACCAAATTAATGTCAACATTTTGGATCTACTTAATTTGTCTTTAATGAATGGTTACATACTGTAGTGAACTAAGCCTCAGGTCAAATCCTGACCTTGAGGGCCTTCCTGGGATGAGAACTGTATTTCATTGATTTGAGTCCAGAAACACAAAATCAAGTCCATCCAGAGACTTTCTAAGTGTCCTACACTGATCAATTGAAATAACACTCTCTTTTTCTATTATCATTACTATCTTACAAATGTCTTGATAATCAAAGTGTGCTAGTTCAAACCATTTTAAATGTTGAAGTGAACTACTCATTTTAAATCAACTGTGAAACAGTATTAATGAATTTTTAATCCTCATTCAAAGTAGAAATCAAGTTAAGGTCTGTTACAGAGTAATTATTCATTTTTCTTGATCTTCTGTCTGAAACACCAGTGTAAGTTGGTCAAAGGTCAAGTTTCGGTCAACTGCAAGTTTACTGGAAAAGAAATGTCATGTTTAACTTTTTCAGGCGGATATGAGAGAATTGACTCCACGAAGTCTGGGTCCTTCAAAACATTTTCTGTCTGTTCTTAAACAAACTTAATATTTTTCCTTGACTTTTAATAACCTCTTACATCACTAAAACCACCCCCTGTTCGGTCGATCGACCAATCAGGAAGTTCTCAAAAGGAACCGGAAACAGAACTCCTTAAAGGGTTCAACACTTCCTAGTTCAAGGTAGAACGCTGGGAGAACGCTGTGAGAGTGTGGGAGTATGCTGGAATAGAGAATCCAGAGTGCGGAGAGAGAATGCAGAGTTCAGAATGCTGGAGAACAACAGCGACTAAGCTGAACGAGAGAAGTTCAGAGGAACTATGAAGAAGTCTGTTCTGGGATAATCTCACGACTCCGAACGGTTCCCTACTATCCTTACGGAGACGCTGGAAAGTGTTTGAAGAGAACTCTACGCCGAGGCCGAACTATCGTCTGCAAAGGTAAAAGAGTCGATCTTCAACCGCAAAGTGTACCGTTGGTTGAGCTGGGTCCAAAGGAGCGTGTTGTTCTGGTTATAACAGACAAATTCCCTCACCCATCTCTCTCAATTTAAACTTCATTTCCATCTTTAAACTCTTCTATCTTGTTAGAAATCATTCCAGATATTTTCAGAAATGTCTGTTGTGAAGCAGGGAAATCATGGCCGTATGGTTTTCCTGACTGTAAAGCTAATTAATTAAGCTGTTGTTGAAATCAATTTGCCAAATTAATGTAAATGTGTGATGTTAAACTTTGATTCTGTTAATAAATGACCGCATTCATTTGATGGGTCAAAGAAAATTAACGTCTCACGTCACATTTAATTTCTATGCACGATATTATTCAGTCCAGAAAAATGAATGAATCTGTTTAATTTATGGATAATATATCACAGATATATGTTCCTTTACAATACCACAGCTCTTTAAGGTTGCTGTAATTAAACCTTTACTTAAGAAGTCTGGCCTTGATTCAGAAATTCTGGCCAACTATAGGCCTATATTTAACAGAATTTTCATCTAAAAAATTCTAGAGAAATAGTTGCGGGTCAGATGCGTGAACATCTACAAAGAAAAAATATGTTTGAAGAGTTTCAGTCAGGGTTTAGAGCTCATAGCACAGAAACAGCACTAGTAAAAGTCACTAATGATATTCTCATGGCCTCAGACAATGGACTTGTGTCTATACTGGTCCTGTTAGACCTCAGTGCTGCATTTGATACAAATGATCACAATATTTTACTACAGAAGCTTGAATATGATATTGGGATTACAGAAATAGTTCTAAAACTGTTTAAATTACATCTATTTGATATATTGATATATCAAATATCAATATACTTGATTGATATATAGAGATCATTATCTATAGTTTTCTACATCACTTTACAACCTAGCTGGTTTTGTTTCGTTTTTTTAAATACCATTTTATTTCACTTGTTCTTCATAAATTGCATGCTTTCTTTTTTGATTGTCTACTTTTATCTTTGTTGTCTACTATTGTCATAACTCTTTGTTAAAATCAGGTCTCTCTTGTAAATGAGTCCCTGAGGCTCAAAGGGACTTACCTGAATTTAGTCCCAATTTAGGTTTATAAATTTGGGGAGTTAGGTTGAATTTAAATAGTATCACTGTTAAATGGGCAGCTGTGGTTGAGTGATTAGAGCAGTCATCCTTCAATGTGAAAGTTGGGGGTTCGATTCCACCAGCAGTCACATGCCAAAGTGTCCCTGGGCAAGACATTGAACCCCTCATTGCCTCCGATGTGTGTCCCATCAGTTTATGAATGTGATACAGCACTGATTAGTCTTTTTACAGATATAGTAGAGTGTTGTATGAATGGGTAAATAAGGTCACAGATTGTAATGTAAAGCACTTTGAGTCTAAGATAGAACGACGCTAAAAAGTACAGTCCTTTTAAAATGTACCAATTAATCAGATTAACCTACTTATCACTGATTTTATCTCCAATCAAACATGAATGTGCAATCTCTTTAGAACAATGTTCATCATGTTGAGATTTGCAGAAATTAAGCTGATTAATAAAAACATTTCTAAAATCACCACAAAATAAAAACTAATATTTTAATTTTATTTGATTGTCTCTATTTGTCTCTATTTGTCACAAGTCTAAAAAGTGCACAATTTTGAGAAAAAAAATATAAACATAAAATGTTCACTTGTGTATACACACACACACACAATCACTTGAGTTCCAGTAATATAATATGAAGGGGCAGTGGCTGTACGCTGAGTCTCGGCCAGATTTCAGAACTCTCCCATATTTCAGAACTTCTCATCTTATCTCTAGTGAAGAGTTCATCTAACCTTTGGAGAAAACTCATTTCGAACACCTGTATCCGTGAACTTGTTCTGTTAGTCCCTGCCCAAAGTTTGCAACCATAGATGAGGGTAGCAACATAGACCAACTGTTAATCAGAGGGCTTCACCTTATGGTTTAGCTCTCTCTTCACCACAATGGACTGGCACAGAGTCTGTAATATTGCTGAAGCTGCACCAATCCATCTGTCGATCTCACGCTCCATCATTCCCACACTTTTGAACAAAACCAGTAGATACTTGAACTCCTCCACTTGAATCAGCACTTCTCCCCCAACCCAGAGAGGGAAATCCACCCCTTTCCATCTGATGACTATGAGCTCATATTTGGAGGTTTTTCCTCATACCAACCACTTCATACTAGGCTGTGAACATCTGCAGTGAGAGCTGAAGATCCTGGCACAATGAAACCAACAGGACCATATCATCTGCAAATAGCAGAGATGAAATCCTGAGGCCACCAAACTAGAGTCCCTCCACCCCTTGGGTGTGCTGAGAAATTCTATCCATAAACATATGAACAGAATCAGTGACAACGGGCAGTCCTGGCAAAGTTCAACTCTCTTCCTTAATGGACCAGACTCACTGCCGGCAATGCGAACAAAGCTCTTGCACCTTGCCATTTGCCTGTGGGTGTAAGATTCTGTAGTTTTATTAGTGTTTACAATTTGAGATGCTTGTGTTTTAGTTCCGGCAGCACGGTGGCGCAACTGGTAGAGCTGCTGCCTCTCAGCGAGCAGGTCCCTGGTTCAAACCCCGGTCCAGGGGCCTTTCTGGGTGGAGTTTGCATGTTCTCTCCATGCATGTGTGGGTTTTCTCCGGGTACTACGGTTTCCTCCCACAGACCAAAAACTTTCATGCTAGGCTGATTGGTAACTCTAAATTGTCCCTAGGTGTGAGTGAGAGAGTGAATGGTTGTTTGTCTCTATGTGGCCCTGTGATGGACTTGCGACCCATCCAGGGTGTACCCCGCCCCTCGCACAGTGATTGCTGGACATGGGCACCGGCGACCCCCGTGACTCAAAATGGAATAAGCGGGTAAAGAAAATGGATGGATGGATGTTGTTTTAGTTCTGCTTCATTTTGGCATATTTTCAGCCTATTGGTGTGCTTTCTTCCATGTAGTCAGCTCCAGCTCAAGATTCTGCCACTCGCACCTGTGTTTTTTTCCCCAGGTGTTCCTCATTGTCTCTCGTTAGTGTCCCTTTAACTTCAGCATCTTTGTGTGCCCTCATTATCTGGGGATTGTGTGTCTCTCAGCCATTCGTGTTCTGTTCCTCCGTGTTTTTTCCTACCATGGATGTTAGCAATGTTTTGCTGCCGCGGCAGCCTTTATTTTATTTTTATAAATTAGACAATTTTATTTTGCCATTACTTGGAAACTGATTCAGTGGCACAAGTGCTAAAATTACCTATGCATTCAATATATCTGATATAATTTGCTACCCTCTTTCTCTTGGCTTAATGACGGCATCAGTATTTTCCTTTTAAGTGTTCATGTGTTGTTGTCATGTTTTTGCCCCTCACAGCCAGTCATGTTTATGTTGTTCCTGCCAAGCTCTGCCTGTTCCTGTCTCTCAGGTCGTTTTCACACCAGATAGTCCGGTAGACTCGGTTTGGTTCGGGACCAATATTCATGACCTTTTGTTTACATTTAAGCTGGTGCGTTTGCACTCACACTGCACTGTGCAGTCGAGTCAACCTGTTGAACCAACCTGTTCCCCCGCTTGCCTGTGGGGGCGCTGCACCAAGAACTACTGAAAGAAACAACACAAAAACCTCTGAAGACATGTCTTCTTCTTCTTCTGTAAATAAAAATAAAAACGAAGTGGCATCGAGTTTTAGCAGTTTTAGGAGTTACATTTTGTCATTTTTCAAAAATGGACTTAGCATGAGCAGAAGATGAGACAAAAGACCATGGAGAATATTGTTTTTCCACACAAGGCAGCTGACGGCTCCATATAAGGTCAGAGAAATGTGTGTTTGTTTGTCCTGTGGAGCGGGTCCGGTCTGTTTACATTCACACTGTACTCGAACTGCGCTGGAGTTCGCTTCTACCGGACCGAGACTTAGGTTTTAGCCCGGGCCAGAGTTCGCCTTTTTGTTCCGTGACAGAGTTCGATGGCGCGTTCACACCTCCCTAAACGAACCGGACTTTCTACGAAAACGAGCTAGAGTTTGATTAAAGCGGACTAAACAGGGCTGGTGTGAATGCACCCTCACTCTCTCCCAGCAATCAAGCTCATGCTCTACACCTGTTCACCTCCCTATTTAAGCTCCCTCCAGTCACTCAGTCAGTGCCAGATTCTCGAACCTGCAAAGTAGTAGAAATCCAGCATACCCAGTCTTGACTCCTGCCTCGTTTCTGAACCATTGCCTGTTTTTGACTCCTCGCCTTTCCTGCCCCTCTTGGATTGATCTGCTTTCTGCTTTATGTCTCTTCTGCTCCACTGCTGCTGTTAATCTGCATGAGTGACGTCATCGGCACCAGCGTGACAACAGTACCTGTTACTCCATCAAGACAGAAGATCTGACCCAGGCCCGGACCCTGTACTACACCAGAACCTGTTTATCTCTTAATAAACATTTTAAACCATTCCTGTTGTTGGGTGTTGATGTGCTGATTCAAAACTAGTTCTTGTTAGTTTTATCTTATACTGTATGTATAAATGATTATCTTTTACTTTCCTGGAGAGAAGTGTATGCATGCATCTTGATGTCATGATTAATCAGGAAATATGTGATCCACCGAGTGGGTCCTATAGGAAAACTATGAACTTGCATTAATCTGAGAAGATTTACACCTGCCTTGAATTAGCAGCCCCTTCTATGTCACAAACTGGTGTGATCAAACCCATATGCAGGTTGGACTAAGAGGACTTCCAAAATAAATGATTTATTTACACAAACAAACATAAGCTGTTGGGGTAGCAGACTTGCACATGCTCTGGAGTCACTAGGAACACAGGAAACACATAGGTGACAGGATACAATGCCAAGACATTGATTAACACAGAGACACAGACTTAAATACTGATGCTGACGAGACCTTAACACAAAGACCTGCAAAGCATCATAGGTGTGGGAAGTATGGGGTGATAACAAGAGGAGCAGGTCCAAGACACACCGCCAGAGGGCACAACCCTCACATTTCAATAATTGCTTTATGATTGTACAAATTAAGCTTGTTTGCAAATTCAAGGATTATTCAAATTAACTTTCCTGCAGGTATCCTGTACAAATTCTATTTTTGTGCAAAGGATCTCTGAACATCTTTCAACATCCATATTTACCAATAATTATTATTATATTTATATCTGCCAATACATGTCATATAGGGGTGACACCCAGAGGCAGGGGACACCCTGGACAGGTTGAAAGTCCATCACAGAGCCACACAGACAGAAACGAGACAACCATTCACTCTCTCACTCACACCTAGGGACAATTAAAAGTTACCAATCAGCCTAACATGCATTTTTTTTTTTTTTTCAGTCTGTGGGAGGAAACGGAAGTACACAGAGAAAACCCACACATGCAAGGAGAGAACATACAAACTCCATCCGAGGCTGGGATTTAAACCGGTGACCTTCTTGCTGAGAGGAAACAGCTCTACCAAATGTGCCACCATGCAGCCCCAAAGATGAATCCTGATTTTAAAATGATTTTGGAATAATATTGCACTCTAGTTTTAGAAAGACTTAAATCATTATTTCCCCATCATATGTTTTTTTGTATTTTTTTCTGGTTTCATCATCAGAATGTAACATTTTGGTATAAAGATACAAATCAGCAGTCCAAAGCTAGAAGCCAGAATAGCAAAAATTTCTACAGCAACACTAAATTTTCCCGGAGAGCTGACATATGCTGGGATAAAAGTGATCCAGACTGCACAGAATATCAGCATGCTGAAGGTGATAAATTTTGCTTCATTAAAATTATCCGGCAGTTTCCGTGCCATAAAGGCAAAAATGAAACACAACATAGCAAGAAGTCCAATGTACCCAAGCACAGACCAGAAGCCTACAGCTGAGCCCAGAGCACACTCCAAGATGATTTTATCTTTAAATTCTTTAAAATTATTTGAAGGAAAAGGAGGAGAAATTGTTAACCAGAGGATACAGATGATCACTTGTACAAAAGTTAAACCCAAAACACTGAGTCTCTGTTGTGTTGGTCCAAACAGTTTCATCACATTTGCTCCTGGAAGTGTAGCTTTAAACGCCATCAAAACCACCATTGTTTTCCCCAAAACGCAGGAGATACAGAGGACGAAGGTGATGCCAAAAGCTGTGTGACGGAGCATACAGGACCACTCAGAGGGATGTCCAATGAAGGTCAGAGGGCAGAGAAAACACAAAATCAAGGAGAAAAGCAGCAGGAAGCTCAACTCAGAGTTGTTTGCTCTGACAAGAGGAGTTTTTCTGTGTCTGAAGAAAATTAAAGCTACAGCAGCAGTCAGACATGTTCCAAGTAAAGATGCTGTGGTGAGAAGTATTCCCATAACTTCTTCATATGACAGAAACTCAGCCTCTTTTGTTACACAGGCATCTCTTCTTTCATTCGACCAGGATTCAGAGGGACATTTCTCACAAATGACAGAATCTGCAAACCAATAATACAATTTAGATTAGACAGTTTTTTTGTCTTGCGTTTTATCTTTAAAATTAGCAGAGCTTATCAATTTCTCTTCAGTGGTATACTGTACTCGTATTTGGGTTGATGTCATGGAAATTTTGGTCAAATGTCATGGATGTTTTTATTATTGTGGCTAACATTCTTCCCCTAAACCCAGGGAAAAAATAGCTTGGTTGTCTCCCTAAACAGCCAAACTGCCTTCCAAAATACTCTTATCTCAAACTGAAGGATGTCTCTTAGACGCCCATGAACCATATGTCAAACAAAGAGTGCTGTGTGTACGAAGACTGCAGCTGGCTTCAAGGACACCCCCTGAACTATTGTGAACTTGACTGAACTGAGAAGGAAATACAGTATAAGGAAGCAGAAAGAGCAACTTGTGGCTCTTTTCTGTGACTGGTCTGCATGTGTATATAATTATGATCCTGATGTCATCTGCTGTGTTCTTTATGGGTGTTTTGTGTTTGCCACATCAGCTTTTTTTTTTTTTTTTTTTTACTTTACATCCTCATTTCTTGAAATTTTCTCTGGTCAAACATCTTTGGGTCCTGTTAATATACTAAATTAGACATATTGGTTCTGTAATATTGTTTTTTTTTTTTTCGTTTTGTTTTTTTGTTTTTTTCATTTGAATGCTTATCTGTTGATTTGATGTTAAGTTTGTTTTAATTTGTGAAACTATGCCAACTGTAATCAAATAACTACCCAAACAAGCTCCTTGCATCAAAACACAGTACACACTGCATCTAAACTAAATGTTCAGGACATTGTGCTGCTGTTGTGGATATGATAGTGTCACATATAGGAACCCTAGAATGTCATTTTTGCTTATTGAGGATTATTTAGTTCTGTTTGTTGGTATTAAATTTGTAATTTTTGTAGGTTAGTTGGCCTCAGCCTTTGACATGATGGGAGGAGTTGTTCCTCTGCATCATAAAGTGTCAGCTGAGGTATTTCAAATGTTCGGAAGGTTTTCCCAGCACATCAGCCTGGGAAGAAATCACAAGGCAGACCAAGACCTTGCTGGAGAGATTATATCTCCTGTCTGGTCTGGGGGTGTCTTAGGGACACCAGGATTGAGCTGGAGGATGTACTGGGGTGAGGAATGTCTGAGTTTCTCTCCAGAGGAATGTTAGCCTCAGCACATTAACCATTGATAAATCACAGAAAATGAAAGGATGCATTTTTGAATTTGTCCATCAATTTTTAAAAGTAGCTAACTTTATTCAATCAGTTGTTTTTTTTTTTTTGGTTTTTTTGGTTTGTTTTTTGTCTTGGGAAATCATGTCTGTTATATATTTACACCTCTATAGATTAAGAAAAGGTAACATTTTTGTTGTTGTTTGTGTTTTCTTGACTGTAAATCGGTGTTGTGTTTATTTATTCAGATAAACAGTATTATAATTTTTTTTTTAATATTGGATGTTTTATAAGGCACATCCTGTTTAGATATTCATTAAACATTTAAACTGATCACAGAATGTCACTTGATCTAGATCCTGCTTTTTCACTTTATTGTCACAAAGATGGCTCAAAATGGACTTTGGGGATTTAATGAAACAAGCTTAATTTCCTGGAATACAAAACTTACAATATATATTAACTGACCTGTAATATTGCTAGTTTCTCCCTCTGCACATCTTATACAGTCATAGCAGCAAACAGGTTTTCCTTTCCGGAGAACTTTCCGTGTTCCTGGAGGACACTTCTCACTGCAAACTGACACAGGAACCTGGAAAACGAAATCAAGTTCCTGTAGGTTTATTATCATTGTAACATGTGGTACATGAAGTGGGATGAAATTGTGTTCACAGGGTCCCAGTTACACCCAGCAATAGTAAAAATATAAAGTGTAAAAAGAAACAGTAAATAAATATCTAAGATATAAACTAAACAAATGCCAAACTGTACACTAAAAGATACAAGATATACACTAAACTCTAATAATGCAAAACAATACGGTGTAACAACAGCAGCCCAAACATAGAAAATGGAATAAAAAATAAAATAACAAATATAAAAAAATAAAAATAAATAGAATCAACACTGACGTCTGCCGGACTCTTTGCAAAAATTACCACAATAACAACTGAATTACCAAATAGCATGAAAAAAAATAAATAAATAATAATATTTACAATTTATATTACCTGCTTTGAATTATGTGCCCACATGAAAGCCTTATTTTGCAGATTTAGCTGTTCGTCTTCAGGTAATGATACATCATACAGACCCACAGAGACAAAGTCCACATAACCATTCTCTCTTGGCTGCCAGTTTATAATCTCATATTTTGCTGATGGATCTCCTTTTTCATTAAAGTAAACCTCCTCTCCTTCTTTTGTCCTAAAGTGAATTTTGCTAATGTGCTGCAAGATCTGTAACAGTAGGGAGTTACCTTTTTTTTTTTTAATTAAGATTATGAACACACAGTATTAAAATTATGCAGTTTGCAAATGTCCTTTTTTGACACTTTAAAACTATAAAATTTTGTTTAATGTTAGATGTTGAATGCAAATAGTGTTATCAATGTTTTCAAACTCACTGTGAATGGATCAAGCTGCACACTACTGTTACACGTTTTATTACAGCTTAGAATCTTGTGCAGAGCATGGGCCACTGAATACACTCCTTTGTAAATATTGTTAAAAATGGGCATGAGAGACATGTCAGTGAAGCTGTTTTCCACTCCAGTCAGATCCTCATGTCCAGTACAATCTATCTGAATCTCTTCTGATTGTGACTGCTTGAAATTGCAGCTGAATAATGCCTCCCAGAATTTTATAAATAAATCATTAAATGATGAGTTAAGTGGCTTCACATCCAGCATGAATTCTTTCAAACCACTGACATTTGCTCTTGGAATAGAAAGTCCTATAGCTCCATCCAGGATGTGATTCTTATCCATTGCTACAATTTGGGCATCAAAGATCCACGACTCACTGCCGACCCACTGATACCCTGTCAGGTTGTGATTAGATAGCTCATGTAAAAGCATCTCCATGTCCGGAGGGGAAAGAAAAGCAATAATGACCTTAGAAGTTGAAGCCTTGATAATGTCAATGATCTTTTTTAGTTTTTCAGATGAATCTGTTCTAAAAAAAGAAACAGAATATTCCAGACATATTCCCAGCTGCTCTGCAGTTTCTGTAAATGTTGCCATGCCATTGTTGCCATAGTCATCATTGGTTCTAACAGCTCCAACCCAGGTCCAACCAAAGTGTTTGACCAACTGCACCAGAGCTCTGCTCTGATAGTAATCACTGGGTACTGTTCTAAGAAAGGATGGGTACTTTGATTTATCACTGAGACAAGCACATGTGGCAAAATGGCTGATCTGAAAGAATAATAGCATGTACAGTACATACATTTGTAAATAAAATTGTTTAAACTGTATTTTTTTATAAACATGTTAAATAGAAAGCACTGACAAAGCCATGCCTGGTTTGATTAAGTAAAATATTTCAGTTAGTTTAGCGTAAGCACAATTTAAATTCAACCCCATTTTACTCACAAGTGGGATGTGAAATGGTCCCAGAACAGTAGCTATTGCTGTGCTGGAGGAGGAAGAGTTTTCTCCCAATATGGCCTGCAATTTTACTGGTCTGGTACATGGCTCCTCTGACGTTAAAGACACATTGTCAATATCTTTGTTTAATGCAAGTGCAACTTTTAAGCTTTGGATAACAGATCCACATGTATCATAAATATTATATCCTAGAGAAATGCCTGGAAGTAGGTCTGTGCTGTTGTTAATTTCCTCAATGGCGAAACGCATGGCTTGAGCAAACTGGAAGTCTCTGAAACTCAAACTTAATGTAGAAAAATGTAAAAATATTGTAATATAAACTGCATGACAACAATCCATTACATTTGCAGCATTACCTCACAAAACAAGGAAAGTTAAAAGATGTATTTCTACATTATACTTTACCTGATACATTCTAGTGGCAGAGGTTTTTCAGTGTAATTATTCAGTTTGTTTTTCCAGCTGAGGTGAAAATAGAAGATTCCTCCCAACATAATGTCTCCTTTCTTGGACAGCTGAGGGATCTCAGGATCTCCTCTCTGTCTGCACAATGTCTCCACAGACTGTGGAAAAAACATCAACAACAGCAGCAGTAAAGGTACACAAGCCTGGTCTACCCTCCTTTGTGTAGGCATTATGTTATTTGAATGAGCAAAATCACATGGCTGCATCTCATGGACACCATTGCAAAATAAAATAAAACTTGAACTGATGTTGACAGATGTACAGTCAGCTTTTATAGTGTCTCTGTGGAAATTTCAGATGAAGCAGGAGGAGGCGCATGTAGATAGACTGTTTTTTTTAAGTATTGTTTTTGTGTAAGAAATATGGCAAGACTATTTGCTCATGCAGTAACATACTAAAACACTCATGCATCATATATACCAACAGTAACAAAGCTTCTTGAAGCCCACCCTGTTAAGGGGGTCTAGAAGGAGACATCTCAAGTTGGCAATGTTGAGAATGTTAAGTCCAACCACTAGATCCAACTCCTATCTATGAGCTTAAGCTACTTTTGTCACTGACCTAGCCAAAGGATACCAGTTGGTCATGTCCCCACTGGGTTACATTCCATTCATTATTGGTCTTCATTAAAGTATCAGTAGCTACTCCTTTCTGACTCCAGACATTGGGGTTTTCATGCAGGTGCCTTTTTGTCTGTTCTCAGATCTGCTTTTAAGGTTTTGAGCTCTTCTGTCCTCTACATCAAAAGGTCCCTTATAGCTTGGCTTTCTGTACTTTTTCTTCTATCTGGACAGCCCCCTGAATAATGCCTCCTTTCGTATGCAAAGGACACTGAACCCACCTGCATGTATTGTCTTGTCTGCCGGCTTGTTTTCTAGTCGTTCACCTGAACTGTTGTTGTTTTTCTGTCTGTCCCCTGTTCTACTTTTTTTTACTGTTTACAACTTGTCTCTCATTTGAATTGTCCCTTCCGTTTCCCTACTTTATGATATACTTTTTTTTTTGCTTTTGGAATATTGGTTGTTGTCCCTTAGAGGGAGACCTAGCTGATTGTCTCAGTCCTTGTTCTTGTCCCTGTCCTTCACATTTTTATCTGTGCAGTTCATTTTTTTATCATCCATCCATCCATCCATCAGCCATCCTTCCCTTCATCCAACCATCTGAAACACGCACAGGAAACGGTGGGTGCTAACTGGAGATTTTAGAGACTTTGGGCCAATGACTTGGTTCCAACAACAGAATACCATTCAGGTTCACATCAGAGAGACCCTTCCTCCTAATCATGCCACTCCAGGTCACATAGTCATTACCCATCTGGGCATTGAAGTCCCCCAGCAGAATAAAGGAGTCCCCAGCTAGTGTACCTTCCAGCAACCCCATTTACGACTCCGAGAAGGCTGGATACTCTGAACTGCCATTTGGTGCATAAGCACAAATAACTGTCAGAGCTCATCCCCCTACCCAGAGGCACAGGGAAGATACCCTCTTATCTACCGAGGAAAACTCCAACACACAGGCAACTAGTCAAGGGGCTAAATGTCGACCCACACCAGCTCGGCACCTCTCACCATTTGCAATCTCAGAGTGGAATAAGGTCCAACCCCTCTCAAGGAGACTGGTTCTGGAGCCCATGCTGTGCCCCCAAGAGTATAGCTCCTAGGATCATGCAGGCACACAAAGTCCTCCACCACAATAAGGTGACAATTCAGAGTAGAAGAAAGGAGCCAGTTGATGTGGTTCAGGCATCTGGTAAGGATGCTTCCTAGGTGACTCCCTAGGGAGGTGCTTTGGGCATGTCTGACTGGGATGAGATAATGGGGAAGACCCAGGACACACTGGCGAGACTATGTCTTTTGGTTAGCCTGGGAACACCTTGGAGTTCTCGCAGAAAAGATGGAAATGGTGTCTGTGGAACGAGATGTCTGGGCGTCCCTGTTTAAGCTGCTGCCCCACGACCTGACTTCAGAATAAGCAGAAGCTGATGGATAGATGGATGGATGGATGGATGGATGGATGGATGGATGGATGGATGGATGGATGGATGGATGGTTGGATGGATGGATGGATGGATGGATGGATGGATGGATGGATGGATGGATGGATGGATAGACTAGGTTCATATAGGAGAGTTAAAGCTAAGGGGTGGGATGAAAAGACAATCGCATAAAGACTGTAATAGTTTTTTTTTGGCCCTTTTCCATTAGTAACAGTACAGCACGGTTCGACTCGACTTGGCACGGTTCCAAGGCTTTTCCACTAGCAACAGTTCGTAGAACCGGTCCCTTTTTCAGTCATTTTTTCTCTGGGGTTCCAACCGTACCAAACTGAGATGAAAACGTGACTTCAGAACACTACTGGTGACTGATTTGTCAGGGGGTGGGGTCACTGGTTGTTTGAGAAACTTTTACAACAACCTGATCCACCATTTGCACAACTCAAACTCAAGGAGTGACTGGACCTTTTTTTAAGATTTTAAAAACAATAATGACAACACCGTGGTCTAATGCTGAAGTACAGGCATTTTTTTCTGCTTGGTAGCCAATGTCAAAATTCAGAGTGAGCTTGATGGAGCTCCACCGGTACCCCAGGTCCTCCCCACTGGAGACTTGGAGCCCCCTCAGACTGGGCAGGGTGTCATCTCCCTAGCTCCAAGCTCCGCCAATCCTAGCAGAAGATCCTCCGTGCTGCCGACCCACAGAAGCGTTCGAGGCCAGGGCCTGCCTGAACCCCGAGCCCCAGCAGACAGGGGCGGACTGGGACAGGTCTGGGACAGAGGGTGGAAATGATTTTTAAAAACATTTTATGTATAAAAAATAACTGTTTTTATTTATTTATTTATTTATTTATTATCATTGAAGATAAAAAAAATAAATAAAAAAGAATAAACAGTGCTGGCTTTATCATGAAATCCTGTTTTCACTTTAATGATTTTATTAAATAATCTGTTAAAGTTAACTCTGCTGAAAAATCATAAGAAGACACAAAATTTTGAATATTATTGAATATTTCAGGAATATTCCCTCAAATATGTTTAAAGCAAAGCTATATAGCCATTAGTTCAACTTTATTCTAACCCACAGATGTACAAATTATAAAAGCAAAGCTAAAATAAAATTAATCTGTATACAAGAAACAAAACCACATATCTAAATTGAGCAATACAAGTAGACACAATGAGTGCAAATAGATCAAATGAAGAAGAAAACCTATGAAATTTTAAATATAGATGTTTTAGTAGAATCTGGTTCATCAGACATTTAATGGTGAACTAAAGTTCATTAAAAGGTAATTAGCAGGATTTACACACACACACACACACACACACACACACACACACACACACACACA
>NC_056503.1:34069707-34071319 GCF_014905685.2 Nematolebias whitei | reverse complement strand
ACACACACACACACACACACACACACACACACACACACACACACACACATAGTTTAATTTGATCATTTTAATAATCTGTATTCTTTTTAATTTACCAGAAACTTCTAAATAAATTCTCAACATGTCCTGAAACCTGTTTCAGGTTCTTACCACCAGCTGGTAAGGTGTGTGACATCAATTTGAACCCACCCACTAGAACTGTTACTGAAAGTATAATGAAAACACAACTCATACCAAGTCGAGTCAAACCATACTGTACCAGCACTAAAGATACTAATAGAAAAGGGGCCTCACACTGAATGCCCTTACTAATGCAAAGCCAGCTACTAGAGAATACAATCTAGTGTATTGCCTGTGCCGGTCCCAAACCCAGGTAAATCATGAGGCTTTTGTCAGTAAAGGGCACCCGGCGTAAAATACTTTTGCCAAAACCATTACACGAGGTCATCAAAGCAACACCATAATAGATAGGTCCAGGCACGGGTGAAATTGACTGCCACTGATGCTGTTGAGAAACAGGATGCTGGTGGAAATTGTGCTACTGTTATCCTGATGCATGCTCAATAATCCAGGTAGAAAAATCTAAAAATGTTAAATCTGATCCTCTGGACATTCAAAAAAACAAAACAAAGCAAAACAACAAAAAATGTAGAAACGTTTCATCTCTCATCCGAGAGACTTCCTCAGTCTGAGGTGCTGTATTCAGCTCAGTCTCTTAAAAAGCACCTTCTCAGAGTGGATCAACCAGTTTTGCTGCTGACAATCAAAACCAGCTGATCACATGCTCAAGAAGGACCATCAGCCTAACAATGGATCATTAGCACAATGATGGCTGTTTACTATTCACAGAGGGCTGAGTGATACTAGCAATCACAGCATTGTAAGAGGGGGGCAATTGAACACGTAGGCCTCCATCCCTGTTTAACGATGGATGGGTTTTTTCACAAAGATGGCCTCCTTTACTCCTCTCTCAAACCATCGTTCCTCTCTATCCAGGATGTGCACATCTTCATCCCTGAAAGAGTGACCGCTGGCCTGGAGATGAGTGTAGACCGCAGAGTCCTGGCCTGATGATGTTGATCTTCTGTGCTGGGCCATCCTTTTGGCCAACTACTGTGCTACTGTTAGTCGAAGACTATGAGGAAGCAAGTGTGTCAGGAGACAGAGGGAGAAGAGGAAAGTTAAGACTGTAGGACTGAGGGTGGCAACTCTAAATTATGTGGGGACAATGACAGGCAAAGGCAGAGAGCTGGCTGACATGATGCAGAGAAGGTAGGTAGATGGTTTTTTTTGTGTGTACAAGAGACCAACTGGATGGGCAGCGAGGCTCACAGCATTGGATCAGGGTCTAAACTGTTTTACCATGGTGTGGATTGAAATAAAGTAGGGATGGTCCTGAAAGAGAAGTTAATAAAGAACATATCTAAAAAAGTTAAATCTGGTCCTCTGGACATTCAAAAAAACAAAAAACAAAGCAAATCAACAAAAAAATGTAGAAACGTTTCGTCTCTCATCCGAGAGCCTTCCTCAGTCAGAGGCGCTGTCCTCAGCTCAGTCCCCCAAATAGCACCTTCTCAGAGTGGATCAACCAGTTTTGCTGCTGACAACCAAA
>NC_056503.1:34048483-34069607 GCF_014905685.2 Nematolebias whitei | reverse complement strand
TCATTAGCACACTGATGGCTGTTTACTGTTCACAGAGGGCTGAGTGATACTAGCAATCACAGCATTGTAAGAGGGGGGCAGTTGAACCCGGAGGCCTCCACCCCTGTTTAACGATGGACGATTTCTTTTCACAAAGATGGCCTGCTTTACTCCTCTCTCAAACCATCGTTCCTCTCTGTCCAGGATGTGAACATCTTCATCCCTGAAAGAGTGACATCTGGCCTGGAGATGAGTGTAGACCGCAGAGTCCTGGCCTGATGATGTTGATCTTCTGTGCTGGGCCATCCTTTTGGCCAGTGGCTGTTTTGTTTCCCCGATGTAAGACTGATCACAGCCCTCCTGACACTGAACAGCATACACAACATTGCTCTGTTTGTGCCGGGGGACTGGATCTTTGGGATGAACCAGTCTTTGCCGTAATGTATTTTGGGGTTTAAAAGCCACTGGGACGTTATGTTTAGAAAATAAACGTCTCAGTTTCTCTGATACTCCCTCAACATATGGAATGACCACTGGTCTGGGTCTGGGTCTGGGAGGAAGGATTTTGTCAAAAGAATGGAAATGGCTGTAGTCAACACATTTTCAAAAAAGAGGGAGGAACATAGAGTGATCTATAAGAGTGGAGGAAGGAATATACAGGTAGACTACATTCTGTATAGAAGAGGGAACCTGAGGGAGAGTGAAAGTGAGGGCTATAAGCTTCTGACAGAGGAAAGTGTGATCAGACAACATCAGATGGTATTGTGTACAATGACTGTTGTTTGGAAGAAGAGAAAAATAGTACAATCAGAGACAAAGACCAAGTTGTAGTAGTTGAGGAAAGAAGAATGTTGTAAATAGTTCAGAAAAAAGCTGAAGGCTCTTAAGAAAGAACTTTCAAATGACTGGCCTAGTATAGGAACAGTATTTAGAGAGACAGGTAGGAAGGTACCTGGTGTGTCATGTGAACAGAGAAAAGTTGATAATGAAGCCTTGCGGTAGAACACTGACGTGCAGGAAAGCTATTCAAAGAAAATGGTTGGCCAATAAGAAATATGACAGTGAATGGACTGAAGAAAGTAGACAGGAACAAAAGGTTATGCAACATAGAACACAGAGGGAGGTAGACAAGGCAAATAAAAAGACATATGATGAGTTGTATGGGAGGCCAGACACTAAAGAGTGCGAGAAGGACTTGTACCGACAGTGGTGAGATGTGCTGTAGGAGTGACATATAGCTTCAAGGTGGAGGTGGGATTGCATCAAGGAATGTCTCTGAGCCCCTCCTTGTTTGTTCTGGTGATGGGCAGAGTAACAGATGTGGTCAGGTAGGAATCTCCATGGACTATGATATTTGCAGATGACGTGATCTGTGGTGAGAACAGGGAACAGATGGAAGAGAACTTAGAGAGGTGGAGGTATGCTTTTGAATAAAGAAGAATGAAGGTCAACCGTATTAAGACAGTAATACAAAGTACATGTGTGCGAATGAGAGATACTGGTGGAACAGTAAGGCTACAAAAAGCAGAGGTCACAAAGGTGCAGGACTTCAAGTACTTGGGGTCAACTGTCCAGAAAATAGGTAGAAGGTAGGTGTAAGGCATGTTTCTGATTTATAGCCAACATCATACCTCCGAGTTCCTCCATGTTAGACTGGTTGGTCTTCTGTCAAAAGAGGATCTGCTGCAGGGTGTCCTCATGTTTATCAATGTGTTTAATCTGAGAAGAGAATGAGTGTTGAAGTTGTTCACCATCAGTCATTTGCTGGGTCTGGCTGGAGCATTTCTGTTATGTTTAATGGACACCCCAAAGCAGAGACTGAGAGGTGAACAAAACTCCAAGACCAAGAATAATATTAAAGTGATTTCATTTACAGTGCGCAGGAACCCCGGGGGAAAAAAAGGATAGGGATTAGCTGACATTTTCCGAGAGGTGTATGCTTATGTGAACGTCTTGGCCTTACTTTATGAAAAGGTAGTAGTGTGTGTTGTAGGAAGGCAAGGGAAGGCAGCTGAGGAGACAACAAAGGATTCCAGGCATTTATTTCTGCAAGGTCCAGACTCAGGTAGATCATGATAAAGTTTGCTGTAAGGCAAAGGCAGACAGGTCAATCTTTCTCAGACAACAACAATGTAAAAGGCTAGAAGCACTACTACCATAGCAAGTTCTACATCAAAAAGAGTAATCTGCTGCTCTTTATACCCCAGGCGTCTCATCAGTCATATTCTTCTCAGCTTTGTTGAATGCTGGTGCTCTCTGGTGTCTTAAGAGCAGCAGCAGCAAGACATGAACTTCAAAAGCTCAGAGTTGTTTGCTCTGGCAAGAGGAATTGTCTTGTATATGGAGAAAATGACAGATACAAAAACAGTCATACATGTTCCACATGAAGATGCTGTGATAAGAAGTATTCCCATAATTTCTTGATATGACTGAAACTGAAGCTGCACAGTGGCACTGTTGGTAGAGCTGCTGCCTCTAAGTGAGCAGGTCACTCTGGTTCAAATCTTGGTCCGGGGGCCTTTCTGGGTGGAGTTTGCATGTTCTCTCCATGCATGCATGGGTTTTCGCCGAGTACTCTGGGTACTCCAGTTTCCTCCCACAGACCAAAAACATGCCTTTTAGGCTGATTGGTAACTCTAAATTGTCCATAGGTGTGAGTGAGAAAGTGAATGGTTGTTTGTCTCGTTTGTCTCTATGTGGCCCTGTGATGGACTTGTGACCCGTCCAGGGTGTACCCCGCCCCTCGCACAGTGATTGCTGGACATGGGCACCGGCGACCCCCGTGACCCAAAATGGAACAAGCGGGTAAAGAAAATGGATGGATGGATGGATGGCAACTCTAAATTTTCCCTAGGTGTGAGTGAGAGAGTGAATGGCTGTTTGTCTCATTTATTTCTATTTGGTCCTCTGATGGACTTGCGACCTGTCCAGGGTGTACCCTGTGTAGTGAACTCGGCCTCCGACCAAAACCTGCCTCTGAGGACCTCCATGGGACAACTGTTATTTCATTGATTTGAACCCAGAAATACAAATTAGCTCATCCAGAGACTGTCTAATTGTATCCTGAAGTAATCAATTGAAAGAACACTCTTCTTTTATATTATCATCACTATTTTACAATATCTTGATAAATCAAAAGTGTGTTTAGTTCATACCATTTCTAAATGTTGAAGTGAACCACTCATTTTAAATCAACTGTGAAACAGTATTAATGATTTTTTAATGCTCATTTAAATTAGAAATCAAGTTAAAATGTCTATTTTACAAAGTAAGCATGCATTTTTGATCTTCTGTATAAGTGAGAAGTAATGATGTTGGTCGAAAGTCAGAAAAGAAGTTATTGGAACGAAGTGTCACATTTTTAAACCTAGTAGACGGTAAACAAGAGGCTACTGGCCTCTCTTCCTCCCACTTCGACATAACATGTCTTCTGTCTGTAAGGGACATTTCTAAAACATTCCTGCTGTTTTCTTGACTTGTAATGACCCTCTGACATCACTAGAACCACCCCCTGTTAGTTGCTTCAACCAATCAGGAAGTACTAAAATGACCGGAAGTGATAACTCTTTAAAAGTCGACACTTCCTGGAACTGTTCAGTTCTGGAGTCAGTGCTGAGTTCTTCAGTCTTGTGAGTCGAGTTGAGACTATGGAGTCTTCCCCATCTGAGTGGAAACTCTGAACGGATTCACAGATGCTTGTTGTGAGTCCACCTGGGCATAAATGCCCTACAACTTCGAAGGGAGCTGAGCCTGTTTGTTGAACGGAGTAAGGGACACGACTTCTGACGGTGGCCAGCCATACTTACCAGAGACGCTGAAAGGTCGCATTGAAATGGACTCCTGTTCCTGAGCGGAGGTATCCCGGCAAAGGTAATGAGTCGTGACGCGCCAAGTGTACCGGAGGTGAGCTGGTATTGAAAGGAGCGTGCCATCCTGGTCCGAACAGACACTCCCTTTATCCATCTTTTTCTCTCCATTTAAACTCCTCCATTTTCCCATCTTTAAACTCTTCTATTTTGCCAGTAATTAATCTAGAGGCCTTCAGAAATGTCTGTTGTTTTTATTAAGTAAAACGTGCCAAGTTTTATTAATCAGAACCAGATCAGCTAATCAAGTGTACAATGTTTTGATGTTAAATTTTGATTCTATTCAATAAATGACCGCATTGATTCTGATGGGTCAAAGAAAATTAACGTCTCATGTCACTGATTAAACAACCTATGCATAGTTACCTCGGTCACATGGCTGTAATTAGCTCGAAAAAGAGAGAACCCGTTATTTAAAATATATTGTAGTGAAGGTACAGCAAAGCTGACCTTGACACACTACACCTGCCTCTCGCACAGTGATAGCTGGACATGGGCCCCAGTGACCTCAGTAACCCGAAAAGGACGAAGCAGGTACAGATGATGGATGGATGAATAGAAACTGCCTCTTTAGTTACACAGGCATCTCTTCTCTCATTTGACCACTATTCAGGAAGACATATCTCACAGGTGAGTAAGAACCTAATCAGAAGTGCTATAGAACAATGCATGCTCTGAATAGGTTTAAGCTAAACAAACTTAAAAAGTATTAAATGCATCCTAACCTCTCTTTATGTCCTCCCTCTTTTTGTCAAACATCTTCTCAATGGACAACAAGATGTATTTGCTTTGTCTGAGAGTGGGTGCCTCAGAGGAGATGAGGACATGTTTGGTGCTTTGCCTTAAATAATCATGGATTAACAGTGAGATGACAGACTCGGCCTTCCAGCTAGATGACAGACTCTTTTTTCGATCGGATCTCTGCAGTGAGCTAACAGGGAAATCGAGGGGAGGTGGAGTATGCATTTATGTGAGTAAAAGTTGGTGCACAATCTGTACTCTGATAAACCGTCATTGCTCCAAGGTTTTGGAGCAGCTAACAGTGAAATGTCGACCACATCATCTACACCACAAGTTCACAGTGGCCTTCATAACAGTTGTTTACATAGCTTTGGATGCTAATACTACCAACGCTCTGCAGGAGCTTCATGATCTTTTCAGCTCGCTACAAAGCAAACACCCTGAGGCTCTTTATGTAGTGGCTGGTAACTTTAATCATATAAATCTAAAAAAATGCCTCCCAAGTTCCCACAGTTCCCACCTGCCTGAAGACTGCCAACTTCATCATCCCAGTCCCAAAGAGCTCTACAGTGACTGGTCTAAATGATTATAGGCCAGTAGCCCTCATCCCTGATAGCTTTGCAGAGAGAAGGTGAAGGCTGCACAGAAGTCTGTTTGAGTCAACCTCCCCACCATCACAAACATCTACACCTCCAGATGCAAGAAGAGGACCACCTGCATCATGAAGGACCCCACTCACCCAGCACACATACTTTTTGACCCGCTCCCCTCAGGAAGGAGGTTAAGGAGCATTGAATGTAGAACCACTAGACTGAGAAACAAATTCTACCCTGAGGCTGTTAGACTCATGAATCTCTAACCAGGATAATCATTGTGAAAAATCATGTTGCTACTGATCTTTTTCATGTTGCTGTGTTCATTTGTACTCATCTGCTCACACAGACTCATGTCTGTGCTGATGTTTGGGGTATTGTTTTTATTATTTTTATACTATTAGTGTTTATCATATTTTAGTTGATGTTTTTCTTAGTTCAAATCTTAGATCTTTTGACTGTTTTTCTTTTACATTTTATTGTTGGATGTAACTGGGACCCTGTGTACTTTGTACATAATTTAGTTTCACTACATGTACCACATGGGGTGTGAACGACAATAAAGAGACTCTGACTCCAAGAATTTGCTAGCATGTGGCCATACCAACACGTGGAAACAACATGCTGGACCATGTTTACACAAATGTTAAAGGTGCATACAAAGCCAAACCCTACCCCCACCTAGGATTCTTTGATCACGTCTCAATCTTCTTGGCTGATGCTTACCTGCCCCTGCTGAGACGCTCCAGACGGGTACAAAACAAAGTTAACTCTTGGATCCAGAATAGTGTCCCCACACTGAAAGACTTTCAAAGACACAGACTGGCAGGTCTTCAGAGAAGCTGCTGAACATGGGGGGACACTAGACCTGGTGCAATACACATCCTCAGTTCTGGGGTACATTAGTAAATGTGCAGATGACGTCACCACCATCAGATATGTTAAGAGTTACCCGAACAGGTTGAATGCAGAGGTTTGCACCCTACTGGAAGTCAGGAACACTGCCTTCAGGTCTGTAAACTCACAGGAGCTGAGAAGGACAAGGATCGATCTGGTTGCTAGTATTGAGGGCCAAGGCTACATATGCACAGAGGATCCAAAGTCAAATCAAGTCAAATTTATTTATATAGCACATTTAAAACAGTGACTGTTATCAAAGTGCTTAACAAAACAGATCACAGCATCAAATATTAATAAAAAGATATTACAGCATCAGGAATAAAAGCATAAAAACACAAAATATAATTAGCGATAATGAAATACTAAATCAAATCACCCTGAGTTAAATGTCAGGGAGTAAAAGCAAAAGGCATGAACACAATCAGAAACAAATAAATACCAAATGAGATTGCACTGTGTTAAATGCCAATGTCTGTGTTGTGAAGAGCAGTCTTTGATAGATCCCTGTTCTTTAAATCAAACAGGGTGCCCACTCACACATGATCGTCATCCTGTTGATAGAAAGCAACTGACTAATTTCTTTTTCAAATTAACTGCTAATCCTAGAGGTTCACATACTTTTGACACTCACAAATATGTAATATTGGATCATTTCCCTCAAAAAATAAATGGCCAAGTATAATATTTTTGTCTCATTTCTTTAAATGAATTCTCGTTATCTACTTTTAGGGCTTTTGTGAAAATCTGATTATGTTTTAGGTCATTTATATGCATAAATATAGAAAATTGTAAATAGTCCACACAGCGAGCTTGTATTAGAATATTGTAATCAACAGTATCAAATGCAGCACTGAGGTCTAACAGGACCAGTATAGACACAAGTCCATTTTCAGAGGCCATGAGAATATCATTAGTAACTTTCACCAGTGCTGTTTCTGTGCTATGATGAGCTCTAAACCCTGACTGAAACTCCTCAAACAGATTATTTCTTTGCAGATGTTCACGCAACTGGCCTGCAATTATTTTCTTCAGAATTTTTTAGATGTATGTCAGATTAGATACAGTTCTATAATTGTCCAGAATTCCTGAATCAAGATCGGATTTCTTAAGTAAAGGTTTAATTACAGCAACCTGAAGGTGCTGTGGTACATACATATTCACTAGAAACAAATTAAACAGATCCAAAATAGGGGTATTAATTAGGGGAATTACCTCTTTAAACAGTCTGGTTGGCAGGGGATCTACTGTAGCAGACATGCTGATGGTTTGGATAAAGCTATTATTTTTGACAGAGGCAATGGTAGGAATGAAGGTATGAATTTCATACTTTCCACTGTTGCCTTTGTGCTTGCTCTGTATGGGAGACTGTGATGAAATGAAGACTCAACACAATCTCCTTCCTTAGATAGATAACTTTACTAAATTACATTTATAATGTATATGAATGTTTTTTTGTTTGTTTGTTTGTTTGTTTGTTTTTTCAGTGATCTGAGATAACGTCTGCTGTGACTTGGTGCTATATAAATAAACTGAATTAATTTTCTCTCTAATCAAAATAATTTTACTTAGAATCCCATGAAGTCATTGCTGCTTATAACTGTATGGGTACATGGCTCAATAAAGATAGGACTTTTTTTCAATAGTCTAGTTATAGTACTAAGCATAAACCTTGAGTTATTTTATTTTCATCTATTAAAGATTAATAATATACAGTTCTAGATTTACAGAGGACTTTCTTATATGTTAGCAAGCTATCCAAGTCTATCCAAGTTAAATGCAATTCTTCCATGTTGGTGGAGTGCAATTTTCTTTCTAGCTTTACATATGTCTGTTTTAAAGTAGGTAACTCAGAATTCAACCAATTCAAGAGCCAGTTTTCTTTGAATTTTTTTTTTTTTTTTTTTTTTTTTGCAGGATCCTTAGATTTTGCACAATGCAGGATCCAGTCATTAAGCAATCTTCTGTGAGACCAAACACATTTGAGAGAAATAAACCTTCACGGTATGAACAGAAAGTCGCAGCCAGTGCTTGACACTCAACCAGACAAAATTGTTTATTAAAACAAGACAAGCTAAAGATTACTAAGTAGTTACAAAATCAATATATTACAATATACTATTTAAAATATTTTTGTATCACAATGCTTTTTTTTAAAGAATGTTGTGCTGCATTTGCCATCATGTTCTTTTTTGTATTCTTTTCAGGTTTCATCAACACAATGTAACATTTTGGAATGAAGATACATAACAGCAGACCAAAACTAGAAGCAAGAATGGCAAATATTTCTACAGCAACACTGAACTTTCCAGGAGAGCTGACATATGCTGGGATAAAAGCTATCCATACTACACAGAATATCAGCATGCTGAAGGTGATAAATTTTGCTTCATTAAAATTATCAGGCAGTTTTCGAGCCAGAAAAGCACAAATAAAACACAATATGGCAAGAAGTCCAATGTACCCAAGGACAGACCAGAAGCCTACAGCTGAACCTAGAGCACACTCCAGGATGATTTTATCTTTAAATTCTTTAAAGTTCTTGGATGGAAATGGAGGGGAAATTGTTAACCAGAGGATACAGATGATAACTTGTATAAGAGTAAAACTTAGAACACTGAGTCTCTGTTGTGTAGGCCCAAACAATTTCATCATGTTGCTGCCTGGAAGTGTAGCTTTAAATGCCATTAAAACCACCATTGTTTTCCCAAGAATACAGGAGATGCAGAGAACGAAAGTGATGCCAAAAGCTACATGTCGGAGCATACAGGACCACTCAGAGGGACGTCCAATAAAAGTCAGGGAGCAGAGAAAACACAAAGTCAAAGAGAAAAGCAGCAGGAAGCTCAACTCAGAGTTGTTTGCCCTTACAAGAGGAGTTTTCCTGTATCTGAAGAAAATGACACCTACAGCAGTAGTCAGACATGTTCCAAATAATGAGGCTGTGGTGAGAAGTATTCCCATAATTTCTTCATATGACAAAAACTCATCCTCTTTTGTTACACAGGCATCTCTTTTGTCATTTGACCAGGAATCAGGGGGACATCTCACACAGGTGATAGCATCTGCAAATAAATGATTTATTTTAGATCAGTCTCATTTCTTTTTATTTGTACAAAATTGTAATTGCAATAACTTCAGATTATTTGAAGAAAACATATATTTATAGCTTGCACATGCAACTTGCACAATGGTTTAAATTTTGGCTGTGCAGGTCTTTCAATTCAAGTCAGTTCAGTTTAGTTATATAGCGCCAAGTCACAACAGAAATCATCTCAGGGCACTGCACAGAAACATTCATATACAAAATATGTAAGGTCTTTATGTTGATTGGTAGCAATGCTAATGGTCTGACCTGCTGCAAGAAGTAGATGAATGAGCTAACAAAAATAACAAACCGAATGACCAATTTCTTGCAATAAGTTTATAGAATGCTTTTTGAATATTTTTTCAAGAAAATTGTGTGTTGTAACTATACAGTAGTCCCTCACTACTTTGCGGTTCGTTTATCGCGGACTCGTTCTATTGCAGTTTATCATAATAAGATTGGACATGATGACACACAATTGGTGGAATGATGGATGAGCCACACGATTGGCATGGAATTTTAATTTAATTTAATTTTTTTAATTATTATTTAGTACCTGCGGTACTAAACTAGTGTACGGATCACCGCAATAAATGAGGGACTAAGATTTTGAATGACAAAATGAAAATTCCAGTGAACATTCATGGTGAACACAGCGTCTCACTCAGATCCAACTCTCGTATTTTAGTTGTGGTTACAATTAAATAAACTGAAGATACAAAATGTGGACAAAAGTATGCAACTGCATCTGTTAATTGTTGATACCATGTGTTTCAGCCTCGTGTACTCATACTTGTACTCATAAAAAACACCCTGACACTTCAAACTAATACTACATTTATTCTTGCTGACATCATTTCCTCTTCCACTTTGCAAGTAACTAAGAACAAAAAGTAAAAAAAAAAAAAAAAGTCCATAGTTTAGAAATATATTACGATCAAAACAGGTGATCATAGGGGTGAAAGCTCTTTGCTGTGCTCTTAATAAAAGTATTTTAATACACATTGTGTAATGTTTAAGTACAACCCATTAACTACTCATTATCAGTATTCAGTATCAGCAAGTACCCAAACTGGAGTACTTGTGCAGATTAGTATGGAAGATTATGAATTGCCTGTTCAGAGGCCTGACTTCAACTAATTTGAGCACCTAACCCATATATTGTAATTCAAAACTTACTTTGGAAATAATACAACATATATTATTTTTATAAGACTTCAAATCTTTCAGTTAAACAAAACCTTAAAATATTCTAATAAATGAACAGTCAGTACCTGTTATGTTGCTAATTTCTCCCTCTGTACATCTTACACAATCACAGCAGCAAACAGGTTTTCCTTTCTGGAGAACCTTATGTGTTCCTAGAGGACACTTCTCACTGCAAACTGACACAGGAACCTGCACAGCAACATCAGCATTAATTATTTAGTCTCTTAAAAAAAGTAAACTGAATGAATCAGAAATAGATTTCACCTGTTTTGAATTCTGTGCCCAGATGAACGTCTTGTTTTGTAGATTTAGCTGTTTGTCTTCAGGTAATGATGTATCATAAAGACCAACAGTGACAAAGTCCACAACATCATTGTCTCTAGGCTGCCAGTTGATAATCTCATATTTTGCATCTGGATCTCCATTTTGATTAAAGTAAACTTTCTCTCCTTCTTTGGTTTTAAAGTGTATCTTTTGAATCTGCTGCAAGATCTAAGAAAAGGGGTAATTATCACTTAAGTGTAATGTTAGATAATTTTAAGGATCGTGGTTAAAATTGAATACATTTTTTGGAGATGTTGGAACATAAGGAATTTTGTTTGTTTTAAAACTTACTGTAAGTGGCTCTAGGTGAACACTATTGTTACATTTGTCATTACAACTGAATATATTGTGCAGAGCATGAGCCACTGAATACACTCCTTTGTAAATATTGTTAAAAATGGGCATGAGGGACATGTCAGTGAAGCTGTTTTCCACTCCAGTCAGATCCTCATGTCCAGTACATTCTCTCTGAATTTCTTCTGATTGTGACTGCTTGAACTTACAGCTGAATAATGCCTCCCAAAATTCAGTAAAAAAGTAATTATTTGATAAGTTAAGTGACTTCACATTCAGCATAAACTCTTTAAGACCACTGATATTTGCTTTTGGGATAGAAAGTCCTATAGCTCCATCCAGGATACGATTTTTATCATTTTCTGCAATTTGAGAATCAAATATCCATGACTCACTGCCGACCCACTGATATCCTGTCAAGTTATGTAGAGAGAGCTCATGTAAAAGCACTTCCATGTCACGGTGAGAAAGAAAAGCAACAATAACCTTAGAAGTAGAAGCTTTTATAATGTCAATTATCTTTTGTATTTTTTCAGATGAATCAGTTCTAAAGAAAGGGACAGAATATTCCAGACAGATGCCCAGCTGTTCTGCAGTTTCTGTAAATGTTGCCATGCCATTGTTGCCATAATCATCATTGGTTCTAACAGCTCCAACCCAGGTCCAACCAAAGTGTTTGACCAAATGAGCCAGAGCTCTGCTCTGATAGTAGTCACTGGGAATGGTTCTGAGAAAAGATTGGTACCTAGATTTGTCACTGAGACAAGCACATGTTGCAAAATGGCTGATCTGAAACAAAAATATATATATATATTTTTTTTTAATACATCAAAAAGCTAAATTTCCTAAAGCACACTAAAAATGTCAGAATTGTAAAACATGATAATAATCTAACATTTCCAAGTCACATATGATCAGACTTGCTGAAAAATTGTCAGATTGTTACACATTTTATCAAATTTACTCACCAGTGGGATATGAAATGGTCCAAGAAGTGTAGCTATTGCTGTGCTGGGAGAGGACGAGGTTTCTCCTATTATGGCCTGCACTTTAACAGATCTGGTACATAGATTCTCAAAACTTGAAGACACATTGTCATTGTTGTTCAAGGCAAGGGCAACTTTTAAGCTTCTCACAATGGAACCACACGTATCATAAATATCATATCCCAAAGAAATGCCTGGAAGTAGCTCTGTACTGTTGTTAATTTCCTCAATGGCAAAACGCATGGCTTGAGCAAACTGAAACTCTCTGAAATTCAAACTTGTTCAAACAAAATTAAAACAGTAGTTAATTGACCTGGTTCATTTTTTCAAACAAAAGCTGTATTAAACCAAATGAAAATGTTCCTTTATTTTACTGACACTCTGCAAAACAGATTTTGTGGTATACTTTACCTGATGCATTCTAGTGGCAGGGGTTTTTGAGTGTAAGTGTTCTCTCTGTTCTTCCAGCTGCTGTGAAAGTAGAAGATTCCTCCTAACATGATGTCTCCATCCTTAGAGAGCTGAGGGATCTCAGGGTCTCCTCTCTGTTTGCACAATGACTCCTCAGACTGTGAGAAAGACACCAATAACAGAAAGTGTAAAAGTGCGCAACCCTGCTCTGGCCACTTTTGTGTAGACATTATGGCTTCTGAAAAAGCAAATTAACAGTTGTATATCATGAACAATAATTAATATAAAGAGCTGTCCTGGTATTCACTCATTTGGGATCTACCTGTTATATAGAAACAGTTATGTTCTCTGGTGGGTGGGGCACAAGGAAGGGTATGTTGACAGGTTGAAATCTTGTTAAAATCTTTTTCTTTTTTTTTTTGTATTGGACAAAAATAACCATTCCAACTTTAATAAATTGTACACAATATTTTGGGATTCTAGATAGATAACAAACAATTCAATAAATTCTGAATTTAGGCAATGAAAATTATTTTCAAAACGTGCATATTTACAAATTAATTTTTCTTTGAAAACCTGAAGATGTCTGAGGTAGATAAGGTAACAGCTAAATTATTTTATCACTTTCTACACCGGCATAAAGATTAGCAAACTGTGATACTACACTAACACTTAAACAAATGCAATATCTATAATCAGATTTTATCAAGTAATATTCAAAGGGTGCACTGGAATCATACACCCTGGTAAACATTGCTTTTTCTAAGTTTCCTCCAGACTCATGTTGTTCAATCAATTTGGCGGACTTTTCTACAGTTTTAGCCAAATGTGAAGTTCCTCAAGGAACCACCTTAGGACCAAGTTTATTTAAATTATACATTATTCATTTGGGTCATTTCTTGCACAAATAAACATGTATTTGTTACACAGATGATACATAAATATAATATTCTCTTGTGGATCCTTACTTTTTTATAATATACTGTATTAAAGAGGTGAATTGATGAAAGAGGAGTAACTGTCTTCAGTAAGATGATTGAACATTCAAGATGACAAGTTCTGGGAAAGTAAAAATTTCCTAAATTTAGCATTTAACGTATAGCCTCTATAATATGCTATTCATCCCTATACCAATATTCTAGGTATTAGTTGTGTGTGAGTAACAATAAAAATGTAAAAGAAAAACAATTATAACATCTAAGATATGAACTAAGAAAAACATTAACTAAAAATACACTAAGCACTAATAGCATAAAAACATTACGTCGAACAGCAGCACGGACATGAGCATGAGTCTGTGTGAGCAGATGAGCACGCGTGAACACATCAACATGAAACAGATCAGCAGCAACATGATGTGATATTTCACAGTGATTGTCCTGGTTAGAGATTCATGAGTCTAACAGCTTCAGGGTAGAAGCTGTTCCTCAGCCTAGTGGTTCTACTTTTTACACTTGATGCTCCTCAACCTCCTTCCTGAGGGGAGCGGAGCAAAAAGTGTGTGTGCTGGGTGAGTGGGATCCTTCATGATGCAGATCGCCCTTTTCCTGCATCTGGAGGTGTAAATGTCTGTGATGGTGGGGAGACTGACTCCAACACTCTTCTGTGCATCCTTCACCACTCTCTGCAGAGTTTTTCTTTCTGCAGCTGTGCAGCCTCCATGCCACACGTTGATGCTGGAGCACAGGATGCTCTCCACTGCACACCTGTAGAAGGAGGTGAGGACTGAGCTTCCCAGACCAGCTTGTCTCAGCCACCTGAGGAAGTAGTCTCGCTGATGTGCTTTCTTGATCAGGCTGAAGAGAGGTATGGATGTAGATGGAATAAGGAAAGAGGGTGCAGAGGAGAGGGTGAAATGGAGGAGGATGACTTGTTGTGGCAAGACATGAATAGGGGAAAGCCTAAAGCAGAAGAAAAAAGATGATTTGTTTGTGAGTGGCGTGTAAGTGGAGTGATTCCCAGGGGCTTGGAGAAAATCTGTAGAGAGATGACAATGGTGAGTTTCTATATCCACAGATTATGACAGTAATTGGAGTGAGTTATTATTGCAATGGTAAATGCAGCTGAGTAGCCTAATCAATACTCAGGAGTTTCTGGTTTGCACCACAGTCTACAACGGCTAGAACAGGTAACACTCTAACACAAATGGTAGAAAGCAAGTCTAGTAACCAGGACAAACAGCAGAGCTGCCCACCAGTATCTCCTGTACTACTGATGGGAATAATGTTTTAAATGGGCTTGGCAATTTGTGATACAGTGTTCAGTATTACCGCAATATATGCATTCCTTTGCTGCCATACACCTTTGTTTTTCTTCAGAAGCAAGAGAAATGTAGCCAAGATTCATTGGTTTGTGCTATCGATCTGGTGTCAAGGGTTAGCCGGTCAAAGCAGATGGCCACTTGTCCTGAGCCTGGTTCTGCTGGAGGTTACTTCCTATTATGAGGGAGTTTTTCCTTTCCACTTTTGTCTTTGTGCTAGCCCAGGATGGGAGACTGTGATGAAATGAAGACTCAATGCAATCTGCTGGCTTCCTTCCTTCCTTAAATAGATAACTTTACTAATTATCATTTATAATGTATGATAATGTTTTAGTTCAATGCACTGAGATAACTTACAGTATGTTGTGACTTGGCACTATATAAATAAACTGATTTGAATTTAATTGAATCAAAGCAGGAGGAAATGGAACTGACTGGAAACCATAAGTCGTTGGTTACGTACTGTAACCCCAGATTCTATGAATATAGGCATAGCCCTTTAAGGCTGTCGCTGATGGGTTTATCCCGTTATGCAGAGCATAAGCACTGAAAAAATTTAGTCCACGCCCACCTGCTGTGTGGGCCCCACCCGGTCCGTATAAATTACGTTAAGAGCGGGAAATCGGCTCCCAAAATAGCTTTTTTCTTCAGCCATTTAGGAGCCAGTGAGGCCCGATGCTTAAAGGGCTACGCCTATATTCATAGAATCTGGGGTTACAGTACGTAACCAACGTTCTATTTCATATAGGCTTCGCCCTTTAAGGCTGTCGCTGATGGGTTAAGGGCGAAGCGGATGTGGTCCTCGCCTCACTGGGTCCATTCGAACACAGTAAGAAGCGGAAGCTTGCCCAAAAAACGTCTTGTCACTCAGCTCCCCGTGTGCATAACTACGCATCGCGTAATTATGTGCCATGCACAGACGCATGTTGAGTAACTATGCGTTCTGACAAGCATGAATGCCCCGGAAAACTTTCAACGGGAAGAAGAAGTTGAAAAGAGGGGGGGGGGGGGCATGAACCAACTGGTTCATGGCTGAACAGTATAAACAGATTAATGTCCATGAATTGATTATTGATCAAATGAACTGATTGGTAACAATAGTCATGAACTGATTAGTGACAATAAAACCAAAATCACAGACACGACTTGTGACTGATAACAACATCTCACACTGTAATGCATGCAGACAGAAGTGAGCTTAAACAGAGTTCCATGAGAACAATAACATTCATTCTGTTAGAGCACTAAGGACAGAATGTGTCATGGAACGAGCCGTTACATCACGTAGGTAAAAGCGAATAAATGAGCAGGGTGTTGACCATGCAGCCGCAGTGCAAATGTCCTGCATTGACATACCATTATGCAGAGCAGTCGAAGATGCGATACCCCTGGTGGAGTGTGCTTAGAGGTTGACAGGAGGCCCTAAATCTGATGCTCTGTAGGCTTCAGAAAAGGCCTCACACAGCCAGTGTGACAAGCGCTGGATGGATAACGGCGACCTGCAGAAGCATCTCTATAATGCACAAACAATTGTTGAGTTTGAAACGCATTGCAGCTGTGCGCGTTATGTAACACGTCAACGCCCGCACCGGGCAGAGAAGATGAAAAGATGCTTCCTCTTCTGATCTGTGGTGGGGAAAAGACCCCTCCAACGATATCACTCTTGATTTAAAAGAGCTCGTGATGTTTTAGGCATAAAAGCTGGGTTGGTCTTAAATCAGCTGAGCTGCCCGTCAGCCTAAATTCTAAGGCATGACGAAGCAACAGAGAGGGCAGATAATTACTTATCCTCTTAGCGGGTGTTAAAACCAGCAGCAGGGTTGTTTAAAGAGACAAGAATTTAAATGAAACCTGATCCAGAGGCTCAATTGGAGCTTTGATCAGGGCTCGCAGGACCAGCGTTAAATCCCACTGTGGAGCAAGTGGACGTGAAGCAGGCCTGTGTCTCTGAACATCTTTTAGAAAAACGCTTCATCAGCGGGTGATTAAAAGCTGTTCTGTCTCCGAAACCTTCGTGGCAGGAATAGATGACTGCAACGTACGTTAAAGCGTACTGAAAACCAACTCCCTATCCATCAGCTGTTGTAGAAAAACAACACGCCGCCTAAAAGGCATGAGGTGGCCCCTAAACCTTCTCTGTACACCAGCGCTGAAAAGCCGTCCCCTTTGATGTGTACAGAACTGTGGTAGATGCAGCACGTGAATCTTGAATTGTGCACACTATCTCCTGAGGGAGACCCATCCTCTAAGTGGGACCGCTCAGCGGTCAGACCCACAGGTGTTGACCTATTTCTGGGTAACTCTTGGTCGCTCCTCCTGCCTGAAGGAGAGCATCCTCCCTCCACGACAGTTCCACGACGACCCGACAACAGACGTTGCAGGCCTGGGAACCATGGTGCGTTCACACGCCGGGAGCCACCAGGAGAGCTGTCAATCCCTCCTCCTGAACTCGGTTCAGGAACCGTAAAAAACAGAGGAGGTGGGGGAAAAGAAACGCGTATAAAAGCGTTTTGGGCCACCGGCTGTGAGCAAATGCGTCCCCCCCCCAGCGATGGGTCGTCTCGCGGGCTCAGGGAAAACCATAGTTGACACTGAGCGTTCTTCTCGCGTCGCAAACAGGTCCACAGCTGTTTTGCCAACTTCTGCTGCGTCTGAAAAACATCAGGTCTGGATGGAGGGTCCGGTCCACGTGACGTGGGCCGCCCCTGGACGTCACATCTGCCCCTCTGTTCAGAACACCGGATATGTAAACCGCTCTAATAAAGAGCAGGTTTTGATTAACCCAACACAGTAGCTTTCGCACAATGTGTAACATCTGGGCTGAACGCACACCCTTGATGGTTATGTACGCAGCAGTCATCATGTTGTCTGTGTGAATCAACACGTGTTGATTCTGTAGCACGGGAGCAAAGTGTTGAATCACATTCAGTACTGTGCGACACTCCAAAACATTGATGTGGGCTGATGTGTGGTGGGGCCACAGCGCCCCTACTGCTTGAGATAGGCATGGCCCCCCCCCCCCCCCAGCCTGACAGCAACGTGTCCGTGAAGACTGACCCGTGACGTGGGTCTGCTGAGGGGGACTCCCTCTGACAGAAAACAAGGTGTTTCCCCAGAGTCGGAGGTCTGCTTCCACAGAGGAAGGGACAATAATCATCCGTCGTTTGTTTTACTGGATCCACATGCAGACGTGCAAAACACCTCTGGAGGCGTCTCATGTGAAACAAACCAGTGGAAAACACTGTGTGAGTGACATCATTTCCAACAGCTTCATGACGGAGACAGCTGTTATAACTTGCCAGGTCTTACGTGGCTGAGTTGACTTTTTAAAAAGTGTTGAATCTAGTTTGTGATAAAAGAGTTTTCATGGTGGTTGAATTTAATTCCACTCCCAGAAACAATGTCTGGGCCGGAAAAATCGAGCTTCCTTCCAATTTATGGCGAAGCCCAGATTTAACAGGTGTGATGTCAACACCTGATCCTGCATCAGCGCCTCCTGTCTGAATTGACAGGAGCAGCAGATCATCCAGGTAAAACAAAAACTCTCGTCTCTGTGTTAGGATGATCGGTATGCGTTCTCTGGATGTTAAACAACAGATCCAAGAACGGTCTCACCCCTCCGATCCGTGAGTAAAAACCTTGTGTTTTCTCTCCCTTGGGGAACTCTGTAGATTACTTTTATCAGAAAACACTTGGATTTCTGCATTTAGGGATGAGATTTAGTCTGATGATGACGGGGCCGTTTTTTATAACTCCTCTGAATGGAGGGGTTCGGGTTGCAAACTGTAACTTGTACCATTTGCATAAAACCTTGTCCATCCATCTGAAAAACGGCGAGCATGTTTTAGCCACTCTACGTAACGTTCGTAGGGTGAACGTGCGTTAAGTGATGTGTCATGTTTTGTACGGCTGTCAGCCGTCCGCCCCTCAACCGCTGTCATGCGTCGCGGGAATGTTTTCTGTGTGATCCCGGGCGAGACTTGTGCTGAGGCGAAGCGTGTGACAGCTGATGATGCGGTGGGGCTGCGCGTTTGACGTCGCTGTGTGAACGTTGAAAAGGCGGAGGGCGTGACTTCGTTTACGCCGTGCTGTTGGAGTGAAGGCTGCTAGCCCCGCGGGAGCACCCGTTGTTCTCTGGAGGGACGCGCGCCGCTCTCGCTGGAGGGGCGCGCGCTGGAGGGAGGCGGGACTCATTACCGGGTTCTTCAGCTGCTTCACGTTTAGCTGCGGTGAGCTGCCGAAAGCTGAGACGCGGTGGTGACGGCTGCCCGCGTTGATTCGTCGAGACGGGTGTCGTTTCTTGTGAGAGAGAAGGGCCCCCACCCGAACCAGCCTGCGGACCACATTTATACCGATGTGAGCTGGTTAGCGCCGGCAGCTGTGTGTGTGCGCCAGCATCAACGCAGCGCCGTTGGATGGAGGCTGTTCATCTTAGTGATCGACTCGTCATGTCAAGAGCGGCGGTGAGTTAAAACCCTGTTTAAGGACACCGGCTCATGTGGAGGCTGTTCCATCCCACGAGTGCGAGTTGACACCGCTTGAGTGAGGATCGTGCAGTTCTAGTTGGTAATGAGTTATTTTCGCTTACCGTTGTGCCGTGATCGACTCGTCATGTCTAGAGCGACGGTGAGTTTAAAAACCTTTAATTAAGGACACCGGCTCATGTGTGGAGGCTGTTCTGTGATCGACTCGTCATGTCTTAGAGCGACGGTGAGTTTAAAACCCTTTATTTAAGGACACCGGCTCGTGTGTGGGGCTGTTTCATCCCACGAGTGCGAGTTGACATCGCTTGGGTGAAAAACGTGCAGCCCGGGATTATAACGAGTTATTTTCACTTACCATCGTGCCCTGTAAGCGACTAGTAATGTCTTGGAGCGGCGGTGAGTTTAAAAAGCCTTATAAAGGACACCGGCTCTTATGTGTGCGGCCGCTGTGAGCTCATCCGGGCTTACAGACTGGCTAAAAAACAGACACTTTGATCATTAATGATGATTTATTTCAACTTTCGTGTCACTTTTACACACACCCTCCGGAGACCGTCATTTTGAGAGCTTTCTCTCTCATGAGCTCTGCGATTGTTTGCCCAGAGCGCTGTCTTGCAGGCGAACTCTGGGGAAACGCTGAGCTGCAGGCTGCCGGAGTGAAGAGGGCTGGATTCTGACGGGCGGGGCTGGTGGTGGAACTCAGCGAGAGCCGCGGCCGTGGAAAAGTCGAAGCTTGCTCGCGACGGTCCCTCCAGCGGGGACGGGGTGGGCCGCGCGGCTTGATGAGGTGGCGCACAGCCTCTGGCACCTCCTCCGACTGTTTCACTTCGCCAGCATGGTTTGAAGCTGCTCTGAACAGCGCGTCCGCGATGGCTTCATCAGGTCTTGTGCAGATTCTCCGGCAGCGAGGGGAGTAACGAAGCCAGGTGGATCGTTGGATCATCGTCATCCGCGCTGCAGTCCTCGACAGGCAAACCGTGGGAGAGGCACACATGTTGAGCTGGCGTCAGCTGCCTTACAGAGGGAGTTCTTCGTCTCCAAGGCAGGTCTGCGGCCTTCAATCCCTTGGACATGCTATATGCTAGCAGCGCACGTTGTTGCTAGCTGCGGCTGCCTGAAAACACGTCGGTGGGCTCGATTGGAGAGCGTGGTCGCCGTCTGGTTCCTCCGGAGGGACGGGACGCTGCTCCGACCTGGGCAGCTTCGCTCCGGAAGCTTCTGCGAGGCTTGGCTCCAGGGGGGGGTTACCGAGGAATAGCCCCGCTCGGTGAATCCCTCAACTCTGGTGATGGGAGCGGACTGGGGACCGACTCCTCTAATCTACCAGGAAAGAACCGTCTGCGGCCTCGCCCGTCGAACGTCCTGTTGGAACGTGAGGCCGTATGGATCAAGACGGTGAGCCACAGTGGAGCCCAGTGAAAAACAGCCTTTCCGCCGATCATCCGAACTGGCGGGAAAAAAGGCGAGGGACGTAGAAAAAAGGGGTCCCTTATGTCAGCCTCCTCCTGGGTTCCGCCGGGCAACCCCTGAGGGCGCTGTCGGCCGGGAGCGGTGTGGTCGCCGATGCGAAACGAGGTGGGATGGGGTGAGCATTCACTCAGCCCCCCTCCACCTACACTACGCTCCCCAGGAGGGAATGAGCAGTGGGGGCTGCAGCTGAGCATGCCTTGCCCCGGAGGAACCATCCGGTTCGCCCCGAGGGTCGGCGATAAGAGGAAAAAACACAAGATGGCGTTGTCCAGCGTGTAGTGACCTGTCACTGGGAAATGTTCCCCGACGCTTACCTTGGAATAAGACTGCTGTCATCTTCTCCTCGGGGAGGAGAACTCACCGGACGACCGGAGGTCGACTGCCGGGCCAAGCATCCTTCACAAAGGTTGGTCATTTACACAATTTATCTTCTTTGTTCTTCTGACAGTGCTATATTAGCTCGCTGAAGAAAAAATGGGAGCCGATTTCCCGCTCTTAACGTAATTTATACGGACCGGGTGG
>NC_056503.1:34042443-34048383 GCF_014905685.2 Nematolebias whitei | reverse complement strand
GGACATGAGGATCTGACTGGAGTGGAAAACAGCTTCACTGACATGTCTCTCATGCCCATTTTTAATAACGTGTATAAAGGAGTGTATGCAGTGGCCCATGCTCTGCATGTTATTCTCAGCTGTAATAAAACATGTGACAGTAATGTGCAGCTCGATCCATTCATGGTGAGCCTTATATCAATGACAGTTGTTACATCAAATGAATGATTTTCTTTTTTAATGAAAAATAAATAGCAAATAACATATTTTGGCAAACAACTTCCAGGACTATCTCTCATTTTCTATGTTAATACTTACATTTCCAGATTTTACAGCACATACAAAAGGTTAACTTCAAAACAAAAGAAGGAGATGAGGTTTACTTCAACAGGAATGGAGATCCAGCAGCAAAATATGAAATTATAAACTGGCAGCCAAGAGAAAATGGTCACGCAGAGTTTGTCACAGTCGGTCTTTATGATGCATCTTTACCTGAAGACAAACAAATGAATTTGCAAAATCGAACTCTGATTTGGACACAAAATTCCTTGCAGGTAAAAAAAAAAAAAACTTTTAAAATGAGTATATTCTATAGCTAAACACTTTTTTTGTTTTCTTTTTTTTATTTGAATATAGGCTGATGAATAAATTGTCAATCGTTATTTAAGTTATACTTTTGATTTATGCAGGTTCCTGTGTCAGTCTGCAGTGAGAAGTGTCCTCCAGGAACACGAAAAGTTCTCCAGAAGGGAAAACCTGTTTGCTGCTATGACTGTATACGATGTGCAGAGGGAGAAATGAGCAACACAACAGGTACATGAATATGATTTATATTTGTTTACAGTTTTAATATCATTCACATCCATTTCTAGCTTTAGTTCTTTTTATCAGTCCAATGACAATTTTGGAATTTGACATTCATGTTGTAGAAGCAGTGATATATTTCCCCAAAAAAACTTTGAGCTTCATGGAACCTGACCCATGAGGTTCTGTTTCAGGGCCTTTCATGTTCCTGTTGTATCTACTTTCTTACTTTTTATATTTATGTTC
This sequence comes from Nematolebias whitei, assembly GCF_014905685.2. NCBI lineage: Eukaryota > Metazoa > Chordata > Actinopteri > Cyprinodontiformes > Rivulidae > Nematolebias > Nematolebias whitei. Next base: position 34,047,354 of record NC_056503.1, on the reverse strand, counting down.
ATTTTTTTTTTTTACCAGGAGCTTTAAAATTATTACATCATTGCTAGACCCTTCAGGTCCTGTCATCAGGGTCTGCTGGCTGTGCAACTTCAGAGGGCTAAAACCAAAAGAAGACAGAACATTGGCAAACATTGCCCCCAGATTCTGGAACTCACTACGTCTCAACCTGAAACTTTTGGAATCTGCTGTCTTTTTTAAAAAAGCCATCTTTTTGATAATGTATCCATTATTATGTGTGTTTCATTACTTATTGTAAAGCACTTTCATTTTTTTTTATTTTAAAACTGCTCTAAAAAGGAACTTTACATATTCTACTTTTACTTGAATGAGTAAGCACTCAAAAAGGGCCTTCATGCATCTACATATTTAAAATAGGAACCAAGAAAAACCACTTCCAAATGGAAATCTAGAGATTTTAGATGTGTTTACTTTCAGATACTTAAAAGGGAAAATATTACATTAAGATACCATGCTGTCATCTCATATAATGAATATCAAATACAAAGAACTAAACAGTTTTAAACATTAATTTTCAGACTCTGTCACCTGTGTGAGATGTCCTCTTGAATCCTGGTCAAACAACAGAAGAGATGCCTGTGTAACAAAGAAGGCAGAGTTTCTATCACATGAAGAAGTTATGGGAATACTCCTCACCACAGCCTCTTTATTTGGAACATGTCTGACTGCTGCTGTCGCTGTCATTTTCTTCAGACACAGAAAAACTCCTCTTGTCAGAGCAAACAACTCTGAGTTGAGCTTCCTGCTGCTTTTCTCCTTGACTCTGTGTTTTCTCTGCTCTCTGACCTTCATTGGACGTCCCTCTGAGTGGTCCTGTATGCTCCGTCACACAGCTTTTGGCATCACCTTCGTCCTCTGTATCTCCTGCGTTTTGGGGAAAACAATGGTGGTTTTGATGGCCTTCAAAGCTACACTTCCAGGCACTAATGTGATGAAACTGTTTGGGCCTGTACAACAGAGACTCTGTGTTTTGGGTTTAACTATTATACAAGTGATCATTTGTATCCTCTGGATAACAATTTCTCCTCCTTTCCCATCCAAGAACTTTAAAGCATTTAAAGATAAAATCATCTTGGAGTGTGCTCTGGGCTCAGCTGTAGGCTTCTGGTCTGTGCTTGGGTACATTGGACTTCTTGCCATGTTGTGTATAATTTTTGCTTTTCTGGCTCGGAAACTGCCGGATAATTTCAACGAAGCTAAATTTATCACCTTCAGCATGCTGATATTTTGTGCAGTCTGGATCACTTTCATCCCAGCGTATGTCAGCTCTCCTGGGAAATTTAGTGTTGCTGTAGAAATCTTTGCCATTCTTGCTTCTAGTTTTGGACTGCTGATTTGTATCTTTATACCAAAATGTTATATTATGATACTTAAACCAGAAAGAAACACAAAAAAGAATATGATAGGAAAGTCAACATCAAACTTATTCTGAAAAACATAGCAAAGTGCTTGCATTCCTACAAAGGATTCTGACATTTTAATTGCCATCATTTTTACATGGTCATTTCATATCAAACTTAATAAATATTTGTTTGCCTTCAGTCATGCTTTTAAAACAGATTTTCAAGCATACTTTTACATACGTTTTTTTTTTATTGTATTATAATAATAGTTTTTTTTTATTTGTAAAACACTTGGATTTTTGTAAAACATTACAATTTTCTAATTCATCGCTTTGTGTGTGTGTGTTTAATCTTTAACAATGCTTTGTAATAAATTAGGATTTAACTGAAGGGATATACATAAATAAAAGTATCTCAAACATTAAAATGGTATGTGAAATATTATGTTTTGTTTAAAATAAATATGTTTGAGAGACAAGATTATGAATAAACTAATGTTTCTGTTTTTGACAAACATAAACAACAAACATGACATTTTGAGATTTCCTGTGTTTAAACCGAACTAGGCGAAAGGGTCTTCTCTTACCCCGCTCCTGTAACTTGGAAATCCTTTCAAAAAGATCTGAAGTTGTCAACTTTGACCTCTCTAAGGGATTTTAAACAACTGTTAGTAAGTTCATGGCAAAAACCAACGCTGACATGTTCCTGTTTTTAGGCCCGAGCAGCGAAGCGCTGCGAAGGCCTATTGTAATCGCTCTGTTCAGGCCCGAGCTACAATTTTTTCCGCCAAATGAATTGGCGTTTTGGGGGCCTTAACATATCCCAAAAATCACCAAATTTGGCAGACGCATCAGGACTGCTGAAAAATTATGTATTTTAAGGGCGTGGTAAAAATCGCAACAGAAACTAATCAGGAGCTCCACCTAGAAATTTTCAAAATACCCTCCGCATTATCCTTAGTTTGTCGTAGAAACATGAAATTTGGTATGCTTGTCCAATTCCCCAAGATGCACAGAAAACCCTCTGGCAACAACGTTGTACGATAAACAGGAAGGTGGCCATTTTGGAATGCCGGTCCAATTTTCACACCTTTTTGGCGGTTTACAGCCTCCGCATTTGAACAAACTCCTCCTAGGGATTTCACTCCATCGGTTTCAAACTTGGCCATTTTGGTCAAAAGCCATGGGGGAAGCAAAGTTATCTAAATGGTTCGTTACGGAGCATGCTGAAGGGGCGGGGCCAGACCTCAAAGTTTGACAACTCGCCATGAAAAACGAAACGCTAATATCCAAAAAAGTTCAATCTGGTCCTCTGGACATTCAAAAAAACAAAAAAAACAAAGCAAAAATATATAGAAACATTTCGTCTCTCATCCAAGAGGACTGTGAGGTCTCAGTCTCTGATAGAGGACAATTGCAAACCGAGGTGTACCGCAAACCCACCCACACAGACCAGTATTTGCAGTTTGACTCCCATCACCCTTTGGAGCACAAGTTAGGAGTCATCAGGACTCTGTATCACAGAGCAGACAGCATCCCCACTAACTCGGGAGCCAGGCAGAAGGAGAAATCCTACACAAAACAGGCTCTAGAGCAATGTGGATATCCTAACTGGGCCTTCCTGAAAGCAGAGAAAAAACCCAAACAGGACTCCAGTCAGCCATCAGGTGAAAAGGAGGAACCCAGACCCAGACCAGTGGTCATTCTGTATGTTGAGGGAGTATCAGAGAAACTGAGATGTTTATTTTCTAAACATAACGTCCCAGTGGCTTTTAAACCCCAAAATACATTACGGCAAAGACTGGTTCATCCCAAAGATCCAGTCCCCCGGCACAAACAAAGTAATATTGTGTATGCTGTTCAGTGTCAGGAGGGCTGTGATCAGTCTTACATCGGGGAAACAAAACAGCCACTGGCCAAAAGGATGGCCCAGCAAAGAAGATCAACATCATCAGGCCAGGATTCTGCAGTCTACACTCATCTCCAGGCCAGCGGTCACTCTTTCAAGGATGAAGATGTTCACATCCTGGACAGAGAGGAACAATGGTTTGAGAGAGGAGTAAAGGAGGCCATCTTTGTGAAAAGAAATCGTCCATCATTAAACAGGGGTGGAGGCCTCCGGGTTCAACTGTCCCCCTCTTACAATGCTGTGATTGCTAGTATCACTCAGCCCTCTGTGAGTAGTAAACAGCCATCAGTGTGCTACTGATCCATTGTTAGGCTGATGGTCCTTCTTGAGCATGTGATCAGCTGGTTTTGGTTGTCAGCAGCAAACTGGTTGATCCACTCTGAGAAGGTGCTATTTAAGAGACTGAGCTGAAAACAGCACCTCAGACTGAGGAAGTCTCTTGGATGAAAGACGAAACGTTTCTATATTTTTTTGCTTTTTTTTTTTTTTTTTTGAATGTCCAGAGGACCAGATTGAACTTTTTTGGATTTTTCTACCTGGATTATTGAGCATGCATCAGGAAATGCTAATAGCTCCTACAAGAAAACTGTCTGAGACATCAAACCTTCAGTCATTGATCCACATCTTGTCCCCTGCAAGACTGAATGGTCATATCATGATATCACTTAAGCTATGCCCCATGATAACAGGAAGTATAAAGTCTGACGTTGAACAATCCTTATCTGACCTGATCAGCATGACAGTGTGTCCAGTGACCGAAGACATGTTGGTGTAACTTGCTTTCTAACACTGACAGTTTTGGGTGGAGCATGTGGGCGGCACGGCGTGGTGAAGTAAGACGTAACACCGTCGCCATACGTTTGGCTCTAAATTCCACAGTTTTGAACCGAGGTGCACTAAAATCAGTATGATCGATCATTATCCACCCCTTGAACAGGAAGCCATGATAAGTGGCCAATAGCCTCCATAGCACCTCCTAGAATATTTTAAAACCTCAGCCCTGTGCCATTTTTTTGACCGATAATTCTGAAACTCGGTGAACATCTGTGTCTTCTCAGGTCCTATGAAAAAGTCTCTTGGAGCCCTGGGCCAAAACCAACAAGAAGTCAGCCATTTTGGGTCAAAAGGTCATTTTTGGGCGTTTCTACTTGCAAATTTTAACAAACTCTTCCTAGGGATTTTGAAGGATTACCTTCAAACTTGGTTGACATGCCCTTAAGACATTGGAGAGTCAAAGTTATCTTAAGCTTGTGTTTTTGTATATGTTAAAGGGGCATGGCCAGGACTCAAAGTTTTGCTTCATGCCATAAATTTCCAAACACTATAACTTTCACATTGAAAGACCAAAATGCACGAAACTTGGCATGACTCATCCCTGTTGGATGCCCGACAATTCACTGTGGTCATATTTTGACGTTGTGGAAAATAATAATTGTTCTAAACTTTAAAAAACTCAATAAAAAGAAAACCAGAGACATTTCTCTTTTAGCTCAAAACGGAGCGTGAGGTTTATTCTTTCTGCAGAAAGGAGTTGCTGCCTGCGTGAAGTCAGAAGAAACACACAGAGCACACTGGATTCTTAAAGAGACAGTACATATATTTATACATGTTTCGTGCGTCACAATAACATTCTATCATGATG
>NC_056503.1:34036687-34042343 GCF_014905685.2 Nematolebias whitei | reverse complement strand
ATATATAATATATAACAAATAAATGTGTTAATTTCTTGTTGGTTCACAATCTAAATTCTCCCTCTACTGTTATTAGGCTCACCATGAATGGATCAAGCTGCACGCTGTTGTTGCATGATTTGTTACAGTTGAGAATATTGTGCAATGCATGGGCCACTGCATACACTCCTTTGTAAACATTATTAATTATGGGCATGAGAGACATGTCAGTGAAGCTGTTTTCCACTCCAGTCAGATCCTCATGTCCAGTACATTTTCTTTGAATCTCCTCTGATTGTGTCTGATTGAACTTGCAACTGAATAATGCCTCCCAGAACTCTGTGAACAAGTCATTGTTGGATGAATTCAGTTGCTTCACATCCAGTATGAACTCTTTCAGACCACTGACATGTGCTTTAGGGATGGAAAGTCCTATAGCTCCATCCAGGATGTGATTTTTATCCATTGCTGCAATTTGAGAATCAAATATCCACGACTCACTGCCGACCCATTGATACCCTGTTAAGTTTTGAAGGGACAACTCATGTGAAAGCATCTCCATTTCCTCAGGAGTGAGAAAAGCAACAATCACCTTTGCAGTTGAAGTTTTAATAATGTCAATTATCTTTTGTATTTTTTCAGATGAATCTGTTCTAAAGAAAGAAACAGAATATTCCAGACAGATGCCCAGCTGCTCTGCAGTTTCTGTAAATGTTGCCATGCCATTGTTGCCATAATCATCATTGGTTCTAACAGCTCCAACCCAGGTCCAACCAAAGTGTTTGACCAAATGAGCCAGAGCTCTGCTCTGATAGTAGTCACTGGGAATAGTTCTAAGGAAGGACGGGTATTTGGATTTATCACTGAGACAGGCACATGTAGCAAAGTGGCTGATCTGAAATTAAATCAATACAATAAAATACAAAATGTAAGAAATTGGATTATACAAATATAACAATCACACGTATCTTTTTTCTTTACCAGGTGAAGAAAAAAATGATTGCTTTTCTATAAGCTCAAATTAACTTTATCAGTTCCACTCACCAGTGGGATATGAAAAGGTCCTAGAACAGTAGCTAATGCTGTGCTGGACGAGGAAGAGTTTTCTCCTATTATTGCCTGCACTCTTACAGGTCTGAGGCACGGCTTGTCAGAGCTTAAAGACACATTGTCATTACCATTGTTTAATGCAAGTGCAACTTGTATGCTTCTCACACTGGACCTGCAAGTGTCATAAATATTATATCCCAGAGAAATGCCTGGAAGTAGGTCTGTGCTGTTGTTAATTTCTTCAATGGCAAATCGCATGGCTTGAGCAAACTGGAAGTCTCTGAAATTTAAACTTGATTCAGACAAACATAATTGTAACAAAACCTTTTCTTTGAATACCTACTTTTTTATGTTAATAACTCAATTTAAATCAGAGAGGCACATAAACAAGGCAAGATAAATGTTATATTTTTTACATTATATTTTACCTGATGCATTCCAGTGGCAGGGGTTTATGTGTATAAGTGTTCTCTCTGTTCTTCCAGCTGCTGTGAAAGTAGAAGTTTCCTCCTAACATGATGTCTCCATCTTTAGACAGCTGGGGGACCTCAGGGTCTCCTCTCTGTTTGCACAATGACTCCTCAGACCGTGAGAAAGACGCCATCAACAGCAGCTGCAAAAGTGCACAAACCTGGTTTTGCCACCTCTTTGTGAACATTATGCAATCTAAAGAAGCAAGACCAGTTGATGGCATTTAATTAGCATTATTGCAACTTAATGACTTACTGATATTTATGAATTCAGAGTCAGCTTGTACTCTATTTAAAAGGAGGGTTGGCTCTGTCTTGCTACAAGGTGGAGCTAGAAGGGGCTTGTATTGAATTATAATAAGGAATATTTTGGTTGAATCCTCTGTTTGATTTGAAACACATTTTATTCTATTTCTCCATTTTTTTTTTACTTTTTATGTTGAACATTTACAGTAGTTGTAGTTTTGTTTTGTTTTCCAACAGATTTGAAAAAGCCAAAACTGTTCTTTAGATTTAGTGACAAGAAAAGTATTTAAGGAGCTCTTCAACAAATATATTAACAGTTTAAATCTTCTACTTACATAACATCAATATAAACCATTTTATGAAAGAAAAAAAAGAAAAAAAAACAACAACAACATGCATTTACCATAGCTTAAACAAACTTATTAGAATATATTTTGATTTTGACATGACCTTTTAGGCCACAGCATAACGCATTGCTTATTTTTTCAAGTTATCATGCTCACTAAATGGATGGACAAAAGGTAATTCTAATTCAATCATTTCGCTCCACGACAGGGAACAAAAATTAATCAAAAAGTACAGTACAACTGGTGAGATATCGTCGTCATTAACAGTTTGTATTGTGTAGAGTCTTGGTCATCCAGGACATGATCAATCAATCAATCAATCCAATATAAATTAAAATTTCATGCAGTTCAAAGCTTAGAACTTCATATCCCACAATGTTCATTTGAGAATGCTCCTCACATGGAAAGTGGTGAAATAATATAAACAACATAATGTAAGTCTTTTTTTTTTTTTAACATTAAATTTTACCACTTAGAATTGCTGGTGGATTCTCACTTTTTTTCAGTAGGACAAGGCAATGTATTGACCAGCTGGCTGTCAAATAGACACAACTTTGATCATACCCTCCTTTCTCATTCTTTTGGGATTAAACAAGAGTAACCAAGTTGCATTGGTTCTGTTCTCAAATTAAAATGAGGTACAGCGTGAACATTAGATAGTTAAATGTTAAGCTGACAAAACAGAAACAGAAGACGATGAAGGGTTGACATTTGTAATACTTTCTCCTATTTCTTTCATAGAGTCAGTTATCATGCTTGATGTCTAAAAATATTGCCAACACACTTATTGAGCTTATCACATGTAGGTAGTTGATTTTTGATCTGGTCTTTTTGCAAATGTTAAAAAAAGATTTTTAGGGTTTTTTTCTTATTATTTTTATTCATAAATTGACAGAATGCATGCACATGAGGAGCAACTGTCTTAGGACTAGATGCATTGACAAATGTGCAAGAGGTAGAATTAGTTGAGACAGTATTAATCAAGATTTTGGAGATGAGAGCAAAGTTGGCCCCAATGGTCACCGAATAAAGTTGAATTGGAGCAGAATCAGCTAAGTTCAATTTGTGGCCATAATAATTAAAATTATTAAACAATTGAAAAAAAAAGTTACAGAGTGGAGCCATCTAAAATGATCAAAAAGGAACATACAATTAACTTAATTACCATTAACTAATAATAAACTTAAAAATAATTAACTTAACTTACTACTTATCTGCAGTCAGGTTGTAAATCAAAAGGCACAGGAAAGAAACCTAAACATTCCTTTGTCCAATGACACTCCACCTGGGGGAACCTGGGGCGTTCCCAGTCCAGAGAAGATACCAAGATTCCTCCAAGAAATTCTGGGGCTGCCCCGATGCCTCTTACCAATGAGAAGTGCCTGAGAAACCTTCAAAGGGAGGCATACAGGAGGCATCCTAATCAGATGCCCGAACCAACTCAACCGACTCCTTTAAATACAAAGGAGCAGTGGCTCTACTCCAAGCTCCCCTCGGATGATAGACCTTTTCATTCTATCACTAAAGCTGAGCTTGATCACCCTATGAAGGAAGCTCATTTTATTTATTTATTAAGCTTATTTGATAGGGACTGACACACAATGACATAGCTAAACTGAATACAGCAGCAGTCTCATGTCTATCAATTTTTGGGGCCACTTATATCCCTTATCTCACTGTTTGGTCATGATCCAAACTCGATGAACATTAGTCAGGGTTAGAACGTAGACAGACCATTAAATTGAGAAATTTTCCTTTCAACTCAACTCTTTTTTTCATCATGACCAACCAAAGCAATGCCCTCATTACTGAAGATTAGGCCCCAATTTGTCTAACTATCACCCACTCCATCCCGCCATAACTCGTGAACAAGGCATCTAGTTAGCAAATGTAAGGCATTCTACCTGTTTCCATTCGAGAACCATGACCTGCCAGTGGGGTGACATGTCATGTCCCTAGAGCTAGTTTATGCCACCAAAGTGGCTAAGGACCCTACCTTGTCTGACCTGTCCTCCTTGCAGGTAGTGGGCCCACATGTAGGTGGCATCCAGTCTTTCATTCTAGGATTTGCTGCGCACTAAGAGCCAAAGCTTGACCACCAGGCACAACCCTGTGTTGTCTGGGACTTATGCCTTTGGTAACACAGACAACATATCCCCCATGTCATTCTGAGAAGGAGCAAGATACAAATTCAAAAATAAAATGGCATGTTTTTGTTTTCCACTACACACATCATAAGACATTTTTTTAAATGAAAAATAGTTAACAAATTAATCTGTCAATATTACAACATTCATTTTATTTGGTGCTACAATAATTTGACCTTTCAGAATATTTTTTGTTGTCCTTTCCCCATCATGTTCTTTTTTGTATTTTTTTCTGGTTTCATCAACATGATGTAACATTTTGGAAGGAAGATACAAATCAGCAGTCCAAAACTAGAAGCAAGAATGGCAAATATTTCTACAGCAACACTAAATTTTCCAGGAGAGCTGACATATGCTGGGATAAAAGTAATCCAAACTGCACAAAATATTAGCATGCTAAAGGTGATAAATTTTGCTTCGTTGAAATTATCCGGCAGCTTCCGAGCAAAGAAAGCAAAAATAAAACACAATATGGCAAGAAGTCCAATGTATCCAAGCACAGACCAGAAGCCTACAGCTGAGCCCAGAGCACACTCCAAGATGATTTTATCTTTGAATGTTTTCAAGTTCTTGGATGGATAAGGAGGAGAAATTGCTAACCAGAGAATACAGATGATCACTTGTATAAATGTGAAACCCAGAACACAGAGTCTCTGCTGTGTAGGCCCGAATAGTTTCATCACATTATTGCCTGGAAGCGTAGCTTTAAAAGCTATTAAAACCACCATTGTTTTCCCCAAAACACAGGAGATGCAGAGGACAAATGCGATGCCAAAAGCGGTGTGACGGAGCATACAGGACCACTTAGAAGGATGTCCAATGAAGGTCAGGGAACAGAGGAAACACAAAGTCAAGGAGAAAAGCAGCAGGAAGCTCAACTCAGAGTTATTTGCTCTGACAAGAGGAGTTTTCCTGTGTCTGAAGAAAATGACAGCTACAGCAGCAGTCAGACATGTTCCAAATAAAGAGGCTGTGGTGAGAAGTATTCCCATGATTTCTTCATATGATAGAAACTCTGCCTCCTTTGTCACACAAGCATCTCCTCTCTCGTTGGACCAGAATTCAGAGGCACATCTTTCACAAGTGACTGAATCTGTGAATTCATAATAAAGTTTAGGTTGGTCTTCTTTTACATTTTGTTCCATATTTTAACTCTAAAATCACTACATGACAGTGTCAATGATCAGTTTGTATTGCTCTGGGATATATAACTGAGTGAAATTAAACATTTGGGAAAATATGACTTGTTTCAATTTTGCAATTTATCAGTGTGTCAATTTTTGTGATCTTGATATATGAACTTGATATATGAAATAAAAAAAAAAAACAAAGCACAATAGCAGGTTTGCCAGAAATATCCTCAATTTAAACAAAAATATAGTCTATGAAAATTGCATTTGGATTTTGGAAGGAAACC
>NC_056503.1:34033887-34036587 GCF_014905685.2 Nematolebias whitei | reverse complement strand
TATATATATATTAGTAAATAGAAAATGCAACTCCTACAACAAAAAACCAAATCACGCAAGACCTGAACCAGGCACCTTACTGCTGGTAGGTAATACAACTTAACTGTTTTGCTGCAATAAATTAATAAACAGAAAATACATTTTATCAATAAATGATGACCAGTAAACTCACATTGGAAATTATTGTATAACATTGTAATACTGGACTTTTTTTTTGGGGGGGGGGCTGTGATGGACTTGCGACATGTCCATGGTGTACCCCGCCTTTCACACAATGATTGCTGGACATGGGCACTGATGATCCTGTGACCCAAAAAGGAAGAATTAGGTAAAGATGGTAATGATGGATGGACTTTAGGGGTAAATTTTCCTTTGGATGGTCTTTCAACACAACTTTAGATAAGCTGGAAGATGACCTGAAATCTTTGCAAAGCTGCTGAATTCCTGATAGGACAAACCAGTTAAGGTTCATAATCATCAGAAGGATTAGGAATAATTTGAGAAGTTTGGATAGCAAAAATAAAAGATAAAACCCTGCTATAAATAAAGCATTTTTTGGAACTCCAAATCAAGTGTCAGCAATAAGGCTAAACGTATTGTGGGAAAACTAACAACTACATCTGAAGTTCACTGAATTCCTTCCATCCATTATCTATACAAGCTTCTTCCTTTTCGGGTCGTGGGAGTCTCTGGTGCCCACGTCCAGCAATCACTGTGTGCGAGGCGGGGGACATCCTGGACAGGTCTCCAGTCCATCACAGGGACACATAGAGACAAAAAAAAACCATTCACTCTGTCACACCTAGGGACATTTTAAAGTTACCAATTACCCTAACATGCATGTTTTTGAACTGTGGGAGGAAACGGGAGTACCCAGAGAAGCCCATGCAAGCACAGAGAGACCATGAAAACTCCACCCAGAAAGGCACCCGGACTGAGATTGAACTGAGGCAACCTGCTCGCTGAAAGGCACCAGCTCTACCAACTGCGCCACCATGCTGCCTTCATTCAGACATTCACTGAATGCATCATTCAGTATTTAGTAATGACCATAAGAGAAAGTTTGTTTAAACAAGGATATTCCTTAATAAAAAATAAAAAAATCAACTTGGCCTGTTTGTCACTTTCTATAACTCATGAACATCATCTGATAATATCAACATGGTACAATCCCATTTTATCTTTTATCACACCCTGAGCTTTCTCTTTTAAAAAATATTTTAGTTTGAAAAGTTGTATAGTGTGATGGAATAATTTGACTAAATTAAATTATGGATCGATCAAAACACACTTCATGAGCAGAATAACAATTATGATAATTTCACTGTTGTTACAGGCAGAATTTTCTTTTTAATAGTTTTATAACCTGTTATGTTGCTCATTTCTCCCTCTGCACATCTTATACAGTCATAGCAGCAAACAGGTTTTCCCTTCTGGAGAACTTTACGTGTTCCCGGAGGACACTTCTCACTGCAGACTGACACAGGAACCTACAAGAACAAAAGCAATATTATACACTCACACACATATACAGTATATACCATCAAATAAATCATATAAATACCATCTGGAGTTAACCTGTTTCAAAATGATTGCCACAGCTAATTAACCTTGACGAACACAAAAATGGTCTTCCCTACATGAATTTTACAGATACTGAGTTAAACATTGGTGTGGTTATACATCAGTCATTCACAGAACAAAAATGAGTGCTAAAGACTTGTACAAGAACTCTGTTGAAAACTTTGGCACTACCTGTATGTTAGCAAAATATTTAATGGACCAGAGATGACATTTTACTAAAACCCCCATCAAGGAAATATTTATTATAAAAGATGTATACAAATGATAACCATTTTGGATGTGAAAAAATTCAACATGGCTAATATTAAATAGGTTGCGGGCAGCTGTGGAGCAGCGGTAAGTCATCTTGGTACCAGAAAGTCACAGATTCGACTCGGCACCATTTCTAGACGTTGCAGTGTTTTTGAGCATGGCACATAATCCCTTACTGCTTCCCTGGTACTTTATTAGCTGCCTACTTATCCACTTCATCTGACATGCATGATGTGTTAAATGCAGAGGACAAATGTTGTTGTGTGTGCATGCAATGATGACAACACATATCCCTGCATTTTGAATAGTTAGGAATGGCTCAATTTCAGTCCAATTTACAGATATTGAGCTACAATTTGATGTGGTGACTAAAAACAGTTAAACACTGTCATTAGTAAAAAATAAAAAATAAATTAACAAAATGATTAAAAAAGAAAAAAACCTTATTGAATTGGAAGTTTAGCATTAAAGGTGGCAGGCAACAGAATTGCAAGGAATTATATTAATTACATATATTTTTACCTGCTTTGAATTGTGTGCCCAAATGAAAGTTTGAATTTGTAGATTTAGCTGTTTGTCTTGAGGTAATGATGCATCGTAAAGACCAACAGTAACAAATTCCACAATGTGATTGTCTTTTGGATGCCAGTTAATAATCTCATATTTTGCAGCTGGATCACCATGTTGATTAAAGTAAACCTCCTCTCCTTCTTTTGTCTTGAACGTATTCTTTCGAATTTGCTGTAAAATCTAAAACAAATATGTGTTATGACAATTTGCAACAATTCAATTTATTTTATATTTATTTGATATACAATTAATCATTACATCAAAACAACCACTTAATACTCCATCCATCCACAC
>NC_056503.1:34032472-34033787 GCF_014905685.2 Nematolebias whitei | reverse complement strand
TAAACCAAAGCAGCACAAACGAAAATTTTAACGGCACAAACCAGCACTAACGGAGCACTAACCATTCAGACTATTTGCTTTAATTTTGGAAGTGGGTGGGGTGTCAGCTTCACTCAGCTCCCCAGCCTGCCAATTCAGTGGCACTGCACGTAATGTCCATGTGATGTTGCAAAGGTGTGTCAACAAAGATAGCCCCCCAACATCCAGACCCTTAAGGAAATCAGGGCAAATCCCATCCACCTTCGAAGCACTGCCACCACAGAGCTTTTTAACTACCTTGGTGACCTCTGCCACGGTTATGGACAGACCAACCCCAAAGTCCCCCGACTCAGCTTCGTCCCTGGAAAACATGCCAGTGGGATTGAGAAGGTCCAATAAGTATTCCTTTTACCTCCTGATGCCATCACTGATTGAGGTCAACATCACCCCACTTTCACTGAGTACAGTGTTAGTAAAGTGCTGCTTTCCAATCCTCAGCCACCTGATGATTTGCCATAATATCCTCAAATTAACTCCTCCTTGAAACTCCACTTTCTCATGGTGGAGGAGTTTATGCGCCTGAATGATTCTAGGGTCTCCCAAGGCATAATGATTTTAGGTGACAAGCCAGACAAAGACCAATTCCCAAAACTTATATGGATAAACAAGGAGCTCTGTGTCCCTTGTCCAGATGTGGGTTACCGGGGCCCCAACCCTGGAACCAGACTTGGGGGAGAGGGTTGCTGGCGAGTGCCTGGTGTCTAGATCTCTACCCATGGGACCCAGTCGGGCTAAGCCCAATAGTGTAACATGGGTTTGCTTTCCTGTGTGGCCCACCACCTGCTGGAGGTCCCATACAAGTCGGGTGCATGATACCATGGGCAGTGGCTGAAGGTGGGAGGACTTGGCACTCTAACCATGGCTTACCAAAGCTGGCTATATAACTTTATTCACTCTTTATTCAATCAATTTTTTATTTATTTATCTATTTATTTATTTTTATTTATTTATTTTTGGAGGGGTGGGGTGAAAATCCTGTAAATATTTACAGCTTAAAAAATTAAAAGAAGTTAGAATTATTTTGTTGTTGTTTGTGTTTGTTTTCTTGACTGTAAGTCTGTGATGTTTGTATTTATTCACATTATCAATACCGATAGTCCCACATTTATAGTGGGGGATTCGTACCCTGAAGCCCCGTGATAAGTGAAAAACCATGAAGTAGTGCATTACACTACTACAGTAGTAGTAGTAAATAGTAGTACAAGTAGTAAGTAGTAGTTTATTTTAGTATATATATATATATATATATATATATGTATATATATATATATATATA
>NC_056503.1:34026353-34032372 GCF_014905685.2 Nematolebias whitei | reverse complement strand
GTTACCAATCAGACTAACATGCATGTTTTTGGTCTGTAGGAGGAAACCGGAGTACCCGAAGAAAACCCACATATGCACAAAGAGAACATGCAAGCTCCACCCAGAATCCAGTCAGGGGTCCTTTCTGGGTGGAGTTTGCATGTTCTCTTCGTACATGCATGGGTTTTCTAAGGGTACTCTAGTTTCCTCCTACAGACCAAAAACATGCATGTTAGTCTGATTGGTAACTCTAAATTGTCCCTAGGTGAGAGTGAGAGAGTGAATGGTTGTTTGTCTCATTTGTCTCTATGTGTCCCTGTGATGGACTGGAGACCTGTCCAGGGTGTACTCCGCCTCTCGCACAGTGATGGCTGGACATAGGCACCAGCGACACAAAAAGGAAGAAGTGGGTAAAGATAATGGATGGATGGATGTTGTACTTGAATACAAGAGGCTGGTTGTACCTGCTGGCTGTTCTGTTTAGCATTGGGTTGGGAAAGATCTAACAAGGTTGTGCCAGGTCCTCTAGACAGATTCTTCTTTGTTGAAACATTTTGTCTTTTATCCAGAACACTTCTTCAGTCTAAGGAACTGAAACAAACAAGTATTATCCACAGCACCTTCTCATTAAGGATCAAGCAGTTCGCTACTGATAGCCAAATCTAGTTGTTCGAATGCAGAAGGAGGACCATCAACTTAACAACTTATAATTAGTGCCGTAATAATTGATCATTAGTGCCATGATGGCTGCTTGCTGTTCACAGAAGTTTGAGTGATGCAATAATAGGATTGTAAGAGAGTGACAGCTTAACACGGAAGCATTGGTATAAATATGGCAAGTTGGCATACAGTATATGTTCAGCTTGTTGATAGTGATTAAAACCTGAACTATTAGCCCTTACAACAGTTATTGGGGATGAAATTACCACATCAAATTTTCCTCAGTCATTAAGTAATGGATAATTCTAAATGAAAAAAAATTGAAGACAGCTGGACTTCTTCTCCTGTTTATTGAAAACAATTGACCTATCCAAAATACCTCTTCAATTTTGACTGTGGATTAGGAATTTAAGGCTTATAACTAGTTATAATGATCACAACAAAAGTGGTGTAAAGGTCACACGACCCATTCCACCATCCTGTGATTTTTTTTTTTCCTTGCTGATGAAGAATTTATCGTAACAAGGCTGAAATATGTGAGCTTTGTTGGTCACATGTTCAAGGTGTAAACTGCAAAAAAACGAATGGGAAGAAGAGTCAAGCTTCCTTATAAGGCCAATCCACACAATAACTTTTCTGGCCTATTTGACACTAAATTGTTTAGATATATTATATATTTATATTAGAAAAATATGATCTAATATGGGCTGCACGGTGGCGCAACTGGTAGAGCTGCTGCCTCTCAGTGAGCAGGTCCCTGGTTCAAACCCCGGTCCAGGGGCCTTTCTGGGTGGAGTTTGCATGTTCTCTCCGTGCATGCGTGGGTTTTCTCCGGGTACTCCGGTTTCCTCCCACAGACCAAAAACATGCATGTTAGGCTGATTGGTAACTCTAAATTGTCCCTAGGTGTGAGTGAGAGAGTGAATGGTTGTTTGTCTCCATGTGGCCCTGTGATGGACTTGCAACCCGTCCAGGGTGTACCCCGCCCCTCGCACAGTGATTGCTGGACATGGGCACCAGCGACCCCCGTGACCCAAAAAATGGAATAAGCGGGTAAAGATAATGGATGGATGGATGGATGATCTAATATTTGTATTTATTTATTTATTTACAATCATACTATTTAAATCAGAAATGTGCAATAACTCGCCTTTTTACAGCTTGAAAATAGAATCTTTTTAACAACAGTGCCTCAGGGCACAGATAAAGATCTCCTATATTTTACTTATATGGTGTCTGTTGAAATACTGTTCACTTTAGCCAAAATAACGAAACTGGTATTCATGGAAACAGTGCAATCTTCTGTGTCTCCAAGACTGGAACTCCCTTCCTCAAACTCTCAGAGCAGCGGACTTTAAAGGTCAGCTAAAAAAAACTTATATTTTTAAATCTGCTTTTGCTTAAATTTGTTTTGTTCTTTTGTTCTTTTGTTTGATGAATCACTTTGTGATTTTTATCTTCAGAGGTGCTGAATAAATAAAATTTTACTTACTTACTTATGTTAATTCAGAACTTTGTAAACTTGAACTGCCCCCTGACTGACTTGAGCCAGACAGGTGACGTAAAATGTGTGAGAAAAACAATGACCCAAGCATTCAAAACAGTGTTATTATTATTATGATTATTATTATTATTATTATTATTATGTGGGACATGGGGCAGCACGATGGCGCAGTGCTTTCGTCTCTCAGTGAGCAGGTCGCCCCGGTTCAAATCCTGGCTGGGGGCCTTTCTGGGTGGAGTTTGCATGTTTTCTCCGTACATGCATGGGTTTTCTCCTGATTGGTTTCCTCCCACAGATCAAAAACATGCATTCTAGATGAATTGGTAACTCTAAATTGTTCCTAAGTGTGAGTGAGTGAGTGAGTAAGTGAATGGTTGTTTGTCTCTTTTGTCTCTATGTGTCCCTGTGATGGACTGGAGACCTGTCCAGGGTCTACCCTGCCTCTCAAAGAGTGATTGCTGGACATGGTCACCAGTGACCCCCATGACATGAAAAGGAAGAAGCAGGTAAAGATAATGGATGTATGGATGATGTGGGAACTCATGCACCACACCCCATCCATCCATCCATTCATCCATCCATCCACTTATTTTCCCCAATTCTTTCTTTTCATGTCACAGGGGTCACTGGTGCCCATGTCCAGCCATCACTGTTTGAGAGGCAGAGTACACCCTGGGAAGGTCACAAGTCCATATTAGGGACACAGACAAACAACCACTGACTCTCTCACTCGCACCTAGGGACAATTTAGAGTTACTAATCGGGCTAACATGCATGTTTTTGGTCTTTGGGAGGAATATTCAAACAAAACTCCAAACTCCACCCAGAAAGGCTCACAACTGGAATTTGATCCATCAACCTTCTCAATTAGAAGCTAAAGTTGTACCAACTGACACTTTGCTGCCCACAACCCTATGTTTTTTTTTTTTTTGTATATATACTTTAAAGACTAAAGTGTCAAACTGAGGACTTTTGTGCAAGCAGGTCCAGCCTGTTTTGAACATCACCAAATAATTCAGTTTGAGGTCCCCTACAACACTGCAGAGAAAGGCCTTTCACCTTCTTTATGGTGGACTTCCTGTCTACACAGTGAATTCCTCTCTATGCAATAGAGTTTCTGGATATGTGGTGGGTGAATGGATTGTCCATGGATCGAGTAAAAGCAAGGACAAAAATGTTTATCACAAGTATTCAGGAATGGCAAAACAATTTTCTGACAAAAGTGGTTACATGGTAACATTCTCTTTTACATTGAGCTGAAATATAGGTGAACATTCAATCACAAAATAATTTTTGCACACAAGTAAAATACAAATGGCATCACATTTTGTTCATAAAATGGCTTTTAGATTTTAGAATGCTTTTGGTGATCCTTTCCCCATCAAATTCTTCTTTGTATTTTTTTCTGGTTTCATGAGCATGATGTAACATTTTGGGAGGAAAATACAAATCAGCAGTCCAAAACTTGAGGCAAGAATGGCAAAAATTTCTACAGCAACACTGAACTTTCCAGGAGAGCTGACATATGCTGGGATAAAAGTGATCCAGACTGCACAGAATATCAGCATGCTGAAGGTGATGAATTTAGCCTCGTTGAAATTATCTGGCAGTTTCCGTGCCAGAAAAGCACAAATAAAGCACAACACAGCCAGAAGTCCAATGTACCCAAGCACAGACCAGAAGCCTACAGCTGAACCTAGAGCACACTCCAAGATGATTTTATCTTTAAATTCTTTGAAATTATTTGATGGAAAAGGAGGGGAAACAGCTAACCAGATGATACATATGATCAACTGTATAAGAGTAAAACCCAGAACACAGAGTCTCTGCTGTGCAGGTCCAAACCATTTCATCACATTTGCTCCTGGAAGTGTAGCTTTAAACGCCATCAAAACCACCATTGTTTTCCCCAAAACACAGGAGATACAGAGGACGAAGGTGATGCCAAAAGCTGTGTGACGGAGCATACAGGACCACTCAGAGGGACGTCCAATGAAGGTCAGAGAGCAGAGAAAACACAGAGTCAAGGAGAAAAGCAGCAGGAAGCTCAACTCAGAGTTTGTTGCTTTGACCAGAGGAGTTTTCCTGTATTTGATGAAAATGACAGCAACAATAGCACTTAGACATGTTCCAAACAAAGAGGCTGCTGTGAGCAGTGCTCCCATAGTCTCTTCATATGACAGAAACACGGCCTCCTTCTGTATACAGGCATCTCTTTTCTCATTTGACCAAAACTCAGGAAAGCATCTCAAACAGGAGACAGAATCTGTAAAATTACATTAAAAGACTTAGCTCAATGAGTACAAATACAGTATAATTTGTGCTTTTTCAGACATTTGTCTTTTTCCACCTATTTTACCCAAACAAACCTAAGACAGATTTTTCTGAATTAGTGACAAAGAACTACTTAATGAAGGACTTTTTTAAATAAACTACTTTTTTTTTTAGATTAACATGTGACTAAACTGGTTAGTTTTATGAAATTTTATTATAGTTAATATAAACTTGTGTTTTATGTGAACATAGTATTTTTTATTTATTGCTATGAATACAACATTTGTAAAAAGCAGTATTAATAAATATCTTTTTTGAATAAAATTGACAACAAATTGAAACATGACCCTTTTTTATCTGGGAGCTTTAATTCTGATGACTAAAACCATCCATCCATCCATCCATTGTCTTTACCCGTTTATTCCATTTTGGGTCACGGGGGTCGCTGGTGCCCATGTCCAGCAATCACTGTGCGAGGGGCGGGGTACACCCTGGACGGGTCGCAAGTCCATCACAGGGCCACATAGAGACAAACGAGACAAACAACCATTCACTCTCACTCACACCTAGGGACAATTTAGAGTTACCAATCAGCCTAACATGCATGTTTTTGGTCTGTGGGAGGCAACCGGAGTACCCGGAGGAAACCCACGCATGCACGGAGAGAACATGCAAACTCCACCCAGAAGGCCCCTGGACCGGGGTTTGAACCAGCGACCTGTTCGCTGAGAGGCAGCAGCTCTACCAGTTGCGCCACCGTGCTGCCCATGACTAAAACCAACTGAATGAATTACAAACTAACCTGTTGAGTTGCTCATGTCTCCCTCTGCACATCTAATACAGTCATAGCAGCAAACAGGTTTTCCTTTCTGGAGAACTTTACGTGTTCCTGGAGGACACTTTCCACTGCAAACTGACACAGGGACCTGCAAGAACAAAAGCAACAATAAAAAAAAATGTTATTGTTTAATATATATTTTTTTCTGTTTGCTGCATTAATAAACAAGTCTAGAATATAATCAGAAGTGTCATAATACATCATCATGGACAATGATAATAATTCTGTGGGATCTGACCTGCATTGATTTTTGTGCCCAAATTAAAGACTCTGTTTGCACATTCATCTGTTTGTCTTCAGGTAACGATGCATCATAAAGACCAACGGTGACAAAGTTCACAATGCCATTTTGTCTTGGCTGCCAATTTATAATTTCATATTTTGCTGCTGGATCTCCATGCTCATTAAAATAAACCTCATCTCCTTCCGTTGTCTCAAAGTGAATCCTTTTTATTTGCTGTAAAACCTAAAATGTCAACTCATAACTACTCAGTGAACATTTTCCAGACCTGTTGTCTCAAGTATATACAATTTATAAAACCTTGCAATTTATTGCTGAAATATTGATGTACTATAATAGTAATTCTTGTTACACTCACCGTGTATGGCTCTAGCTGCAACCTGTTGTTGCATGTTGCATTACAACCGAGAATATTGTGCAGAGCATGAGCTGCTGCATACACTCCTTTATACATATTGTTAAAAATTGGCATGAGGGACATGTCAGTGAAGCTGTTTTCCACTCCAGTCAGATCCTCATGTCC
>NC_056503.1:34024715-34026253 GCF_014905685.2 Nematolebias whitei | reverse complement strand
ATACATATATATATGTATATATATATATATATATATGTATGTATATATATATATATATATATATATATATATATTTACTTGGAAAAATAATATGAATTACATAGAAAAATATTTTTATTACTTCGAGAATTCAATTATGACTTTCATAAAAGTTTAGATTAAATGCCTGCTTTTAATTGAGTTTTTTTTTAATCAAATATGTCCAAGTTCAAATAATTAAATTATATACATTTGAATATATTTTTTTCTATACACCAACCACAACAAATATAAAAAATTATTTATTTTAAACAAAAACTGCTTCTTACCTCTGAAGATTGTCCAGCCCATGTTATATTTTTTCCATTCAAAGAAAACTGTTTTCCATTTGGTAGTGAAGCATCGTAGTTCCCTATAGTTATGAACACAACATCTCTTGTCATATTTTTCTGCCAGTTCACAAGCTCATACGTTGCTGCAGGGTCTCCATTTTTATCAAAATACACTCTCTCCCCTGACTGAAGAGAGAAATTAACTTCCTGGAATTGTTTTGCCACCTGTCATAACAGATCATTGTATAATAGCTTTAGAAAAATGTTGTTCAAATGTTTTTCTTCATGTAATAGTATGTTGTACATTTCATAAACATATTATGTTACCTCTCTTGGCTCTAAATTATTCATTAGAATACAAGAGTGGTTATCTACTTCACCACTTTGTTCACATTTAAACACTTTATGCATTGCATGAGCCACAGAATAAACAGCCTTATACACGTTGTTGGATATTCTGAGCTCTGACACATCTGTGAAAGCATTGTTTGCATCCTGAAGTTTCTCAAAACCAGAACACTGTTTTGAGCTGTGCAGATTAGCCTGAAAACTGCAGTCAAATGTTGTTTCCCAAAACTCTCTCAGCAGATTGTTCTGAGGATCCTGACTTGGATGAACCTGTAAAAGAAACTCTTGCAGACCTTTGATTTTAGCCTTTCTTATGGCAAAACCCAGTGACCCTGTTAGCATAGCAGAGAATCTCTTATTAGCTAAATGTCTTGATGTAATCCAGGATTCACTGCCCACCCACTGCAACCCAGTCAAGTTCTGTCCAAGAGACTCCTCAAGCAGGATATCCATCTCATCATAGGAAAGGAAGGCAACTAAAACTCTTGATGTGCCTCTCTGAATCACTCTGACAGTTCTCTCAACCTGCTCTGTAGAACTCGTCCTTGAGATGGCCTCAGAGTATTCAACACAAATCCCTTCCTGATGTGCAGCTGTGATAAATGTTGCCATCCCATTGTTACCGTAGTCATTGTCACTTCTGACTGCACCAACCCAGTTCCATCCAAAGTGTTTGATGAGTTTAGCCAGTGCTCTGCTCTGATAGAAGTCACTGGGAATGGTTCTGAAGAAGGAGGGATACTCATTTCTGTTACTGAGACACGCACATGTTGCAAAGTGGCTGATCTTTCAGAAAGGAGAAGAAACAAGAAAACACAAACATCATTACATATATAGCCTTTCATGTACTTTTTTTTTTCCTTTGACACAATATTTTTT
>NC_056503.1:34018251-34024615 GCF_014905685.2 Nematolebias whitei | reverse complement strand
TGGGAGCCGATTTCCCGCTCTTAACGTAATTTATACGGACCGGGTGGGGCCCACACAGCAGGTGGGCGTGGACTAAATTTTTTCAGTGCTTATGCTCTGCATAACGGGATAAGCCCATCAGCGACAGCCTTAAAGGGCGAAGCCTATATGAAATAGAACTGAGAGGCTTAGGTATAAGGAGCGCAATTAAAGGCTAATCTGCATTGTTAAACAAACAAACAAAAACAAACAAAAAAAACTCCACATTGCTCCGAGTGACCTTCAAGCAGCTCAGATGGTCTAATGTCCAATTTACAGAAGATCCCAAGAGTGAAGGCGTGTATGGGGACTGGGTTGCTGCTGGAGTTTTTGATGCATTTTCAGGGAGTGGTAATTTGCGACCTACTTTTGATCGATGTTAAACATCATGCGTCCCAGCTGCTTGGCCTTGGTGGTTCTTTGCTGGGTGAGGATCTGTTGCAAAGTGTATATGTGTTGATCAGTTCATTTATTCTGTAAGTTGGTGGAGTCATGAATTTGTTTGCTAGGTTGGTTGTCCAGGCTGGAACATTCTAACATGATTGTAACAACAAGAAGTAGACAATCAACAGCTCTCATTGTGTGAATAGGGCACGCTTTGCTTCTTTCACTGCCAGCACTAATGTAGTGCTAAGCTAGCAGTGCGCAATGCATACACACTAGGTAATATACTACAGACTTAGTACTCCACATCGCTCACACATCCTAACCCCCCACCCCAGTCAACTGCTGGCACTAACATAGTGCTAATCTAACGTGCAACACAGACGTGTCTCTCCTTCCTCCCCCCACTCCATCCACAAAAAGACCCTCAGAGATGAGCGCCCTGCAAAGTCATGTGACCTAGAGGAAACACTACATGTGGTGTGGTGAGTTGTTATAGGCAACCAGGAAAACCCAGAGTGAACATTTACTGGATTAATTTCATTTTAATCAAGTGGAATGGATTTGTTGAGAACTGAGAATCTTCACCAGCATAATGGATTTGTTCACAAAAAAAGTTGAAAGGGCGCTGGGTGAACTAAGATTTTATGGTAAATGTGTGTGTGTGTGTGTGTGTGTGGGGGGGGGGGGGGTCCAAATGAATATATACATATATATTTTAATATTTATTATTTATTTTTATTTTGTGAAGACATGTCCCTTCACCTACTGTAGACAAGTTCCATTTGTGTGAGATGTCACAGAAAACCAAAACGAGTTGAAGTTATAACATTTACTGTGGGGAGCACAAAGCATGAGAATGATTCAGTGACATTCTACTATAAGTTTACTACAAGATTTGTTACACAGACAAACTCAAGAAGTAAAATGTGAGAAAGTGGTAATTTTCCGCTACATATGTGACACAAATCTGATACATCTGTTGTTTATAAAAGAAAGGAAGCTAAATGTTACTACAGTTAACCAAAAATAAAAAATAAAAAAAAGCTAAATTAAAACATTTTACTTGCTTTTTACAATCACACTTTTCTCTTATTTTAGAATTATTTTTGAGATCCCTTTCCCATTATGATCTTTTTTGTGTTTTTTTCAGGTTTCATCAACACAATGTAACATTTTGGAATGAAGATACAAATCAGCAGTCCAAAACTAGAAGCAAGAATGGCAAATATTTCTACAGCAACACTAAATTTTCCAGGAGAGCTGACATATGCTGGGATAAAAGTAATCCAGACTGCACAAAATATCAGCATGCTGAAGGTGATAAATTTTGCTTCGTTGAAATTATCAGGAAGTTTCCGAGCTAGAAAAGCTAAAATGAAACACAATATGGCAAGAAGTCCAATGTACCCAAGCACAGACCAGAAACCTACAGCTGAGCCCAGAGCACACTCCAAGATGATTTTATCTTTAAATTCTTCAAAATTCTTGGTTGGAAAAGGAGGTGAAATTTTTAGCCACATAATACATATGATAACTTGTATAAAAGTAAAACCCAAAACACTGAGTCTCTGCTGTGTCGGCCCAAACAGTTTCATCACATTAGTGCCTGGAAGTGTAGCTTTAAACGCCATCAAAACCACCATTGTTTTCCCCAAAACGCAGGAGATACAGAGGACGAAGGTGATGCCAAAAGCTGTGTGACGGAGCATACAGGACCACTCAGAGGGACGTCCAATGAAGGTCAGAGAGCAGAGAAAACACAGAGTCAAGGAGAAAAGCAGCAAAAAGCTCAACTCAGAGTTGTTTGCTCTGACAAGAGGAGTTTTTCTGTGTCTGAAGAAAATGACAGCGACAGCAGCAGTCAGACATGTTCCAAATAATGAGGCTGCAGTGAGGAGCATCCCCATTACTTCTTTATATGAAAGGAAGACAACTTCTTTTATTACGCAGGCATCTCTTCTTTCATTTGACCAGGATTCTGGGGGGCATCTTATGCAGGTGATAGAATCTGTAAATTGTCATATTGAAGCTGGCATTAGATATTAAAAAGCAAATGTAATTGGTCTTCTGTCCAATAATGAAAAAAAAAATACTGTGTTGGCAGAAAAGCTGGAAGGCTATGTTTTGGTCTACAGTAAATAGCCAAATCTTGCATAAAAATGTACTAAACCTGTAAAGTTGCTCATTTCTCCTTCGGCACATCTTAAACAGTCATGGCAGCAAACAGGTTTTCCCTTCTGTAGAACTTTCCGAGTTCCTGGAGGACATTTCTCACTGCAGACTGACACAGGAACCTACAAGAAAAAAGTAACATTACTTTGACAACTTTTGATGTAAATAAACTGTTGTAAACATTGAGACTCATGTTTAATGTTGGATAACACTATAAAACCAATTACAATGAACTTTACCTGCTTTGAATTTTGTGCCCAAGTTAAAGATTTTTTTAGCAGATTTAGTTGTTTGTCTTCAGGTAATGAAGCATCGTAAAGACCAACAGTTGTAAAATCTATTAATCTGTTCTCTTTTAGCTGCCAGTTTATGATCTCATACTTTGCTGCTGGATCTCCATTTTCATTAAAATAAACCTCAAGTCCATTTTTTGGCTTGAAGTGAATTTCATAAATGTGCTGCAAAACCTTTAAAATATTATTTATTGTGTTATTTATATGAGAAAACTTTGACATTGCTTTAATGTCTAACATGATCATAGCATCATTCAAGTTCCTGGTGTTTCACAATGCAAACTATTTTCTTTGTTTATAAATGTCATTTGTGATACTTAATGTTAATAATAAACTCACCATGAGTGGATCTAACTGTACATTAATGTTACATGTTTGATTACATTTGAGAATATTGTGCAGAGCATGAGCCACTGCATACACTCCAGTATAGACATTATTCAGTATAGGCATGAGCGACATGTCAGTGAAGCTGTTTTCCACTCCAGTCAGATCCTCATGTCCAGTACATTCTCTCTGAATCTCTTCTGATTGTGAATGCTTGAACTTACAGCTGAATAATGCCTCATAGAACTCTGTAAACAAGTCATTATTTGATGAATTCAGTGACTTCACATCCAGTACAAATTCTTTCAGACCACTGACATGCACTTTAGGGATGGAAAGTCCTATAGCTCCATCCAGGATGTGATTTGTATCCATTTTTGCTATTTGAGAATCAAAGATCCATGACTCACTGCCAACCCACTGGTATCCTGTCATGTTGTAAATTGACAGCTCATGTATAAGCACATCCATGTCCAAATGTGAGACAAAAGCAACAATAACCTTAGACGTTGAAGCCTTGATTATTTCAATTATCTTTTGTAATTGTTCTGATGAATCAGTTCTAAAGAAAGAAACAGAATATTCCAGACAGATGCCCAGCTGCTCTGCAGTTTCTGTGAAAATCGCCATGCCATTGTTGCCATAATCATCATTTGTGCAAATTGCTCCAACCCAGGTCCATCCAAAGTGTATGACTAACTGGGCTAGAGCTCTACCCTGATAGTAGTCACTGGGTATGGTTCTGAGAAAGGATGGGTACTTTGTCTTATCACTGAGACAAGCACATGTAGCAAAATGGCTGACCTAAAATAAAAACAAAAAATTCTGTAAGAAAAAAAAAAGAAAAAGAAAATACAAAGTATAAAAAGTATTTTTATTTTTAATTCATTCATTTTAAAATAACTTATGAGCCGGCTTAAATATATATTTATATATTTTGATTGTGTTTTAGCAATTATACTCACCACTGGGATATGAAATGGTCCAAGAACTGTAGCTATTGCTGTGCTGGGAGAGGAGGAGGTTTCTCCTACTATGGCTACAGGTCTGGTACATGGCTTCTCAGAGGCTGAAGACACATCATCATTACCATTGTTTAATGTAAGTGCCACTTTTATACTTCTGACAATGGAACCACATGTATCATAGATATTGTATCCCAAAGAAATACTTGGAAGTAGCTCTGTACTGTTGTTAATTTCCTCAATGGCAAAACGCATGGCTTGAGCAAACTGGAACTCTCTGAAATTCAAACTGTTTGCAAAGAATAAATAAATAAATATACATATATGCTAAAAATAATAAATAGGTTTTACCAGAAAGAAATTACTTTTGAAAAAGAAACAGTAGTGTACTAAATGATGTCCTTATTTTGTGTCTATAGACAAAACTGAAATAAATGACTCCTTGTATACTTTACCTGATGCATTCCAATCGTAGAGGTTTTTGTGTGTAAGTGTTCTCTTTGTTCTTCCAGCTGCTGTGAAAGTAGAATATTCCTCCTAACATAATATCTCCTTCCTTAGAGAGCTGAGGGATCTCCGGATCTCCTCTCTGTTTGCACAATGACTCCTCAGACTGTGAGAAAGACACCAATAACAACACCTGTAAAAGTGCACAACCCTGCTCTGGCCACCTTTGTGTAGATATTATGCTATTTGAACAAGCAAAATCACTGGGCTGCATCCCATGAAGCATAATACAATTTAAAGACTTGAACTGATATTTATTAATTTGGGAGTCAGGTTGTTATTAATAAAAAAAATGTTGAAAAGAGAGTCTCTATGGAAATACAGGGTGTAGTACATGGAGGGATATGAGGATAGCCTACAGCCCTCTAATAAGTATTACCTCCATCCATCCATCCATCCATTATCTTTTACCCGCTTCTTCCATTTTGGGTCATGGGGGTCGCCAGTGCCCATGTGCGAAAATCACTGCGCGAGGGGCGGGGTACACTCTGGATGGGTCGCAAGTCCATCACAGGGCCACATACAGACAAACGAGACAAACAACCATTCACTCTCTCACTCACACCTAGGGACAATTTAGAGTTACCAATCAGCCTAAAATGCATGTTTTTGATATGTGAGGAAACTGGAGTACCTGGAGAAAACCCACGCATGCACGGAGAGAACATAAAAATCCCACCCAGAAAGGCCCCTGGACCGGGATTTGAACCAGGGACCTGCTCACTGAGAGACAGCAGCTCTGCCTGTTGCACCACCATTCTTCCCCGCATAAGGTAGATTCCTTTCTAAATTGGGTTGTCACATCAAAATCAATGATGGCCACCAATGGATGGATGGATGGATGGATGGATGAATGGGTCAACTTCCTTCTTAGTTTGGGCCTACATCTTAACATGATTGAAGTGACAACTTAAATCTAGAGTATGCAAACTGACCAACAAATGACCAGCAAACCAAAGATGATTTAGAAGTGCTTTATTTACAGGTGGTGTAAGTCTCCTGAGGGCTTGAGCATGGACCTGTAGAAAGACAATTAGGATTAATTCATGTGGCTTCAGGAAGCAGGAGCTGGACAGAGATGAACAATGGTTGAGTTTGATTTGGTCTGTTGTATCTTTTAGGTCCAGAGAGGATATGGAGATTCAGAGGAATCCAGGAGATCCACTGTGAAGAGATGTTAAGTGCATGTGAGGAGAGAGTGGCAGGCTTGGATTGAAATATTTTTTATTTTTCTTCTTTGGGCTGAGGTCTGTCAAGGGAGGTGTCCACACAGACAATACCAGAAGGTAACAGGAACTCAGACCAGGAGACACAGACATATTTCATAATATTAATGCAAAGTTTCACTAGGGAGAACTCACTGGGGCTGCAAATTATACAAAAAGGCATGTAACGCTACAGCAACAAGAAGCTGACACCCATGGCCTTAAACAGTGGAGGTCATCAACACAGGATGGGAAACAGCTGGAGGTTGTTAGTGTCACCCTGCCACTCAGAAAGTCTTAGTAGGACTGACTTTCATCCCTCTTCTTTCAAGTGCATACTTCCACATTGCCAAGTTCTCTTCCACCTCTCCCCTGTTCTCACCACAGATCACATTGCCATCTGCAAACATCATAGTCCATGGGAATTCCTGTGTGTGTATATTTATATATATATATATATATATATATATATATATATATATATATATAT
>NC_056503.1:34007316-34018179 GCF_014905685.2 Nematolebias whitei | reverse complement strand
ATATATATATATATATATATATATATATATATATATATATATATATAAATATATATGTATATGTGTGTGTATCTTTTTATATTATTATTATTTATTTATTTATTTTTAATATATATATATATATATATATATTATTGTATAACTGTGTTATATTAATGTGATATGTGTGATTTTTTAAAATTTGTGTTAAAAGGGTGATACTTATTTCTCCACTTTCTATTTGATTATCCTGTTAATGTTAGATAATCAAATAAACAACTTCATTTCAAAAATAAATCATGGTTTTCTTATAACTTAAAGATTGTAAAACCCATTATCAATCAACAGCTAATTAAGTGTCTGAGAATTAAATAAATAAAATAAATTAATTGGTTATTTGAGTAAATAAAATAAAAAGACAAACAAAACTCCTTTTATTTTCCTTTTATTTATTTATATTTTTTAAAAAGTTTCAAGGGGCTCTCAATGTTCCTTTACCCATTAAATATTTTTTTGTATTCTTCTTGGGTTTCAGTAAAATAATGTAGCACTTGGGAAAAAATATACAACACAACATACCATAACTTGAAGCGAGAATAGCAAATACTTCCACAGCGACACTGAATTTACCAGGAGAACTCAAATATGCTGGGATAAAGGTGATCCACACAGCACAGAAAATCAACATGCTGAAAGTTATAAACTTAGCCTCATTAAAATTGTCGGGGAGCTTTCGTGCCAAAAACGCCAGTCCAAAACATAACAATGCTAAAACCCCTATGTAGCCCAACACAGCCCAAAACTCTACAGCCGAGCCCAGGGCACATTCTAGTATAATTTTTTCTTTATAATATTCAAAGTTTTTGTACGGATAAGGAGGATTGATTGTCAGCCAAAGTATGCAAATAAAAACCTGTATAAAAGTGAAGGCTAGAACACTGACCATCTGTTGTTTAGACCCAAACCATTTCATCACATTACTGCCTGGAACTTTGGCCCGGAAGGCCATTAAAACCACTGTTGTTTTCCCCAGAACACAGGACACACAGAGGACAAACGTGATGCCGAAGGCGGTGTGTCGCAGCATACAGGACCACTCAGTGGGACGACTGATGAAGGTCAGGGAGCACAGGAAACATAGAGTCAAAGAGAACAGCAGCAGGAAGCTTAATTCCGAGTTGTTGGCTCTAACAATTGCAGTTGTTCTGTGGTAATAAAATACGATGGCTACGCTCAGGGCCAAGCATGCACCAAAGACAGAAAAGGTGACAAACAGTCCACCCATGATTTCTGTGAAGGTGAGGAACTCAGTAGCTTTTATGACACAACTGTTCCTCTCTTCATTGGATTTGTACTCGGGAGGGCATTTGTGACATTGCACTGCATCTGAAAGCATAAATATATTTAAGCTGTACAGAGAGCACATCTTCAGATAAACCAGCAAAGTGCTGGCAGTGACTTTACCCAACAAAAACATAATGAGCACCAGGGTAAATGCTACAAACTCTGCTGTCTCACTTGTGTTGTTGCTGAACTCTCCATCAGCACAGGCAATGCAATCAAAGCAGCACATAGGTTTGTCCTTAATGAAAGCCCGACGGGTCCCTGGCAAACAGCTCTCACTGCAAACAGACCTCGGCACCTGAAAAACAGTCAGAACACTAAGAGTACAATCATACATTTGAGACACTGACTATTAGAGTATTTGTGAATAAACAAAATACTTGATGGTAAAAAGAACATTTTTAATACATTACGTTAAAGAAAAAAACGTGGATTGATTCACCTCATAGTTCTCTCCAGCCCAGATGGCTCTCACACCTGATTTCATTTTAAACTGCTGACCTTCAGGCTGAGAAGCATCGAAAACCCCAATGGTTTCAAACTGTATGTACCCTGTTTGATCCGTCTGCCAGTTTATTAGTGCATAATGTGCCACAGGGTCACCAGATTCATCAAAGCACACTTTCTCTCCTATCTTGGTGGTGAAATTTACCTGTTTCAGGTAATACAGCACCTACAGGGATACAATTATATTTTCTGAGGGCAGAATTATTGTAGTGTGAAATCAAGCACAGTGTTTTCTGTTTACCTGCCATGGTTGCACGTGTTTCTTATCAGTGCATGTGTTATTTTCAAAAGCCCCCTGTCCATCTTTGCAGTTCAATAGCAGGTTCAGAGCATGAGCAACAGCATACGTGGCCTTGTAAACATTAATCATCAGGCTGGCATCTGAAACATCTGTGAATTGTGTCTGCACATCCCACAGAGTCTCTGTCCCCCTGCAGGCTGCAATGTTATCCTGCGCCTGCATGTCTGCTTGAGGAGACAGAGTGCAGTGAAACAGCATCTCCCACAGCTTGACAAGTCCCTGATTCCCCGATGCAGTGGAGGGTCTGCTGCTTGCTAAATATTCCTGCAGCCCAGGAATGTGTGCGTTCATAGCTGCAAAGCCCACTGCCCCCTGAACCACAGCATAGTTAACTGCAGAAGCAAAATGGCGATATGAAATCCACCCCTCACTTCCTACCCACTGAAGACCTGTTACATTGTGAGCATAAAGCTCTTTGATAAGAACGTCAAGGTCTGGGCCATCAGCAAATGCAACAATTACCCTGGAGGTGGATGTTTTTATGATTTTCACCACCTCTAGAACCCACTTTCTGGGATTGGTGCGCTCAACGGCCACTGAATACTCAACACACACACCTTCTCTTTGTGCTGCTTCCAGAAAATTGTCCATGCCATAATTTCCATAATCACTATTAGATCTAATGGCTCCTACCCAAGTCCAGCCAAAATGTTTCACAAGCTTTGCCAAAGCTTTGCTCTGATGTAGGTCACTAGGTATGGTTCTAAAGAAAGATGGGTAGTCTCTTCTGTTGCTAAGACATGCACAAGTGGCTGAATGACTGATCTAAATAACACGAGAAAATGTATAATGTTATTGTAGCTTTTTGATTGAAAATATGCAAAGTGAACGACATTTAACAGTTATTATTTACAGTTTGTAGCCAAAACTCACCACGGGTATATTGAAGGGTCCCAGTGTACGTGCAATACCTATTGTAGAGGTGGAAGTGGTTTCCCCAATGACAGCCTGCACACTGGAGAGTTTGTTACAGATTCCGTCCATGTTTTGATACCCATTCATCAGATTTAATGATGCCTTGATGGACATGGGAGTGTTAGGACAGGAATCAAAGATCCGATAACCAAGTGTCACATTTGGGAGCAGCTCTGAGCTGTTGTTGATTTCCTCTATTGCAAAGAGCATAGTGTAAGCATACTGAAGTTCACCCACCTCCAGTCTGTTAAAAAAAGAAAAAGAAGTAAACTGTAAGTTTTAGCTTTGTCATACAGTAAACACAGTTATGATAAAGGGTTAAACAAAAATCTGAACAGCACAAAATACAATTAATTTTAGCCCTTTCTTACCCTTCACACTGGATTGCTCCTGGGTTGGCTCTGAAAGTTTGATTGAGTGTTACTGGGTACTGGTGGAAGGGGAAAATGCCACCAATGATGATATCTCCCTCCTGAGAAAACTGAGACAGTTCTTCTGTCCCGAAGGTTTGACACTCAGACTTTCCTCCTCTCACATCCAGAAGCAAAAACAATAGCAGATCAACTATTAGTGCCATAATTCCTCACCTGAGCACTTACCTTAAAAACTAAAAAAAAAGTTCCCCAAACGGTGGTCATTTTATATCACAAAGCCATGGGGGTTGTCTGCAATGTTGATTCCCCTCCTTCTTTCTACCAGTGACATCACTTGTTGTGTGACTGACATGAAAGGTGGAAACATACCCTGCCAATCATGTAAGCTCCACTATTTGGTTGATTTTGGTTGATTTGGGACCCTGTGTACACTATTTCGTTCCGCCACATGTACCACGTGTGGTGTAAATGACAAATAAAGAAACTCTGACTCTGATTTCTACCTTTACCCTAAACTTATTCATATAATAATAAATCAGAAATAATTTATTTGTACATGTCTTACTGCTTGTACATTTTTGTCCTGTTTGAATTTACAACATGTCAGTTAAAATGACAGAAGAAAAATAGTCAATGAGAATTAATGCAATATTCAAAATAATTACAAGAAATTCAATTCTTCATAGCTGTGTTATGAAATGTGAACCAACTGGGACTCAATACATTAGTTTGCATTCCTTTCATTATTTTAGTAAAGCAGTGTATGACTATTGACCAGAACATAAACATACTGCTGTATAGAGCAAATTTTGCAAATAAAACAATAGTCTCTCGCTACTTCGCAGTTCGACTTTCACAGACTCGCTCTATCATGGTTTGTGGACGTACATATTATTTTCAACAAAAAAAAAGCCATAATTTTGTAATTTTCTTTCATTAGGCCTTCACTGTTTTGCCAGTCTAAAGAACTGTGTTACCCAGAAGCCATCAGTTCACTTCCCAGAAGTCAACACTGATTCCAACTGCTGCTTTCTGCAAATGGAGGGAAGTTTTGTAAAGCAAAGTCAAAAGTACTATAAGGATAAGCTTACAGAGCTGGCAGGAAAGTCGCAAATAATTCTGAAGTTGAACTCATCCTTCAAGTTGTATCTTCATTGTTGAGTAACTGGGCCAGTGGCGCAGGAACGGGAGGGCATTGGCCCCCTTACTTTACGTCCCTGCCCGTCAGCACATACAGACAGAGGAACAGACAAAACCTACAGCATTCAGATCTGAGCCAGATCTGTTTACAAGTCACCAGCTCTGCTTAACCATCACAGAGGGTTTACGCACATGCGCCAGCTCTGGGTCGGGCTGGGATCATGAGCATGCCTGACACCTGCAAAAATGTTTTGGTTCTGATCCGGTCCAGGTCTAGACCAAATCAGCCTAAGAATGAAATAAGAATTATATATGTGTGCCACATCATTTATCAGCAGATAACTTTTGCTGTCAGGGTACAAATAATTGTGCGGATAGTTTGTCATTTTTGCTCGTGCAACAGCCAGCTGGAGTTTGCAACTCTGCTGTGATGGCAGGTCGCTTTGGAGAAAAGTTACCAAGGGTAGAAGAAGAAGAGAACTTACCTTCTCATCTCTGGATTAACCAAAGAAAAAATAATAATTGGGCCCGTACTGGTCTGCGTGGCCGCCGTTCCCCAGAACCAACGAGTTCTAGAAGGTGTACCGGTTCGTGTTGGTGCTGCCAGGTGGGCTGTGCTGGTAGGAGAAGCCATGTGGGGGTTGGGGGCTGCCGGGGGTGCAGGAAGAGCCATCCGTGGCAATTTGGGTCCAGCTGTGGGGTGCAGGCTGTTGTTATGATTGGGGGTGGGGGGGTGGGGGCTCGGGTCTGGAGGTAGGGCATGGGCAGCATAGCTGGAACTCTGGTGGTGGGGACGTAAACCGGGGAGCTGGCAGGGGGGTAGACGTAGCTCCCGGTGTCATGGGGTAGGGGGGCTGGGAGGAGGACAGGCTCAGGCTTTGATACATCTGGATCCTTTCAGGAACTCAAAAATAAAAATAAAAGTCAATTTCTCCTCGTCCGTTGGTTTGGAGCTGGTGCTCGTGCACTAAAATGGAAATAAAAACATGTAGAGAAATGTTTGGGTTCAAAACTAAATGTTATTTCAGTCAAACTTGTCACGCTAAAGTCCAGAGAAAGAAAAAACGACCTGGATCTGTCCAAACCACTTTAGTCAGAGATCAGAACATGAAGCTGCCACATCAAACCAGAACACGAGTCAATCCCCACACATCTTATCCCTTTTGAACTCTGATCAGTTCTCCCATTGCATGCGTTTGGATGGTCTTTTTACTTTGTATCTCACCAGATAAGATGATAAAGCATTCCATGGCCAGCAGGCCCCAGGATGGGCCGAGGCTCTCCAACACGCTGCGTAAAAGCTGTGCGTAAAGATTGTAGATAATTTTGTTCCACCTCATGTACAACGAGATGGTAATGACAATAAAGTTTACTTGAACTTAAACTTGTACTACTATCCCTTCTTCGTGGTTTTTCACTTATCGCGGGGGATGTGGTCCCTAAACCCCATGATAAACAAGGGACTACTGTATTACTTGTGTTACCTCTCTGTTGTTCATTAATAAAACTCAAAATGCACAAGATGCCATAAATGCCTGATTTCCATAACATTTCCATAACAAAAAAGGTCATATGTTGAAAAACACACGCAAATTAATTTTAAACAAAAGGTTAACAAAATACTAGGGATGGGGCCAATCCGTTCCAGTATCGGTATCGGCCTCCGATACCAGCAAAATTTACCTATCGGATTTTCCAATCCACCTGCCGATATTTCCGATCCATGATGCATGTTGGCTTCAAACTATGGAATGGATTTCCTGAACGGCGGCGTGTATGATCCCAGAGTAATAAGACCCGCCTCACATTCAGGAAATCCATTTCATAGTTTGCAGCCAGCTACAACGTGAGGACTGAGTTAGCTGCACTGTGGCTAACAGCTAACAAACTTTTCATCGAAACATGTCCGCTGTGTGGAAGTATTTTATACTAAACACCACAAGACAGCATCGTGCAATGTCTACAGAGCCATAGCACCACATTAAACCACGTTAAAGTTAGTTTTACGATGGACATTCGAGCTCCATGGCTTCAGCGGGGGGCTGCTCTTTGCTCAAACGAGAGGCGACTCAACCTCGGCCAGCCGCGTCCAATCTGCCCCGCTCAGTCTGCCCGTCTCCGATGAGGGACAGACTGAGCGCGGCTGCCCCAAATCAGGCTGCCTGCTTCAGATTGAACAAGAAGTAGACATCGCTGAAACCACGGAGCTCAAATGTTTACCGAGATGTTGCTAAACTTCATCATAATTAATGACCAACCGCTATCAGTTGTAGAAAAAGAAGAATGTTGCTGTTTGATACTTGCAGTCAAGATATAGTTCACCCTCCAGGAGATATTTATCAGTACAGCAGTAGACAATCATAAAAAACATATGATTTGAAAATTATATATATTAAAAACATAAACAGCTACATTATAAAGTGATGTAAAATACTAAAAACAAGAATATGTCTGTTGGTTTATACCATGAACTTAGCAGATGTTTGAAGCCATTTAACATTTTATTTAATTTAATTCATTTATTCATTCATTTAAATGAAACAAAATTTAAAAAAATCATCAAAAAGAAAACATTGAATGAAAAGAGTGCAGAAAGAAGAAAAAAATTCTTATATCTGCCCCTATAAAATATAAAACAACTTTAAACAATCACTTAAATTAATCACTTTAATATCCACTTTATAGAAATAAAAAGAAACATGTTTTGTGTTAGCAGAATTTAATTCTAAATATAAAACTTATCCAACATTAATAAAACTTACCTCAAGTTGCCTTTTTGGACATGCATGCATTTATTTGTACAAACTGTACTTGAGAGGAGATTATTACAGACTCATATAAAATCAATGATGATCATGATATCGGAACTGGATCGGTATTGGCCGATACTAAGATCTAGGTATTGGGATCGGATCGGAAGTAAAAAAAAAAAAGTGGATTGGTGCATCCCAACAAAATACAAAGTGAGGTAGAACAAGGGCACATCAGCTGAATTAGAATTTAAGACTTTTCAAACAGACCAGTCCAGAGAGTGAGTGTTGGTGCAAAGAGCCATAGAGTGTTGGACTTTCATTAATATCTGGTCCTGCTTGTGACAGCAATAAAATAAAAATAATAAAATAAAACAGAGCTGATACATATATTTTCTTTTGGTTAAAAATCAACACCCTCAATTAAACAATCATGATCTATGCCTCAAATATTCAAGCCTATACCCACAGATGTTGGAACTAGGCTTATATACAAATTTGTGTTCGTTTTAGCACTGAAAACTATGTTTGGTCATTCTTATTACTACTTTCACGTGACAAAACTTTTATGGCAAATACAATGAGACTGTATTGTTTAGTTTGTTTGTCTGTTAGTTTGTTTATTTGTTTATTTTTTTGAGTATTTAATTGGATCATGTGTTAAATATTTGATTTAGTGGACAGGGATGCATTTAAGAGCATTCATAGCTGTATACACAATTTTAGGAAACCTTTATCTATGTTTTTGGCAAATGTTTAAATATTTCAATTACAGCTAGTGAAAAAATGACAGCTAGTGAAAAAATGACAGCTAGTGAAAAAATGACACCTAGTGAAAAAATGAGAAACAGCTGAAAACTCATTTTTTAATGCTGACATTTTGGTAGCAAAATTTATACACCAGGAATACTAATCAAATATTGTCTAAACCAGCATATTTGGGTAGCATCATATTTTATCTGCTTTAATCTGGAATTATTTTTACCTTATTTCCATTTTTTTTTAACCTTGATTTATTATATATATAACTTATAGTATTTTGTTGAGGAAAACATTGTAGTCTATTTTAAAGGGTACTATATAAATAAAATATAGGCATTAATATACTTAATGTCACTGCACTCACTTAGGCACTGCACTTAAAAATCTATTAATTGACTGCCTGGTCAACCAAATAGTGGACCCGATTTTGAGTCATTTAAATTTCAAAGAAGGGAGTGCCTATAACAAACTGACTGAGCTGTCTCATCATTCAAAGTATGCAATGCAACGTAAGAGCCACCAGATGGCACTGTGACAGAAATGCTGTTCGTCTTTCCCTGCTGAAACCAGCAAGTTAAAATCCAGGACATCAAGCATGGCATCATGACTGTTTTTGGGTAAACTTTGAAAGGTATGGATACTTATTTTTACATATTTTGCTGATAAATGACTTACTAAATAGAATTATGGCCCTTAATGCAGCACAAAAACTCAAATTATGTTTAATGTTTTTTTTTTTTTATGTGCTTGACCATCTATCCATTTTCTTCCGCTTATCCGGGGTCGGGTCGTGGGGGTAGCAGCTTAAGTAGGGAGGCCCAGACTTCCTTCTCCCCAGCCACTTGGGACAGCTTGTGCTTGACCAAATGGTTGATTATTTCAGTAAATGGTATAAGTAGCAAATTTAAGCTAATGTAATTAAAACAATATAGCTTGCTATAAAATCCATCCATCCATTATATTTTACCTACTTCTTCCATTGTGGGTCACGGGGGTCGCCGGTGCCCATGTCCAGCAATCACTGTGCGAGGGGCGGGGTACACCATGGATGGTTCGCAAGTTCATCACAAGGACACATAGAGACATACAACTATTCACTCTCTCACTCACACCTAGGGACAATTTAGAGTTACCAATCAGCCTAACATGCATGTTTTTGGTCTGTGGGAGGAAACCCGAGTACCCGGAGAAAACCCACGCATGCACAGAGAGAACATGCAAACTTCACCCAGAGGGGCCCCCGGACCGGGATTTGGGCCAGGGACCTGCGAGCTGAAAGGCAGCAGCTCTACCAGTTGCGCCACAGTGCTGCCCCTGCTATAAAATCAACTGAATTAAATAATGTAGTTTATTTATTTCTGTAAATATGAGTTTTTAATGCCCAGCAGCTGTGGTTGAGTGGTTAAAGTAGTTGTCCTCCAATGCAAGAGTTGGGGGTTCAATTCCACCAACTGCCACATGCTGAAGTGTCCCTGGGCAAGACACTGAACCTCATTGCCTTTGAACTGTGTCCCATCGATGTACGAATGTGACGAAGCACTGATTAATCTCTGTACAGATATAGTATAGTGCTGTATGAATGGGTAGATGAGGGGACAGATTATAGTGTAAAGTGCTTTGAGTATCTTTATAAGATAGAAAGGCGCTATATAAGTACAGTCCATTTACCATTTGATTTGATTTGATATTTATTGATTCATTCCAGGCATGTCAAAACCATTGCACAGGGTGTATCAACATCAACACCTATATGAATCTGTGCATCAATACATACGTATATATAACTACACATATACACACATACATACATACATTACGTAAATACTTTCGTTTTTGAAGCTAATGTACAAATGCTCTAATTTTTATACAACGGCTGTAAGGCAGATGTACAATGATCCACCCAAGGTTATTTTACAAAACTGTATGCACTTATACATAATCACTGAGCAGAGACACATACACTGTTCATTAAACTCCGCTTCAAGGTCAAGGTCAGAAATCAAGGTCAAACGTTAAACAAGGTGTTTACTTGTCTGGGCCATAAACTCTGATCCACTCAAGATAAGAAAAATAAAAAAAAACTTGATATCCTTTTGTACCACCACTAGACAGCATTTCGGATATTAATTTCATCACCCAAGCTCAAAGGACAATGCCACGAATCAAGGTCCTAGTTTATACAAAATGTTTGCTTGTCCAGACTCTTGCTATAGATTGCTGTATCACTATAGTCATTTGTTGACAGGCATATAATGCAAAATTGGGACTCTTGAATAACGTTGTACAGTATGGTAAGACAAAATAAAGAACAAACCATGTAAAAAAAAAAAAATTCCGAACTTAAATTATGTTACTTTTTTTTTCTATAAACACAGATATTGTTACAATGATTAGAAGAAAACAACTATTTTTGCTAGAATTTCTTTTGCAAAGTCAAATAAGTCAAGTATATATACATATATACATATATATATATATATATATATATATATATATATATATATGGGCAGCACGGTGGCGCAACTTGTAGAGCTGCTGCCTCTCAGCGAGCAGGTCCCTGGTACAAATCCTGGTCCGGGGGCCTTTCTGGGTGGAGTTTGCATGGTCTCTCCGTGCATGTGTGGGTTTTCTCCAGGTACTCCAGTTTCCTCCCACAGACCAAAAACATGCATCTTAGACTGATTGGTAACTAAATTGTCTGTAGGTGTGAGTGAGAGAGTGAATGATTGTTTGTCTCGTTTGTCTCTATATGTGTCCCTGTGATGGACTTGCGACCTGTCCATGGTGTACC
>NC_056503.1:33989149-34007306 GCF_014905685.2 Nematolebias whitei | reverse complement strand
TCCTCTAATCAAATCACAGTTTGATGATGACATGGCCCCTCTTCATTGTCTACTATTTTCATTATTATTTAGTTATGCATATCATTTAATTGTACTACAATAATAGTATAAATTACATTTCCCTCAGTAATTGTAATGGTTTTCAAATACATTTCTAGACAAAATTTCAACATTTTGCTTTTAACCATATCTGCTTTTTAATCTAGTTTTTGTACCTGACAGTTATTTTTGAATTTTATTGGTAGGAAAAAAAAGTTTTATGGATTTAATATCATACTTTTTTTTCCCATAAATACATTTTGGTTTGATAATCATTCATTTATGCATAAAAAGTATAGCCTTTATTAGACCAGACTTAGGTTTACTAGGATCTAACAATGCTCTGATTCAAATCAAAACACAAACATATGAAGAAAATCAAATCATACATGACTGTTTCTCAATAGTTTGGCACTGACATGACTGTCACTCCAGTAGCTCCGTTGTGTATTTTGCCTTTATGTACTTTTTTTTTTGTTTGATTGTTTTTTTTTTAACTCTCCCTTACTACACACGTCTGGTGTGTATAGTATTATATGATATGGATATGCATATTTTACTATTTTACTGCAGGGCAGTGGAGAATATTGTGTTTACTCTCGGAAATAACTGCTTGCCCTCTAACCAAAACGATGAGAGGGCATTTTTCACACAATTCCAAAAGACCTAAAGAGGTCAGCGGGCACCGGGCATGCAAGATCCTTCAGAAGGCACAGACCCATCTGCTGGATGAACTAATGAATGAATTAAACTGAACACACTATTAAAACACGTTAACTGAACTTGAATGGGTTGAATAAAATAAATTTAAAATAAATGGTTCATCCAACATCTCTCTCTCTTCGACGTCCTCTTGCACTGCACCTGGGCCGAGCCTCGTTCAGGACCAGTCCGCTTGGTGGGAGGACACATTCTTCTTCTTTCAGGAAAAAAATAAAAACTCAGTTGGTTGTTTTGTAACCGAAGTAAACACAAGCTAATATGATTAAGAACGTTTGTTACTTGAAGATTATTATGATTGAACTAATTGTTTGAAAAAAGGGGCAGATATAATAAGATTTTTTTCTTCTTTCTGCTGCCTTTCATTTGAAATCTCTTGTATTTTTTTGATATAGTTTATGGAATTGTTTTTTTTTTGTTGTTGTTGTTCTTTTAAATGAATAAACTTTGTACTAATACCAATTAAGAACGTTGATTTACCTGCTGTAAAACAGCTACTGATTATCACGGAGTAAAGTCCGACCTCGTTGACTCGGTTCTGGTCCACTCAGCGACCGGTGTGGAGCTGTTAGACGAAGCGGTCCCGCTTGGCGTCAAATCTGTCGACTCTATCCAAAATCCAGCCAGAATCCAGCTTTAACTTGTTGTTACGTTACGTTGTTGTTAGCTGATTAGCCAAGAGGAAAACAGCATGCCGAGGCAACACGCATGCACATTAGGTGAAGGTACAAAATTCACAGTGCCATCTAATGACCTGGCATGGTAACTACAGCGGATGCGGGAGGGCGGGGGGGGAATCCTCCAGATGCATGTAAACCCAAAATGCGACCCTGTCAACGCGGATATTTTCCTCTAATTAACATACAAAAAAACCTATGTTTCCCCCCCATCGTGTCCATGTAAATAGGGCCTAAACGTGCTGCAGTAAGAGTCGAGTGTGGCATGCAGGGGATGTGATGTGTTGTTCAGGATCTGGAGCAGTTTCATCAGCATCCTCTACTCACCTCTGTTAGAGACTGCAGTCCCACTCCCAGAACTGAGCCAGCTCTCTTGATAAG
This sequence comes from Nematolebias whitei, assembly GCF_014905685.2. NCBI lineage: Eukaryota > Metazoa > Chordata > Actinopteri > Cyprinodontiformes > Rivulidae > Nematolebias > Nematolebias whitei. Next base: position 34,005,489 of record NC_056503.1, on the reverse strand, counting down.
TTTATTGAGTCTGTTGGCATCAGCTTTCTTCACCCTGCTGCCCCAGCACACCACACCACGTAGAAGATGACACTGGAGACCACAGAGTGGTAAAGCACCTGCAGCATGGTCCTGCAGACGTTAAAGGACCTGAGTCTCCTCAGAAGAAAAAGGCAACTCTGCCCTTTCTTGTAGAGGGCGTTAGTGTTAACTGTCCAGTCCATTTTATTGTCTAGGTGGACACCCAGGTGCTTATAGCAGACCACAGTATCCACCTTGGTACCCTTGATGTTGCTAGAGTTGGGGGGTGGGGGGTTGTTGATCTTCTTCCTGTAGTTCACCTGCAGCTCTTTAGTTTTTCCAATGTTGAGTTGCTGGTGGTTTTGTCCACACCACTCCACAAAGCTGTCCACCACACCTCTGTATTCACTGTATTCTGCTTCCTGGTTACCAGTGATGCAGCCCACCATGGCAGAGTCATCCGAGAACTACTGAAGATGGCAGGATTGTGAGTTGTACCTGAAGTCTGAGGTGTATAGGGTGTACAGAAATGGCGAGAGGACCATCTCCTGAGGAGCCCCTATGTATGGTGTCCGAGGTGGTGTTCTGCAGCCTCACATACTGTGGCCAACCTGTGAGGTAGTCTCTGATCCTGGTGACCAGTGAGTTATTCACCTGCATATCCTGGCACTTACTGCAGATCAGGTCTTATGGTGTTAAAATCACTGGAAAAATCAAAGAACATGACTCTTACAGTGCTACCTGCCTTGTCCAGGTGCGTGTAAGCTCTGTGCAGCAGGTACTGTAGATGATAGCGTAATCAACTTCATTGCATGGCTGGTATGCAAACTGTAGGGGGTCCAGGTATTGTTCCACCACTGATCTGACATCCTTCAGGACCAGCCTCTCCAGCAACTTCATGGCATGTGATGTCAAGGCCACAGGTCTGTAGTCATTGTGTGAGTTTAGATAGTTATTTTTCAGCACCGGGACCGGCTTTTTGTTTTCCACAAAGCAGAGGCCACCCTCATGCTCAGGCTCAGGTGAAAAATATGCCAAAAAACATCACACAGCTGTGCTGTACATCCTTTCAGGAGTTTGGGGATTAATCCATCTGGACCTGCAAACTTACCTGGATGTAGACAGCTGAGCTCTATCCTCATAGCCTCCCTGTCGATGGTGATTGGAGGCTCTTATGTGTTTTGGGAAGACAATGATGGTGGCAGGGGAGGGATGTTAAATGAATGGATGTTGCAGCTGGGGTCCATTATGTGATGATGAAGAGGGATGGGGTTGTCTAGGAGGTGTGGTGACGCCCTGGAGGGTGTTGGAGGAGGTGTGGGTGAGGGCTGAGCAGTGGGTGCAGAGTGAGCAGTTGGAGGTATAGGTGAGAGGTAAACAGTGGTTGAGGGGTGAGTAGTGCTCACAATGTCAAACCTGTTGAAGAACTGGTTTAACTTGTTGGCCTCCTGTTGGTCTCATCCCATCACTGCTGCAGTCTTTTTCTGACCAGTGATGCTTCTCATCCCATTCCAGACCTCTCTGGTGTTGTTTTGAGCCAGCTTGCTCTCCAGGTTCATCCTGTACTACTCCTTACCCTCTCTAATCTTGTCCCTCACCTCAGTCTATGCTCTCCTTATCTCCTCCCTGTCCCCCTCCTGAAGGCAACCTTCTTCCTGTTCAGGGCTGCCTTGATGTCCTTGGCGATCCATGGTTTATTGTTGGGAAACCAGCACACTGTTTTTTTCTGGGAACTATATTATCCATGCAGAAGTTAATATAATCCGTAACACAGTCCTTGAGTGTGTTAATGTCCTGCTGATGTGCAACACAGAAAACATCCCAGTCAGTTGCTTCAAAGCAGCCCTGCAGGGTTTCCATTTCCTCCTGTGGCCACCTCCATACAGTTCTCACAATCACTGGCTGCTGCTGTATTGCAGGGATGTACTGAGTCTTGAGGTAAACTAGATTGTGATCTGATTTGCCCAGGGGGCGGGGAGCTATGGAACTGTATGTTTCCTCCACATTAGCATATCAGATCAAGTGTTTTATTTTCTCTAATTTTACAGTTAGCAAACTGTTTAAATTTGTGCTAGGTTTAGTTCATTGTGACATGACTAAAATCACCAGAAATTGCAATAAATGCATCAGGGTTGTAGCGATATGGGGTGTAAATATATTGCTAATCTGTGATATATATGATGAAGCTTATTCATAACAAAAGTTAAATTAATAACAAATAGCTTTGAATCAAAGGTCTATTTGATAATTCAAATTAGTGAAACTTTAAAGGCAGATTTTGGACTGGTTTCTGTTTGTGAAGTAGTTAAAATTGTATCTAAGGTGAGCTAAGTTTGTCTGATAAGTTGTGATGTAGGTTCACCAGAAAGGCATTGAAAAGTATCTCTCCTACTAGGATGTAGATGGTCAGAGCATGGTTCCGACAGCTGCTTAAATGGTACCAGCCTCAGATGTTCAGGTGACTGAGAGTTTGAAGTCTCCTCAAAGTTCACCTGTCATCATTAGAGGGACAACGGTTGGGGTCAGCTGGGATTTACCACTCTGCGGAGTGATGGTTATGGTTGCCTGTTAGGCAGCTGGAGTCCTGGATTCAATGCCAGCAGCTGCTTCTGGTCAGGTTCTGTATCTTTCTCTCGTCCTGAGACGTCTGCAGAAAGGATCTTTCTCTCCTTTCTGAAGTCAAGTGCAGAAGCTGGGTTTCTTCTCTCTCCAGTTCTCTGTGCAGAAGCATATCTCTCTGGAGTTTTCTCTTCAAAGCTCCAGTGAAGTGTAGGCTTCAGAACGTCTCTCCAAATCGTGTTTTCTTAAAAGTTTTCTTAGAAGAAGTTAAACTTACTGCTTGGGCTAAAACAGATAGGATTGGTCCATCTCTTCCAGGAAGAGGGGTGTCCTAACTCTTGGCCTTGTTTTTTTTCATAAAGTTCTATTAAATAAATCTAGAGTCCCTTATCTCTGCCTTAAAAGTTTCCTTTTAAAGGAGAAAATAATACAAATGTATTATCTTAAAAAAAATATACTTAAAACACACATTCTCATGAATAAACATTCAGGTATGACATTTTAGAATTAAACTTAAAACACGCAATGTTTACATGTGTCGCTGTCCATCTCCTGAAAATTAATGTTTTTAAACAAAGGGTTGTTATAATGTTTTCTTCATGGGAACAAGTCTGGGAGAAATACTCCTTTCCGATAAAGGGAAGATATCAACGTAGCAAGTTCGGATGTTTCAAAACTCCAAGGTCATTTGAACAAAAGCTCTCATTAAAACGATCTGTCCGTTTCATGGGAAAAGAGTTCGTATTGGCAGTAAGTGACAGTTTTTAGGCCCGAGCAGCGAAACGTTGCGAAGGCCTAATGTAATTGCTCTGTTCAGGCCCGAGCTACAATTTTTTCCGCCAAATGAATTGACATTTTGGGGACCTTAACATATCTCAAAAGCCACCAAATTTGGCAAACGCATCAGGACTGGTGAAAATTTATGTATTTTAAGGGCGTGGTAAAAATTGCAACAGAAACTAATCAGGAACGCCGCCTAGAAATTTTCAAAATACCCTCCGCATTAACCTTAGTTTGTCGTAGAAACATGAAATTTGGTATGCTTGTCCAATTCTCCAAGATGCACAAAAAACCCTCTGGCAACAACGTTTTATGATAAACAGGAAGGCGGCCATTTTGGAATGCTGGTCCAATTTTCACACCGTTTTGGTCGTTTACAGCCTCCGCATTTGAACGAACTCCATCGGTTTCAAACTTGGCCATTTTGGTCAAAAGCCATGGGGGAAGCAAAGTTATCTAAATGGTTCATTTCGGAGCATGCTGAAGGGGCGGGCCAGACTTCAAATTTTAATATCTCACAATGAAAAACGAAACGCTAATAGCTCCTACACGAAAACTGTCTGAGACATCAAACCTTCAGTCATCGATCCACATCCGGTCCCCTAAAAGACTGAATGGTCATATCATGACATCACTTAAGCCACACACCCCTGACAACAGGAAGTATAAAGTCTGACGTTGAAGAATCCCTATCTGACCCGTTACCTGATCAGCATGACAGTGTGTCCAGTGACCGAAGACATGTTGATGTAACTTGCTTTCCAACACTGACAGTTTTGGGTGGAGCATGTGGGCGGCGTGGCGTGGCAAAGTAAGACGTAACACCGTTGCCATATGTTTGGCTCTAAATTCCACAGTTTTGAACCGAGGTGCACCAACATCAGTATGATCGATCATTATCCACCCCTTGAACAGGAAGCCATGATAAGTGGCCAGTAGCCTCCACAGCACCCCCTAGAATATTTTAAAACTTCAGCCCCATGCCATTTTTTGACCGATAATTCTGAAACTTGGTGAACATCGGTGTCTTCTCAGGACCTATGAAAAAGTATATTGGAGCCCTGGGCCAAAACCAACAGGAAGTCAGCCATTTTGGGTCAAAAGGTCATTTTTGGGTGTTTCTTCTTGCAAATTTTAACAAACTCCTCCTAGGAATTTTGAAGGATTGCCTTCAAACTTGGTTGATATGCCCTTAAGACATTGGAGAGTAAAAGTTATCTAAAGCTTGTGGCTTTGTATATGTTAAAGGGGCGTGGCCAGGACTCAAAGTTTTGCTTCACACCATAAATTTCCAAACACTATAACTTTCACATTGAAAGACCGAAATGCACGAAACTTGGCATGACTCATCCCTGTTGGATGCCCGACGATCCACTGAGGTCATATTTTGATGTCATCAAAGTACCACCCCCTCGGAACAGGAAATCTCTTTTTAACCTTGGAATGCTCCCTCTTTGACACCATTGACCTAATCAGGATGATCCTGTGTTAGAAGACAGATAATATGGTCTGACTTGATTTAAAGCGCAAAACATTTTTGCTGGAGGATGTGGGTGTGGCGGCATGGCAAATTAAGAAGTGACGCCGTTGCAATATGTTTGGCTCTAAATTGCACAGATTTAATTCGAGGTGCACCAAAATCACTATGATCGATCATTATCTGCCCCTTGAACAGGTATCCATGATAAGTGGCCAATAGCCTCCACAGTGCCACCTACATTATTCCTACAGTTATATCTCAGTGAAATATCATCCAATATTTACCAGATTTATTATGCTTGATCTGTGAGCACATATAGACACAATGATATTGTTCTTTAACATTGGACTCAAGTGCGCACCCTAGATTATTCCAACAGTTATATCTCAGTGATACATCATCCAATCGGAACCAGATTTAGACACATTGATATTGTAGTTTAACATATGACTCAGGTGCACCCCCTAGATTATTTAATCAGTTATATCTCAGTGATATATCATCCGATCTACGCAAGATTTTGGGTACTTCATTAGTGAGCACTTCTACACACATTGGTATAGTTGTTTACCTATTGGCTCAAGTGTGCCCCCGAGATTATTCCAACAGTTATATCTCAGTGAAATATAATCCAATATGTACCAGATTTTATGTGCGTGATCAGTGAGCACGTATAGACACCTTGGTATTGTTTTTTTTTTTTTTTACATTTGACTCAAGTGCGCCCCCTAGATTATTCCAACAGTTATATCTCAGTGAAATATCATCCAATATGTACCAGATTTTATGTGCGTGATCAATGAGCACTCGTAGACACATTTATATTGTTCTTTAACATTTGACTCAAGTGTGCCCCCTAGATTATTCCAACAGTTATATCTCAATAATACATCATCCAATCTGAACCTGACTTCTTGTGCTTCATCATTGAGCACTTGTAGACCCATTGGTATTGTTGATTCATGACATCACTTAAGCCCCACCTACTCAGAGAAAAAAAAACTATTGATTATTGGATGACACTTCCAGCTTTGCACTGTGTAAGATATTAGACAGAAACTTTGTTTGCTAACTGTTGATTACCACACATGACATGTTGAAAAGCATAAAGGAAGTGCTTGTTTAACATTTGAGACAAAACAGGAAGTCACCATAACTCCTGTCTGGAAGGTCATATTTCGCATATACTTGTAAGACCTGCAGCTGGACAAGTAACGACATGGACGGAAGGCTATGTCGAATATTCGAGAAATGTGCACCATGGTGAATGCATGCGGGATTGACATGAGAGCATTCGCAATGGCGACTGGGTGGACTAGCTGGAGCTCCCGTGGTTGTCGTAAGGCCGGAGAGGCGCTTTGCTGCGAGGGCCTCCAATGCTGCTTGCAGCTTTACTTTTTCAATTACATTACTGTCAAATTAAGAAGTTTGTGAGCTAAGCTGAATATTTGAAAAACATTGTATGTCTGTTCCAATGGGAATAGATGAATCTTGTTTTTAACAGATTAAAACACAAAGCACAGGAATGATATTCATTTCAGGTGAGGTGAACTGTTTTCTGAGATGAGGTGTTCTTTTCCTGAGGTGGTGTTCCCCTACAGGGTACTGAGACTGAAGTCTGGCAGTGTTGGACATGATGATGTCATCAGCCCGTGATGCTTCAGCAATTGGAGGAATGTAAACACAGAGGATGATGGTGTGTGGAAACTAGTGGAAAATAATATGGTCTGAGGCTGATTGCCAGCAGTTATAAGCCCTGGATTACCAGCAATGTGAAGATCCTTCTCAATAGGAAGTAAAGGGTGTTTAAAGATGGGGACAGATTGAGCATCCATCCATCCATTAGCTTTACCCGCTTATTCCATTTTGGGTCACGGGGGTCGCTGGTGCCCATGTCCAGCAATCACTGTGCGAGGGGCGGGGTACACCCTGGACGGGTCGCAAGTCCATCACAGGGCCACATAGAGACAAACGAGACAAAAAACCATTCACTCTCTCACTCACACCTAGGGACAATTTAGATTTACCAATTAGCCTAACATGCATGTTTTTGGTCTGTGGGAGGAAACCGGAGTACCCGGAGAAAACCCACGCATGCACGGAGAGAACATGCAAACTCCACCCAGAAAGGCCCCTGGACCGGGGTTTGGACCAAGGACCTGCTCGCTGAAAGGCAGCAGCTCTACCAGTTGCGCCACCGTGCTGCCCCAGCTTGAGCATGCATCAGGATATATTTTTAAATAGGTTTGATTGTCGTGCACCAGCACCCCATCCCTCTCTCTTCCAGGAGCAGTTTTCATCTCATCAACACCACCACTACTGGCAGATGAAGACACTGGAGCAACTGCTGCTGAAACTCCTTAGACCCCAGGTTTGTAATGCTGAGGACACTCTACAGTTCACCTAATGGGAGAAGGTGGGGTTGGATGATTCTACTCTCTTCCTTTATATACAGGGCTCACTCTCACCTAAAGACTTCTCCATTACCCTAAATACAATCCAGCCCCTGCTGTTGAGAGACAGGTTTGAGGAGATGGAGGTGGACATACATCTTGTCACCAGAATTACAGATTATCTCACTGAGAGGTAACAACACGTCAGGATCAAGGACTGACTGCATTTCTGACACAGTGGTTAACAGCACAGTCTACCGCAGGGTACCATGCTCTCTCCTATTCTGTCCACTCTGCACACATCTGACTTGTGGCCTCCAACAACCCCTCATCGGACGAAAGGGGGGTAAACTCACACACAAACGATGATGAGTCATCGCAAGCTGAACACTCAGAACCTGATTTTCATGATTTTGAACTAGGCATTCCATTTCTGGGAGGACTCCCAGATAACCTGGTACCGAGTCAAGAAACTGGGCCAGTATGGTTAACAAAACCAACACAGGCCATAGCTCTTTTCTCAACCGATGACGTCGACCAAGGACCTCAAACCTATGGTGTCTTACCCATAGACAGGTCCGACGACTCAGAAAGGGATTCGTTGGAGCTCCCCAAGGAGCAAGAACCCTTATCAGTCTCATCACAGATTGATCAGGTGGTCGCCCAAGCCGACGCTCTGACATCTGATGAAGAAAGAGACAAACTTCGCCAAGTTCTTTTAAAATATGAAAAGTCATTTTCACCTGACGCAGACATCATCCAACTTCAGAAGTTGGATCCTGCAATTAACTCGATGATACTGTATCTGACTGACCCAGACAAATACACTCCATCGAAAGTTGAACTGGATTCCAATCCAGACCTTAAAGTCCTCTTTCAGCTACGCAAACAGTTAAAACTACTCAAGGACAACCTAACTTTAGCTCATGGAGCGACGTCTTCACCCGTGTTCGCGGTCTCCCATGACCGAAGGGGGGTGACGCCAGTTAGGGTAATGCTACCAGACGCGATAACGTGAGCAAATCTGACATCCAGAGTGAGTGGCGCACCGAAACGTCGTTTTCTAGTTGCTTAATCACTGCTTTTGTCAATGTTGAAACGTTGTTTTACTGGTTGCTTAGTCACTGTTTTTGTCGATGTTGAGACATCGTTTAATTGGTTTTTGGTATTGTTTCTGAACACCCCAAGCAAGAATGAATTTTGTGTGTAGTTGAGTTGGAGACTAAGAGGCCTTTAACTATGCCAACATGCAGTTCACTTGTTAAAATGTAATCTTTGCGGAGTCAATGTAGATTAATGCTACCTTAAGTACCATAATCTACATTGGTCTCACAACGCTTAAGCCGAACCTACTCGAACAATTCTATTCGGGGGGATAGCTAATTCTTTTTGATGAGTCTCGCCATAGACTTCCAAAACATTTATGGGGAAACCAAACACCCAATCTCAAGTCGTTCGTCTAAAGACAACAGACAATTGAACCAAACTATATTTTACCATGTAAATCTAACTTAAACCAAGTTAGGAATGGAAAACTAGTTTGGAACACTCTTCTATAGGCATAAATCCCTATAGTTACCCTTTTCAGCATGTTCCATCCCTTAACTAGTAGCTGTAGCTGTTCCCAATCATAATAGCTTACACACCAGGTGCATATAGTTTAAGGCCTTATGTAAAATCCCCTTCATAAGCCCACCTTAAACCACATAATTGCATGTCACATTGAACCAGAACGGCACAGACTGGACGTCGCCCAGAGACGACCTTCGCTGGAGGAGACCTGCAATCCCGACTTTGGTCTCCACTCTTCATCCAGTGGCCGCATCTTCAATTCAATCCAAGGGAACCCCTCTGTATGCTGATCAATCAACACCTCCATTCGTTGTGGATTTACCGTTGTGGATTATATGACTTTTTCCAGTGGATTACAGACTCTGTTTCCAAGGGGTTAAAGCATTGCTACAATGGAATTACCAACAACATTATGGAATTACCATCAACACAATGGAATTACCAAAAACATTGTGGGATTACATCCTTTGACTTTTGTTTTCATTGCTGGATTACATCAAGCTCAAGGACATTCGAAGGCGTAAGTTCATGTTGGAATTCATCCCCATGGACAGGCAATGATTTCCAAAGGGGGGACTGTAGTGAACTAAGCCTCAGGTCAAAATCTGGCCTTGAGAGCCTGCCTGGAACAAGAACTGTATTTCATTGATTTGAGTCCAGAAACACTAGATTAAGTTCATCCAGAGACTTTCTAAGTGTCCTACACCGATCAATTGAAAGAACACTCTCTTTTTTTATTATCATTACTATTTTACAAATGTTTGATAATCAAAGTGTGTTTAGTTCAAACCATTTTTAAATGTTGAAGTGAACTACTCATTTTTAAATCAACTGTGAAACAGTAATAATGACTTTAATCTCCATTCAAAGTAGAAATCAGGTTAATGATGCATTGTCTGATTTTCTGTCTTCAATGAACAAGTTGTGTAAGTTGGTCAAAGGTCAAGTTTCGGTCAACTGCAAGTTTACTGAAAAAGAAATGTCATGTTTAACTTTTACAGCAAGATACAGGAGAGGTGGCACCACGAAGTCTGGTTTTTTCATGATATCTTTCTGTCTGTTCTTAAACAATCCTTGACTTTCCATAACACCTTACATCACAAACCACACCTCTGTTCTGGTCCATCCACGAATCAGAAAGCTCTCAAATGAACCGGAAGTATACCCCGTTTAAATGTGGCAACTTCCCAGTTCAACAGGAGAGTTGAGGATGGAAGAGTTTTGAGAGTTTTGAAGAGTTCACAAAGAGTTTTGAGAGTTCCAGAAGAGTTCTTGGAATCCAGAATGCAGAGATTTTGGGACAACCTGGATGCAAAACACAGGCATTCATGGTTGCTGCTGGGCCAAACAAGCTGAACCAGAGACGATTTTGGGAATTATAACTTCTGTTTGGATAACCTCGCACGACTCTCGAGGTATTTTAGCTGTTCTCAACGGAGACGCTGAAAGTGGCTGGAAGTAGGACTTCACGCCGACCTGATCTATCTTCAGAAAGGTAAAGTCGACCTTCACCCAAAAGTGTATCGTTTGGGACAAGCTGATTTCCAAAGAGCGTGCTGTTCTGGTTAAAACAGATAAATTCTCTCACACATCTCGTTGTAAGATAAATCTCAATTTTCCATCTTCAAACTCTCCTTTCTGCTAGAAAATTAATCCAGATGTTTTCATTAATGTCTGTGGTGAAGCAACGGAAAATCATGGCCGTATGGTTTTCCTGATTGATTAATTATGCTGTTGTTGTTTTCATATTTTGCCAAATTAATGTAAATGTGGGATGTTAAATTTTGATTCTGAAAATAAATGACCACGTTCATTTTGATGGGTCAAAGAAAATTAACGTCTCACGATACATTTTATTAAATTCAATACACGATATTATTCAGTCCAGAAAAATGAAAGAATCCGTTTAATTTATGAATATATCACAGCATATGTTCATCTACATACTAGTAATGATCATAGAGAATTGTCTTTTCTACTTGATTAATTCAAGAAAGAAAGTCTCAGGATGGGTCAAACTGTATTTCTGGATGCAGATCAATGAAATGACAGTTTCTGACCATATGATCCTAAGGTCATTGATTTGACATCAGGTCAAGTTCACTACATGCTATAACTCAGACTTGCCACATGCAGATGTTCTCAGATGACAGTGTAATTGTTGGGTGTGTGCAGAATGGACAGGAGGAGGAATACAGGACCCTGGTTGAGGACTTTGTAGTATGTTGCAAATCCAACCATCTATAGCTGAACATCAATAAATCAAAGAAAATGCTAATGGATTTCAGAAGGTCTGGGCCTACTCTGAAGCCAATATCAATTGAAGGGGTCAATGTGGAAGTGGTCTGGACCTACAAATATCTGGGCATACAACTGGATGAATGACTGGACTGGTCAGTGAACACAGACTCCCTCTACAGGAAGGGTCAGAGCAGGCTTTACTTCCTGAGGAGGCATGGGTCCTTCAGTATCAGCAGAAAAGTACTGCTGGGGTCTGTGGTAACTGTTGTCTTCTGTGTTGTTGTGTGTTTGGGAGGCAGCATTAAGTGGAGAAATGTAGGGTGACTTGACAGGCTGGTGAGGACAGCTGGTTCTGTGCTAGGTACAGAGCTGGAGTCCCTTACATTAGTGGCAAAGAAAAGGACCCCCAGAAAGCTTCTATCCATCAAGGACAATGCTGACCATCTTTTACATGGTGCCATCATGAAGCAGAGGGGCTACTTCAGCAGTAGAATGCTGTCCCAAACCTGCTCTATGGACAGATTCAGGAAGTCTTTTCTCCCTCAGGCCATCAGACTGTTCAACTCTTCCCTGTACAGTTACAGGAAAAATAGAGCCTAGAGAATATGTGGCACCCCAGGCAAATATGTACTGTATGTGTATCAGTCAGAAATTATTTATTGTTGTTCGCACCACATGTTGTGCATGTGGTGGAACAAAATGATGTACACAGGGTTCCAGTTACATCCAACAATAAAATGTAAAATAAAAACAATAATAACATCTAAGATATGAACTAAGAAAAACATCAACTAAAAATGCACAAAGCACTAATAGCATAAAAACATTATGTCGAACAGCAGCACGAACATGAGCATGAGTCTGTGTGAGCAGATGAGCATGCGTGAACACATCAACATGAAACAGATCATCAACAACATGATGTGATTTTTCACAGTGATTATTCTGGTTAGAGATTCATGAGTCTAACAGCCTCAGGGTAGAAGTTGTTCCTCAGTCTAGTGGTTCTACACTTAATGCTCCTTAACCTCCTTCCTGAGGGGAGCGGGGCAAAAAGTGTATGTGCTGGGTGAGTGGGGTTTTTCATGATGCAGGTGTCTTTCTTTGTGCTTCTGGAGGTGTAAATGTCTGTGATGGTGGGGAGGCTGACTCCAACAGTCTTCTGTGCAGCCCTCACCACTCTCTGAAAAGCTTTTTTTTCTGCAGCTGTGCATCCTCCATGTCACACATTGATGCCGGAGCACAGGATGCTCTCCACTGCACACCTGTAGAAGGAGGTGAGGACTGAGCTTCCCAGTCCAGCTCGTCTCAGCCGCCTGAGGAAGTAGATTCTCTGATGAGCTTTCTTGATCGTGTTGTATGTATACATACATACTTGTATATATATACATCTTTGTATTTAAGTGGTGGCTGATGGATTTTTGTCCAGGTGCGGCGCTATATAATTAGGGCTTTTGCAATAAACAACAAATCAATTAATCACATGGTAAATGAAAAATGATTTACTTCATTTTCATTTATCGGTGTAGTGGACTAGGCCTACGTCGAAACTAAGTCTAAGGTCAAAACTCTTGACCTTTAGAACCTTGTGGGACAGGAACTGTCATTTCATGTATTTGAATACATAAATACAGGTTCACCCATCCTGAGACTTTCTTTCTTGAAGATTCAAGTGAAAAGAACACTCTCTTTTTATTATCATTACTATCTTACAAATGTTGATAATCAAAGTGTCTTAGTTCAAACCATTTTAGATGTTGCAGTGAACTAATCAATTTTATTAACTGAGTAATGATTTTTATTCTCATGTCAAAGCTGTTACAGAATAATTATGCATTTTCTGATTTCTGCTTTTGAATGAGCAAGTGTGTGCGTTTACAAGGTTACAGTCAAACGAAAAACAAGTTGTTATGTTAAAACTGTCATGTTTTAGAATCCTCTCAGACGTAAGTAGAGATGTTTTGCACCTGTTTCCTGAAACACGCCAAAACAAAACCCTCTCTGTCTGTGAGAACATTTCTGATCTGCCTCATAACAATTCTTGCTGCCTCTAACCTCTTACGTCACAAAACCCACCCCGTCTGGTCGTTTCTGACCAATGAACAAATCCCAAAAAGTGAACCGGGAAAGAGTCTTTAAAATGTCAGTACTTCCTGGTCTAGTCAGTTCTGTTGGAGTTCTGTAAACTACACGAGAGCTAAAGTTCTGATGGAGTGCTGTTGGAGTTCCTGACATGACAACAAAGCTCTTCCGAGTTCCATGGGATTATAACATTTTCCACTGAGGTGAATGTGTGTCGAACAGAGCCTCGCCATTACTTCGGACGAGTAACAGCATCCTACTGAGACGCTGAAAGGGTGCGTTAAACGGAATCTCACCTGAGACATCTCCAGGTAAAGGAGCCGATTTCATCACCTAAGTGTACTGTAAGGAAAAGCTGAAGAAAGCCGGAGAGTGTCGATTCTGGTGAACACTTAATTTCCCTCACACACCATCCTTTACTCCCTCTAAACTTCTTTCCATCTTTAAACTTTTCTATCAAGTAGAAATTCTTCCAGATATTTAGAAATGTCTGTGTAAAATGCTCACCCACATTCATGTGGGCAAAAGATCATAGTTGTACAGTTTTCATAAATGTCTTTGGTGCAGCAACGGAAAAATCATGGCCGTATGATTTTTCCTGATTGATTGCTTTGTTGTTATTTTCATAATTTGCCAAATTAATGTACATGTTTGATGTTAAATTTGATTCTGTAAATAAATGACCGCATTCATTTTGATGGGTCAAATATAAATGACGTCTCACGTTTGCATTTCCTTAAATTCAATGCACGTTTTATTCAGTCCAGAAAAATGAGGAACCCGCGTTAAATGATGAATATATGCCAGCATCTGTTCATCTACATCGGCTTTATCGTTTTTTCTTGTCTCTTTCTTTCTACTGGACACTGGATGATAAAGGGCTCAACTCTGGTGCTCTTCACTGACCCCTCCCTTTCTCTTTTTTCTTTAAAATCAGTTTTAACCATCCAAATTTGCATTTTTGGATTGTTAAAAGCACCTAAGCTGAGAAGCTAAGCTACGAGCTAAGTTAACAGGCCAACATCGGGAAAATAAAACTTCCATCTTGTCAAAGCTCCAAAATTCTTGTTTGAAACCCTTGCTGTCGTCTAAAATGTTGTTTTTCTCTGCAAAAATAAGCTGAGAACTTGTTTACTGATTTTTAATTAAAATCTATTTGTGAAAAATGCTATGCTAAAGAGCTCAAACCACACCGAGCGTCCGCCATTTTGAGAACCAAAAAACGGAACAAGAGACAGCCAATGTCATGTAAAGGGACTTCCCTCCCATTTTCTTAGAGGCATGCTGCTCGCTCCCTCACTATCCATCCTTCAGTTCAAACTGTCTTATACTGCCATCAAGTGGTCAAAAAATGTACTACACACAGACATTCACAAACATTTCTTCTTAAATTTTACATGACTAATTATTGTAAATTTTATTGTTTATTGCAATAAATTCTGAGACAATTAATTGCCCAGCAAAAGTTGTTATTGTGACAGGCCTATATATAATGTGTCCCTACATTACTTGCCTTGGCAGGACGCTCATCTTTTCCCTGATTTTTGTAAACAGGGGTGAGGGTGTGGAGACAGTGATCAACCGACAGTTTTCGAGTGTGTGTGTGTATGTGGGTGTGTGTGTGTGTGTGTCTGTGTGTGGGGGGGTACGGCTAAGCATGAAGAAAACTGAGCTTTTAAGTAATACATCTGTATTGTGTGCCACTAGCTTAGTAGGTTATTGCTATGACTGTATTGGCAGTTGTCCTGCCGGGCCTGGGTTTCCTGGCTCTGTCGGGCCTCTGTTACTGATGGAGCCTGTGGATTCGTTGCCGCAGACTCCTGGGATTTCTGCATTGACTCCTGGGATTTCTGCATTGGGGTTGCTGGGGATTGCCCGGCGCTTCCCTTTGCTTCTCTCTGTGGGGTGCGGTTGTCCCTGTTGGGGGACTACCGGAGCTCTGGGCTTGGGGGCCACTGTGTGTCTGTGGCTCCGATCTTCCCTGTGTTACCATCGTGTCCTGTGGGGACAGGTATGTGGGTCCCCACATCCACTATTGAACATTTTTATGGAGAAACCTTATAGTGACAAGCATGTTCACACAGGTGTTTAGATTCAGGTGTTTATTAGATACACACTTAATTGGGTTGCGGTGGCTACTAAATACATCTTGTATTACCATGTACTATATAAAATACTCTCTAATTATGTTATAAGTATCATTATATGTGTTGTTTGTTGTTGTGGTTTCTCGTTTTTTTTTTTTGTTTGTTTGTTTTTTCCGCAGGTCTAGAGACAGACTTCAATGATGTTGATTTGTGTTCTCTTTATGCCTCTCTCTCTCCTCTATTCCTGTCTCCTTCTTTACCTTAACCCTTCTCCCACTTGTATTCTTGTTTTCTTCTTTGTTTTTCATCCCCGTGTCCATTACATCTGAAAAGAAACCTAAAGCAAATTCTAATAAAGTTTTATTTATATATCAAGTGGAGCATAATGCTCTGCTTGTGAAAGTAAATCTATTGGGCATCACCTTGACACTCAGACAATAATGCCGGACAGGACAAGGGGAAGGAATAAAAAAGAGGAAAAAAAAATGACTTGACAAATTATTGTCAATTTAAAAAAAAAAAAAAAACTTGTTTATTGCAATAATTTCTGAGACAATTAATCGCCCAGCAAAAGTTATCATTACATGCCTATATACGTATAATGTCTCCCTACATTACTTGCCTTGGCAGGGCGCTCATCTCTTCCCTGATTTTTGTAAACGGGTTAGGGCATAGAGTCAGTGATCGACCGACAGTTTTCGAGTGTGTGTGTATGTGTGTGTGTTTGGGGAGGGTGGGGCGAGGGGTACGACTAACCATTAAGAAAACTGAGCTTTTTAACTAGTACATATGTTTTGTACACCACTAGCGTAGTAGCTTATTTCTATGGCAGTGATGGCAGTTGTCCTCTGGGGGGGTTTGGTTGAGAAGGCAGGGCACTCTGTTCTATTGACCGGGCGGGGAGTCCTGCTTGTATATTGGTGAGGGAAACACTGATTAATTAATCATGGATATAGTACTTCCTACTACATTTTGCATATATGTATTTGTCTTATTCAAATATGTGTGAATTCTGCTTGTTTTTGATTATGTCATATGTATTTTTTGCATGATTAGCAAATGCCTATATGCCTAGAATTTCCCCTAGTAATCAATAAAATATCTATCTATCTATCTATCTATCTATCTATCTATCTATCTATCTAT
>NC_056503.1:33988482-33989139 GCF_014905685.2 Nematolebias whitei | reverse complement strand
TATCTATCTATCTATCTATCTATCTATCTATCTATCTATCTATCTATCTATCTATCTATCTATCTATCTATCTATCTATCTATCTATCTATCTATCTATCTATCTATCTATCTATCTACCTATCTATCTACCTATCTACCTATGTCTTTCTGTGTATTAATCTAGCTGTCTGTCTGTCTGTCTGTATGTCTTTAAATGCAAGGTAAACTCTACACGCTGTGTGTGGAAGAAGAATACATTTCAAGAATTGGTGGTTTGTTCAGCCACATTTAGTGGTAATAACTAAAAGTAACAATCTTTTATATGGTCTCATCAGTCACATACATTGAGCTATAAACCTTTGCCCACATTTCTTTAACTTACTCCTCTTTATTTAGGGTTATGGGCATTTATTTACACACAGCTCTCCTAAGGTCCTGCTAAAGCAACTCAATGAATATGTGATGTGGAATTTCTCCCCGTCATGTGCTTTTTTGTATTCTTTTCTGGTTTCAATAGCAGAATATAACATTTTGGAGCAAAAATACTTACAAGCAGCCCAAAACTTGAGGCCAGTATAGCAAATATCTCTACAGCTACAGTGAACTTTCCAGGAGAGCTAACATATGCGGGGATAAATGTGACCCACACTGCACTGAAGATCAACATACTGAAGGT
>NC_056503.1:33986699-33988382 GCF_014905685.2 Nematolebias whitei | reverse complement strand
GAGTGGTCCTGCATGCTGCGCCATACAGCTTTTGGCATAACGTTTGCGTTGTGCATATCATGTATTTTAACTAAAACTATTACAGTGGTGGTTGCCTTTAAGGCTAGTCAACCATCAAACACACTTCCACAGTGTTCTGCTCCTCTTCAGAGAACAAATGTTCTTAGCTGTACTTTAATTCAGGTGTTAGTTTGTGTAGTATGGTTAGCTTTCGCTCCACCTTTTCCACATAGAAATACAGCTCATACCACTGAAATTGTTATTTTAGAGTGTGACGTAGGTTCACCAGTAGCCTTCTGGGTTATACTTGGTTACATAGGCCTGTTGGCTGTGCTTTGCTTAATCCTTGCATTTCTGGCTCGAAAGCTTCCCGATAATTTTAATGAAGCCAAGTTCATCACCTTCAGTATGTTGATCTTCAGTGCAGTGTGGGTCACATTTATCCCTGCATATGTTAGCTCTCCTGGAAAGTTTACTGTAGCTGTAGAGATATTTGCTATATTGGCCTCAAGTTTTGGGCTGCTTTTAAGTATTTTTGCTCCAAAATGTTATATTATGCTATTGAAACCAGAAAAGAATACAAAAAAGCACATGATGAGGAAAAATTCCAGATCACATATTCATTGAGTTGCTTTAGCAGGACCTTAGGAGAGCTGTGCATAAACAAATGCTCATAACCCTAAATAAAGAGGAGAAACTTAAAGAAATGTGGGCAAAAGTTTATAGATCCGTGTACGTGACTGATGAGACCATATGAAAGATTGTTACTTCCATTTATTATTGCTAAAAGTGGATGAACAATTCACCACATGTTGAAATGTATATTTTTCCCACACACAGCTTCTACACTTTCACATGCATTTTTAAATCCATCCATCCATTATCTTTTTACCCTCTTCTTCCATTTTGGGTCACATGGGTCACCGGTGTCTATATCCAGAAATCACTGTGCGAGGGGCGGGGTACACCCTGGAGAGTTTGCAAGTCCATCACAGGGACACATAGAGACAAACAACCATTCACTCTGTCACTCACTCCTAGGGACAATTATGTTTTTGGTCTACGGGAGGAAACCGGAGTACCCAGAGAAAACCTACACATGCACTGAGAGAACATGCAAACTCCACCAAGATAGGCTCCCCGGGCTGGGATTTGGACCAGCAACCTTCTCATTGAGCGGCAGCAGCTCTGCCAGTTGTGCCACAGTGCTGCCCGCATTTGTAAATAAATATTGAAAAACAGTCATGTTGCACTTGAAGTTCTTTTTATGTGTGAGTTTTGATTTTACCCCGGACATTGTTAGATTGTAGTATACATAACTCTGGTCTAATAGAGGCTATACTTTTTAGTGCATGCACTAATGAATGATTTTAAAAACAAAATGTTTTTATGGGGAAAATAGTCCGTGGTAAAAACTATAAAAAAATGTTTTCTACCAATAAAACTTGAAAAAAAAAATCAAAGGTACAAAAACTAGATTAAAAAAGCAGACATGGTCAAAAGCAATATGTGTAAATATTGTCTGGAAACGTATTATTGAAAACCATCAAAAGTACTGAAGGAAATGTAATTTCTACTATTGTTGTAGGACAATTAAATTGTATGCAAAACTAAATAATAATGAAAATAGTAGACAAATGAAGAGGGGCCATGTCATCATCAAACTGTGATTTGATTAGAGGA
>NC_056503.1:33979476-33986599 GCF_014905685.2 Nematolebias whitei | reverse complement strand
TTGGGCTGCTTTTAAGTATTTTTGCTCCAAAATGTTATATTCTGCTATTGAAACCAGAAAAGAATACAAAAAAACACATGATGGGTAGAAATTCCAGATCACATATTCATTGAGTTGCTTTAGCAGGACCTTAGGAGGGCTGTGTGTAAATAAATGCCCATAACCCTAAATAAAGTGGAGAACCTTTAACTCAACTCAACTTTATTTTGGTAAATTAAAACATTACAAAACAAAGGAAAACAATATAAAATGGTAAATCCATTATTTACCAAAAAAGCAATAGGCTGAAGCCAAGGCTTATACGTGCCTACCCTGTTCAAAGACTCTTCATAGTCTACATAATGACAGATATCTACTGTCCACATTTATACATACGTACACATACAGACATTTACCGTATATTAAAATATTTAGATATGCATGTATATAATACATACACAAATTCACATTATATACATTTACCGTAACAAAGAAATGTGGGCAAAGGTTTATAGATTAATGTATGTGACTAATGAGACCATATAAAAGATTGTTACTTTTTAGCTCCCAGTATACTCCCACGTACGTGGGTCGGCGGATGTCCGTGCGTACCAGATTAGAGGCGAAGCGGACACCTTCAGGGCATGTCCGCGCAAAGCTAAATTTTTACGACTGCGTACTCGTACTCGATGCCGCACAATAAACTGCCCGGCGATGGACTGTTTATGCAACAACAATGTATTTAATTCCCCTTCTTCATCCCTGATCTTATTATGATCTGTGTTTAGTTGAACCCAGTGACACAGGTACGACCCAATGCAGGCAGGACTCTGACTCGAACGATCATATATAAATAAATCTAGGGAGGAGGTCCTGCCCCAAGTGGAGGAGTTCAAGTATCTTGGGGTTTTGTTCACGAATGAGGGAAAAATGGAAAGTGAGATTGATAGGCGGACAGGTGCAGCGTCTGCAGTGAAGCGGGCGCTGTACAGGTCTGTCGTGGTGAAGAGAGAGCTGAGTCAAAAGGCAAAGCTCTCAATTTACCGATCAATCTACGTTCGTTCCCTCATCTATGTTCATGAGCTTTGGGTTGTGACCGAAAGAACGAGATCTCGGATACAAACGGCCGAAATGAGTTTTCTCCGCAGGGTGTCTGGGCTCTCTCTTTGAGATAGGGTGAGAAGCTTGATTATCTGGGAGGGATTTAGAATAGAGCTGCTGCTTCTCCACATCGAGAGGAGCCAGTTGAGGTGGCTCGGGCATCTGGTTAGGATGCCTCCTGGACGCCTCCCTGGTGAGGTGTTGCGGACACGTCCCACCAGGAGGAGACCCAGAGGAAGACCCAGGACACGCTGGAGGAACTATGTTTCTCGGCTGGCCTGGGAATGCCTCGGGATTCCCCCGGAGGAGCTGGACCAAGTGGCTGGGGAGAGGGAAGTCTGGGCCTCCATACTTAGGCTGCTACCCCCGCGACCCGACCCCGGATAAGCGGAAGAAAATGGATGGATGGATGAAAAGAAAAGCAAAAGCTGATGTGGCAGCAAAAAAAACTTACAACAGAGGAACTCAGGCTGAACAGGAACAGGGACAGATCACACACCATGGAAGGATAATCCTTAGACAGAGAAACAAAGATAAGATGCAGGATATATAGGCACGTTAATGAGGGGTAAATAGGAAACAGCTGGGCAAAGTGACAAGTGGATGGCATTAGTTAATAGTGGAGGACAACTGTGAGAGAGGCAGGAGAATAGGGAGAACAGAAAGACCACACGAGGGCAGCACACACCAAGGAAACAATCCTCACAGTACCCCCTCCCCCAAGGGTGTCCCTTCATGTCCCAAGACCTCCCCCTAACAACAAGGGTGGGAGGAGGGGGGACCGAGAAGATGGAGGGCACGAGATGGGACACGAGAGAAAGAAAAGGAAACAAAAAAAAAAACAGAGTGAGGCCTGTGAACTATACACAAGGACTAACACAAGAAAACACAAAAAGTTCAGGTGGGCAGTCAAGAGGCCATCAAATTTGCTGGAGCAGATCGGGCGTGTGGCCAGGAGGTCATCCAGCATGGGGTAGCAGTTCCGGTGGGTGGCCAGGAGGCTTACCAATGTATGATGGGAGTTCAGGAGGGCGACCGTGAGGGTGACCATGAGGGTGACCGTGAGGCCGTCTAGAGCGGGACCAGAGTTCGGGTGGATGACCCGGGGACCATCCAGAGTGGAACCAGAGTTCGGGGAAAGATGGAGTGGGGCCAGTGACGGTGGTTCTGGCAGCTGCTGGGCCAGAGATGGTAGTGCTGGCAGCTGCTGAGCCAGAGATGGTAGAGCTGGCAGCTGCAGGGATGGACCAGGGTTCTACAGCCAGGGAGTCGTGTCTGGGTTCAGCAGCTGGGGAGTCGGACCTGCGTTCTACAGCCAGGGAGTCAGTCCTGGGTTCAGCAGCCAGGGAGTTGGGCCTGGGTTCAGCAGCCAGGGGGTCGGTCCTGGGTTCAGCAACCGTCATGGCGACCTCTGTGGCTGCAGTTGCTAAGAAGGCCTCGGGGGTTGCATGTGGCACGAGATCCACCTCGGGGGCTGCATGCGGCACGGGATCCACCTCAAGGGCTGCATGCGGCGCAGGATCCACTTCGGGGGCTACATGCGGTGCGGGATCCACCTCGGGGGCTGCATGCACTGTTGTTGAGATGGGCGTCAACACCTTTGTTGCTGAGGCAGGCGTTGAGACCTCTGTTGTTGCAGCTGAGTCTTCGGAAGCAGAATCTTCGGCGGCTATGGAGACCTCAACAGACAAAAACAGTTAAGGTGGGAACAGAACAGACAGGAGGCCGGGAGACCATTCATCGGGCCAGGGCCAGTCAGGCAGGTGGTCGAGAGGTCGTCCATCAGGCCATTATTCAGGCAGGAACAGGACAGGCGGAGCAGGAGTGATGAACTCGGTGGACGGGCCAGGAGCGAGGACCACAGCAGACGCACCAGGAGTGAGGACCTTAACGGGCGGACCAGGAGCAAGGACCTCAGCAGGCAGACCAGGAGCGAGGACCTCAGCGGGCAAGTCAGCAGCGAGGAGCTCAGCAGGCGGGTCAGCGGCGAGGAGCTAAACAGGTGGGTCAGCTGCGAGGAGCTCAGCAGGGTCTTCAGCGGCCGGATCAGGAGCAGACGTGGTTGGTGCAAGGTCCATTGGAGGCAACTCTCTGGAACCCCTCTGTCGACGATCTCTCCAATGTGGGAGGTGACGTGGTTCAGGTTCAGGACCGGAAGCGAAGACCTCAGGCGGACCAGGGACGAAGATCTCTGGCGGGCCAGGATCTTCTGCGGTCGGTACAGGAACCACAGGAGCGTCAGCAGCTAACGCGTGACCTCAGGAGTGGCAGCAGGAACCAGAGTGGCTGACGTGGTGATCTCAGGAGCGGCAGTAGCAGGAACCAGAGGAGGATTAGTAGTGGTTGTCCTGAGACTTGTAGCAGGCATGGAGGATCTGTGAGAGACATGGTCGAAAACACTAGGAGCCAGTGTATCTGGTAGGTGCTGCAGTGGTTCTTTATACAGTTCTTTAAGAGTCCTTATTTTTATGAGTATTGCAAAATATTCTGGTAGTTCAATGAGTCCAGGTTTGGATAGTGATAATTTCTCCATGATAGAGAAAGTAGTGAATCTGTGTTTACTGCCTTGGAGAGTAGCGGATGTGTACAGTTTCTGCAGTTGTAGGTTCAAGGAAGTGAGATCAAAGTGAGAATTATCAGAGGAGTCACTATAATCCAATTGAAAGACATCAGCAGACTCTGGTGGTGAGGCACAACAATGAGAAGTGTCGTCTGGGATCTTCACTGGAACACAGGAAGAGCTTTGAGGGACCTCCTTCTGGACCCTCTCGGAGGAAAAATGAGAGGCGTCCTCCAGGACCTGCTCAAAGGCACTAAGAGCAGAGGAACCGTTGCGGCTGCCACTCATTGAGATGCAGGAAGGAGTGGATGGCACTGGAGGAGAATCAGTGGACCAGCTTTGGGTCCAACGATGATACCCCTTTCGACGGTGACGAGAAGAGATGTGGAGAGGCAAGGCGTGAGGAGCTGCTGATTCCTTGTGTGACTCGGGTGAAGTGTCATTTTTGCTGGGTGTCGGAGCAGGAGGCTGAGGGAGAACAATGCGCAGCATGCGCCTTTCTTCATAAATCTCCGACAGAATCTCTGACATCCCTGGGGAATCACATAAACAAGGAAGGCAAAAATCTGCCCCAGCATGTCTTTTGTGGCTGTCCATCTTAATTCCAGATCCTTGGAGGAAGCCTTAGTATCCACGTATCTCCGCATTATTTTGCAGAGATGCTGATGATCCTCTGGATCAAGACCCGTGAGAAACAGGCAACCTGCTGGGTTCATAGTTGGTCCGAGGATTCTGTTATGATCTGTGTTTAGTTGAACCCAGTGACACAGGTAAGACCCAACGCAGGCAGGACTCTGACTCCATCCATCCATCCATCCATCCATTTTCTTCCACTTATCCGGGGTCGGGTCGCGGGGGTAGCAGCCTAAGTATGGAGGCCCAGACTTCCCTCTCCCCAGCCACTTGGTCCAGCTACTCAGGGGGAATCCCGAGGTGTTCCCAGGCCAGCCGAGAAACATAGTCCCTCCAGCGTGTCCTGGGTCTTCCTCTGGGTCTCCTCCCGGTGGGACATGTCCGCAACACCTCACCAGGGAGGCGTCCAGGAAGCATCCTAAACAGATGCCCGAGCCACCTCAACTGGCTCCTCTCGACGTGGAGAAGCAGCGGCTCTACTCTGAGTCCCTCCCGGATGATCGAGCTTCTCACCCTATCTCTAAGGGAGAGCCCAGACACCCTGCGGAGAAAACTAATTTCGGCCGTTTGTTTCCAAGTTCTCGTTCTTTCGGTCACAACCCAAAGCTCATGACCATAGATGAGGGTAGGAACGTAGATCGATCAGTAAATTGAGAGCTTTGCCTTTTGACTCAGCTCTATCTTCACCATGACAGACCTGTACAGCGCCCGCTTCACTGCAGACGCTGCACCTATCTGCATATCAATCTCATGTTCCATTTTTCCCTCATTCGTGAACAAGACCCCAAGATACTTGAACTCCTCCACTTGGGGCAGGACCTCCTCCCTGACCTGGAGAGGGCACTCTACACTTTTCCGGCTCAAGACCATGGCCTCGGATTTGGAGGAACTGATCCTCATCCCGGCCGTGTCGCACTCGGCTGTGAACCGCTCCAGCGAAAGCTGTAGATCACAATCTGATGAAGCCAACAAGACCACATCATATGCAAAAAGCCTATGCTGACTCGAAAGCTGACTCGATTGATCATATATAAATAAAACTATTTATTGAAAAGAAAAGTAAAAGCTGACGTGGCAGCAAAAAAGTTACAACAAAGGAACTCAGGCTGAACAGGAACAGGGACAGATCACACACCATGGAAGGATAATCCTCAGACAGGGAAACAAAGATAAGATGCAGGATATATAGGCACGCTAATGAGGGGTAAACAGAAAACAGCTGGGCAAAGTGACTGGTGGACAGCATTAGTTAATAGTGGAGAAAATATGTGAGAGGCAGGAAAATAGGGAGAACAGAAAGACCACACGAGGGCAGCACACACCAAGTAAACAATCCTCACAGATCTGACATTTTATTTTGTTTTTTGCCAAAAGACAAGCAATCTCTTCCTCCTCCATTGATGCCATGACTGAAATGGTGAGAAATTAAGGATTTTGTCACAAGCAAATTAAAATCAGGCGCAGCATGGCTGCAGGAGGATCTGGAGACTTCCTGGTTGGCTGCTCTAATGTGTGGGCTACAGGGTCAATGCGCCCTGTTTTTTTTTTTTTTAATCTTTAAAACTTTTCATGAACAACATATAAACAGAACACTGCTGCGGCAGGGGCTGCCAGCTCTCGTTTGTTTGTTTTTTTTGCAACCTGTCAATCAATCCAGTAGGCTTGTCAGCAAACGACCTACTAGCGACCTCAATTTGTCCCAAAGGTAAACAACCCTTTTCTGCGGAGCTGACTGCAGCTGCTCAGGGTGGACGCTCGAGCATGAAGTCTCAACCCTCTTTGGACAGTGCGCACAGTTTCCGCGCAGCTGACAAGACGTGCGAATATACTGGAATATTTAGTTTTTACCACTAAAAGTGGCTGAACAAGTCAATAAATTTTGAAATGTATATTTTCCCACACACAGCTTCTTGACTTTGACATGCATTTTAAAATAAATATTGAAAAAATAGCCATATAGCATTTGATGTTCTTTATATGTGTGTGTTTTGATTGTAACAATATCAATGTTAGATTGTAGTATACCTAAATCTGGTCTAATAGGGGCTATACTTTTTAGTGCATGCACTAATGAATTATTTTAAAAACAAAATGTTTTTATGAGGAAAATAGTCTGTGGTAAAAACTATAAAAAATGTTTTCTACCAATAAAACTTGAAAAAAAAAATCAAAGGTACAAAAACTAGATTAAAAAAGCAGACATGGTCAAAAGCAAAATGTTGAAATATTGTCTGGAAACGTATTATTGAAAACCATCAAAAGTACTGAGGGAAATGTAAGTTCTACTATTTTTGTAGTACAATTAAATTGTATGCAAAACTAAATAATAATGAAAATAGTAGACAAATGAAGAGGGGCCATGTCATCATCAAACTGTGATTTGATTAGAGGACTAAAGGCCTCATCATCAGCTGTAGGACTATAAAGTTTAGCCTCTGAGAATAAACAGATTTTGGTCAAGTTGAAGGGTTGCGTGCTTGAGTTTCTTTGAAAATGTGTTTTTGCATTTCTGTAATTGTAATGCTTGTAAATGTTTTGGTAGCTTTAGCTGAAAATGACACGGCCTTCTGTGAGATGCTGGGGAGCCCTGAGATTCCTCTGTTGTACAAGAAAGGAGACATCACTATTGGAGGAGTTTTCTCTATTCATACCCAAATCTCAACATCTTTATTCTCATTGACTGATAAGCCAGAACCTCTCTTGTGCTCCAAGTACTGGGTATTTCTGTTTTCACTATCAGCATCCTAACCAAAGATTAAGTGCACAAAACAATGACCTGTTTCTTTTTCCAGGATAGATTTAAGAGAATTTCGGTTTGCTCAAACAATGATTTTTGCCATTGAGGAGATC
>NC_056503.1:33977016-33979376 GCF_014905685.2 Nematolebias whitei | reverse complement strand
GAGAATTTCGGTTTGCTCAAACAATGATTTTTGCCATTGAGGAGATCATTAATAGCAGCTCTCTACTGCCTAATATCACAATTGGTTATAAGATATTTGACAGTTGTGCTTCTACATCACCTGCAACACGTACAGTGATGAGTTTAATAAATGGACATGAGAGGACTTTGGGAAAAACCTGCTCTGGTCAATCATCGGTTCATGCCATTGTTGGAACATCTGAGTCTTCGACCACCATTGCGATACTACAAATTTCTTCGGTTTTGCATATACCTGTGGTAAATATTCCCAGTATTCTTTATATCTATTAACTTTGATTCCACTGAGATAAAGAAAAACTCACTGGTAAAATACTGCACAAAATCTAAATTGTAGCAGTATAACACCTTAGTGCAAAACCTTTTGATTCTACAAAAATTTTAAAGACTTTATCAAAGAAAAAAAAAGATATTGCAAACAAGGCTATATTTGCAATCCAGATGACATGATTTAACACTTTTTTTGTGATTTGCCTTTTCTTGTATTTTCTCCTTTCTGAAAGATCAGCCACTTTGCTACATGTGCATGTCTCAGTAACAGAAATGAGTATCCCTCCTTCTTCAGAACTATTCCTAGTGACTTCTACCAGAGCAGAGCACTGGCTAAACTGGTAAAACACTTTGGATGGACCTGGGTTGGTGCAATCAGAAGTGATGATGACTACGGTAACAATGGGATGGCAACATTTATCACTGCTGCACATCAGGAGGGGGTTTGTGTTGAATACTCTGAGGCCATCTCAAAGACAAGTTCTACAGAGCAGGTCGAGAGAACTGTTAGAGTGATTCAGAGCAGCACAGCAAGAGTTTTAGTTGCTTTCCTTGCTTATGATGAGATGGATATTCTGCTTGAGGAGTCTCTGAGACAGAACTTGACTGGGTTGCAGTGGGTGGGCAGTGAATCCTGGATTACAACAAGTCATTTCGCTAATAGGAGATTCTCTGATATACTAACAGGGTCACTGGGTTTTGCAGTAAGAGAGGCTAAACTGAAAGGTCTGCAAGAGTTTCTTTTACAGGTTCATCCAAGTCAGGATCCTCAGAACAATCTGCTGAGAGAATTCTGGGAAACAACATTTGGCTGCAGTTTTCAGGCCAATCTGCACAGCTCAAAACAGTGTTCTGGTTTTGAGAAACTTCAGGATGTTAACAATGATTTCACAGATGTGTCAGAGCTCAGAATATCCAACAACGTATATAAAGCTGTTTATGCTGTTGCTCATGCCATGCATAAAGTGTTTAAATGTGGACAAAGTGGTGAAGTAGATAATCACTCTTGTATTTTAATGAATTATTTAGAGCCAAGAGAGGTAACAGAGCACATGTATGAAATGTACAGCACAATATTTATTGAAGTCTGTTTTAAAGAAATGTTTTGCTGCTCTTTATTGACAGGTGGTGAAACATCTTCAAGAAGTAAATTTCTCTCTTCAGTCAGGGGAGAGAGTGTATTTTGATAAAAATGGAGACCCTGCAGCATCCTATGAGCTTGTGAACTGGCAGAAAAATATGGCAAAAGATATTGTGTTCATGACTGTAGGGAGCTACGATGTTTCACTGCCAAATGGAAAACTATTTACTATGAATGGAATAAATATAACATGGGCTGGAGAGTCCTGGGAGGTAAGAAGCAGTTTTTTGTTAAAAGTAATCATTTTTGATATTTGCTTTGGTTGGTCCATAGAAAAAAAGATATTCAGATTTACTGTATATAATTTCATTTCACTCAACTTAGGGCATAATTGTAAAAACCTGAACTTTATTAAAAGTTGGCATTCAATAAAAAGTTATAGATATAATTGAAATCTCAAAAATTCACAAACTAATAAAAAGATTTGGATTTCTTCTTTTTTTGGTATTCATCTTAGAATCACAAATATATATTTAGGACTTACTAATCAAAGTCATTTTACTTTTTGTTGTGAATGTCGCAAAATTTTACATACATTTGTTTGATTTTATACATTTTTAATACCATCCAACTTTTTACTGATATTTTGAGTTATGTTATTCGTGTCAAAATATGTATAATCAAGTTCTATATTCAGAATTTTATTTTGCAATGTGTTATTGTGGTCAATTTAATACTTTCCCAAAGAAAAATGCATCTATCCATAAGTAAGGCTGCAACAAATAGTAGACCTTGTTTTGTTACAGAGGCCTGCGTCTGTCTGCAGTGAAAGTTGTCTTCCAGGTTTCCGACAGGCGATGATTAAAAACAAACCTTTATGCTGCTTCTCTTGTGTCGCCTGTGCTGCTGGAGAGATCAGCAACTCCAGCAGTGAGTAATGCATATTCCTCCCATACACTCCCTTTTATTGT
>NC_056503.1:33972736-33976916 GCF_014905685.2 Nematolebias whitei | reverse complement strand
ACACTAATCCTTCAAATCTAATCTAGTTTTTTATTTTTATTTTTTGCTGCTTTTTCCTTTTGACTGTCCTTTTGGTTGCCATTTTATTTTAACTTGTAAAAAAAAAATTTAAACAAATGTATGCCTCTTTTATGATTGTCTATTGTTGTCATTGATGTCCACTGTTGTCATCACTCTTTGTTAAAACATAAAAAAAAAAAAAAAAAATCAGCTTTCTCTTGTAAATGAGTCCCCGAGGCTCAATAGGATTAACCTGTCTAAATAAAGGTTGAATGAAAAAACACAAAAGTTAGGAATTTTTAGTAATTTTCCATGAGAATTGCTGGATCTAAGGGAGACAAAAATGACAGAACGTTTTGAAAGCTGAGCCATAGTTTGAGCTATTACAACTATATACCAGAGAATGCATTAATAAAAATACAGATTCAAACGAAATCTATAAATATTTGGGCTTCTGTTTTGTGCTTATTTAACAATTTAAACATAGATTTGGTTGATTTATTGCTTTAATGAAATGGTTAATAATTTATCTCCCACCACTGGTACACTCTTCTTGCACCTGATATTCTCATGTACTGTATAAGAAATGTTTTCCTCTTTTTTTCTCAATGAGCCCATCTCATGTTCTCTCTTAATTAAACAAGCAGCCCCCCATCATCACCCCCAGTTTAACATGCACATACAGTCAGTCTGGCTGCAGTCTCATCCAGTAAACACTCTCCTGCTGGAATCAGGTCATTTAATGTCTGCAGTGGTATACCCTCTTTTCTTCTCACTTTGATGCTCACATTCACTTCTAGACCAAAACTGCTCTTGTCTTTGCAGGTTCCCAGAAACGTGACTCTGTGGTGAACTTGAGAAGACCTGGAGCAAAAGGTTGCACAGCAGAACAAAAGAAGACAAAGGGAAAAGAAAAATATATTTTTTGAGCTTTTGACTCTACTTTATGAAGGTATACTTTACAGGATGACAGACAAATGAGGGTTTGAAATGCCAATAATCATAGAGCAAGAGGTTTTTTATCATTTTCAAAGCTGCAGTGTTTGAATGGAATCAAATATTTGCATATGGCATGAATTGGAAAACTTTTTAAAACAATTTTTTAAGATGAAAAAATAATGTTTTGTTGAACTGTCTAAAACAGCAATAATGTAGGGAATTTATTGCCTGAATGCCAAATATCATTTTAGTGTTAAATGACTTGAGATGCAGTCCAGTATGTGACCTTCCAAGACTATTTCATAGTGAAAGACACCTGAGAAAAATACAAAGCAGTGCTCAGCTTGATATCATTTTATGAGTATAAAGGGGTAGTTTGGATGTTTTAGAGTTGTATTCTGTGGAGTTACAAGTATTTCAGTATTTTGACTTGAGTAGAAATCATGATGTTCAGGCAGAGGTAATCTTTAGAAGAGATGAGTGTGACATTCCCAAGTTCATTTCAATCCTGTTTACTTATATTTTGGCTGCCAAATCACAACAGAAGTTGTTTCAGGGCACTGCTCAGTAACAGTCATATACAGTAGATTATTAAAAAAAAAGCCAATTAGTCGTTATCTATCTAAGGAAGCTAGCAGATGAATCTTCACTTCGTCACAGTCTCCCACCCTGAGCAAGCACAAAGGCAACAGTGGAAAGGAAAAGCTCACTTTTAACAGGAAGAAACCAGCAGAACCAGGTTCAGGAAGAGCGGCCATCTGCTTCAACCGACTGGGGGTTTGAGAGGACAGGAAGGTGAAACAGATACAGAATGGCAGGTCCAGATGTACTTTCTATACGAGGAAAGACAAAAAAACACATATTAAGATGGAAATAATTACAAATACAAACAGGTAGAGTAGAGCAAGTAAAGACAGCAGCAGAATGAGAAAATGTGGTTAATTTGTCCTCCAGCAGTCTAAGCTAAGGGGTAGCTTTGGAAACCCATCAACCCTAACTATAGGATTTATCTAAGAGGAAAGACTTGAGTCTATTCCTAAAAGCAAACAATGTGTCCGCCTCACGGACAGAAACTGGAAGCTGTTTATAGAAAAGAGGAGCCTGATAACTGCAAGCTCTGCCTCCTATTCGACTTTGGGAAACTTTTGTGAAAGTTGTTGGCAATTATCTTAAAGTGATAGTCTAGTAATTTGGACATGATGCTTGTTTAAAAGTTATCAGTTTGTACCTTATCTGCCGAGACATCAGTCCTTGAATACTTTAAAAATTGTCATAAATAATCAGGCGTACAAGTTTTTTTTTGTTTGTTTTTTTTCCAGACCGGGTATACAATGTCAGTACTTGCCAAAGATACCAGATAGCTTATGTGTTAGTACTTCGACATTACACAGTGACTTTGGAAACATGTTTCTTTTCCTGAGAACACACAAACCGTCTTAACATCAACAAAAACTAAACTATGATCATTTAATTTGTTTTTATCTTTGGTTATTTGCAAAACGGAAGAAGAAATGACATCACCAAGCATAAAAGTGGTATCGGTTTAAAAAATTGGGGTGCTTTTATGGGTACAACTACGAGAGCTTGAGGCTATTGGACCAATACTGGGACACCCCTATAAATAAGGATATTTGAAATGGGCTGTGTACTTAAATTGCACCTTTAATCAAGATACTGCACTGAAAGCACTTTACAACATCATGTGCTCTCTACTGCATCTAAGGTAATCTGAACAAATCATATTTACTGCTTTTGAGATCACATTCATACACTGATGGGACACACATCGGAGGCAGTGAGGGGTTCAGTGCCTTGCCCAGGGACCCTTCAATATGTAACAGATAGTGATGGAATCAAACCCCCAACTCTCCCGTTGGAGGACGACTGCTCGTACATTTTCCCCTCATAGTTTACAGTAACTTGCTCGTGTGTTTGGTCTGACTCACCAGTTTCTAAACATTTTCAGCGGACTCACAAGACAATAATAACAAAAACTAACAAAAGTAACAAAAACCTGAACTGTGACTGGTTGAAATGCAGAAATATTTATAATAACTCAATTGTTACATGAAAATCTTTTATTTTACAGTTTGTCTTCTCATGCCTCCTTACTTGATATATAACAAGCCATGGGGGCTTTTATACTACCTTCTTCATTTGGGATGCACTGATCTAGAAAATTGTGTTCCACCATAAATGGCTTCCTTTTTTTATTTGAACAGCTGTAAGATGCCCTTTAGATAAAAAAAACAACAAAAAGACTGCTTTAATTTCCTCTAAACTCATTAAGAGCACATGGAAACGATTTGGCACCAGGCTTGCAGTTGAGATGTTCCTGGCAGCTCTGAAAGCAGTAAAGTGGTGCTCACACTGCTCACCTGAACCTGCGCTCACAGAACCATTCAGCATGCGCAGTTCCCTGCAAAGTGCGCCGACTGGGTCAGCCTCAAACAGAGGCAGGCAGCTGTTCGGGAGCAACGGATACTTCAAGAGCCACTTCAGTGCCTTCAGTGTCACAGTCTTTTTGTCTTTTTAAGGGAGGACCCCCCCCCCCCCCCCCCAAACACACACACACACACTCACCTATCAGGTGGCTCACACACTTGAGCAGTTGCGCCGCGCACGCCTCTGGATGGATCATGCAAATTCAGCGCACCGCTCTGGATAGATGTGGCTACAGCGCAGCTGTGCGTGGAGACAGGGGTCCACGCGTGAGGGGGGTGCGCTTGTGTTTTGGGTGAATGAGCACTCCTGAAACGGGCAGAGCCAAAGGAGGAAGAAGAAGTGAGTGGGGGGGAACGAGGACGAGAGGCGGGAACAGGTTTGGAGATCTTGTTTGAAACCAGGAGGAGGGAGAGGTGAAGCGCACAACTCCTCCGCGGCCGAACCATCAGCATCTCGCGCTCCCTTTGAGGATTTGATGGATGTTTGATCAGTGGATGTGATGCCCATATATATCATCGACCGAAAATTTCCCGACATATCTGGTAAGTGGCTTCCTCAGCCCTCGAGGGTTACTTGGAACGCGGGGCATGCATGCGCGCGCTCATTATTGTCGTGTTTATTATTTGGCGTGAGCGCCTTTGCCAGTCGGGCGACACCGGACAGCGTGCACCAGTTGATCATACCCCCACCCCCCCACCCCCCCGGAGTTCCCAACGTGCAACAGGAGATGGAGCTGGCACACATTCAGCTTAGTGCTGCTGCTGTGTGTGTATTCACACACACACACACACATGCA
>NC_056503.1:33971622-33972636 GCF_014905685.2 Nematolebias whitei | reverse complement strand
TGAGTCCCACAAGCACCATATTCCCATAGTGGAATATGGTGCTTGTGCTTGTGCTTGAGTCCCACAAGCACCATATTCCACTATGGGAATATGGTGCTTGTGGGACTCAAGTTTGTTTGTGGCTCCTCGGACTGAAGAAGTCCTTTGGATGAAGGACAAAACATCTCAGCTAAAAAGGAAACTGTCCAGATGACCTGACTGAACATTATTGGATTTGTACCTGGATTATTGAGCATGAACTTTGGTGTTAGAATGAATGATACCAAAGAAAGATACTGTATCTCAGGCACAGCTGTATGAACAAGAGAATAATCTCTGAGATTTATGCTACTCTCAGTGCTGTTCATGGATTCAAATCCAAACACTTACATCCAGTTAGAACAAAGTGTGGTGTTGTTGTCTCATCATCAGAGGATATAAAAACAGATGGGTTGAGCACATTCGTGAGCATCTTAACTGCCCAGCAAGTGTTGACCAGGGCACTCTTGATAATGAGGAACTCCTTACTACTGAGGAACTTGATGATCCAATCACCATGGAAGAGACAGAGAAAGCAATTAACACAACTTAAAAAACAGTCCAGGAGATGATAATTCACCAGAGGTTCTTGTGCATGGTGATAACACTCTCAAATCCTTTTTGTTGACTATCTTTAATCATTTATATCATCAGGAAATGTGCCACACAACTGGGTTGATGTCAACCTTTGCATACTTTTCAAGAAAGCTGCTCACAGTCAATACAATAACTACCGTGGAATATCTCTGCTCAGTATTGTGGCCAGCCAAAGGCACACCAGTGCAATAATAATGCTGACTAATCAGCATCTTGATATGCTACACCTGTGAGGAGGATGGATTATTTCAGCAAAGAAGTACTCACTAACACATTTGCACACATTTGTGAATACTATTGGAGAGAAAAAGGCCTTTTGTCTACTGTACGTAGAAAAAGTCTTAGATCTTTGAGTTCAGCCCATGATGAATAGGAGTAAAAACACAAATGTTGCATTTA
>NC_056503.1:33959150-33971522 GCF_014905685.2 Nematolebias whitei | reverse complement strand
ATATCTTATAACCAATTGTGATATTAGGCAGTAGAGAGCTGCTATTACTGATCTCCTCAATGGCAAAAATCATTGTTTGAGCAAACCAAAATTCTCTTAAATCTATACTGGAAAAAGAAACAGGTCATTGTTTTGTGCACTTTATCTTTGGTTAGGATGCTGATAGTGAAAACAGAAATACCCAGTACTTGGAGCACAAGAGAGGTTCTGGCTTATCAGTCAATGAGGATAAAGATGTTGAGATTTGGCTATGAATGGAGAAAACTCCTCCAATAGTGATGTCTCCCTTCTTGGACAAGAGAGGAATCTCCGGGCTCCCCTGCATCTCACAAAAGACGGTGTCATTTTCAGATAATGCTCCCAAAACATTTACAAACATTATAATTACCGGTACATAAATGCAGAAACGCATTTTCAAAAAAACTCAAGCATTCAACCCTTGAACTTGATCAAAATCTATCTCGTCTCTGAAGCTTAGCTTTATAGTCTTACAGCTGAAGATGGGGACTTCAGTCCTCTAATCAAATCACAGTTTCATGATGACATGACCCCTCTTCATTTGTCTACTATTTTCAATATTTAATTTTGCATACAATTTAATTCTACTACAAACATATTAGAATTTCAATTTCCCTCAGTACAGTCCAAGGGCTTTTGATGTTTAACTTTCAGTATTTTTTTAATCTCCTTTTACATTATTTTATTGCGGCTGTGATTTTATTTTGCACTGATTTATTGTACCCGTTTATATTTGTTTTATCTTGTAAAGCACTTTGGTCAAAGCAAGGCGTTGTTGGAAGGTGCTAGATAAATAAAGTTTATTATTATTAGTAGTAGTACTTTTGATGGTTTTCAATAATATGTCTCAAAACAATATTTCAACAATTTGCTTTTGACCGTGTCTGCTTTTTCCATCTAGTCATTGTACCTGACAATTGTTTTTGAGTTGTATTGGTAGATAAAATGTGCTTGTGTTTTTATCACATACTGTATTTTTCCCATAAAAACATTTTGGTTTATTTATACTTGGTCTTTTATTTATTGAGGACAATTATCCAATATTACATATTTGTGAGTGGTAATGTGTGAGAACCTATTTCAGTATCTGGTGTGACAACAGCAGCAATGATCTTTTTGGAGAGCAGGGGCTTTCTCCTTGCAGCACTGCCATTCACCCCATTGTTGTTCAGTGTTTTTTTCTGATGGTGGACTCATGAACATTCACGTAGCCAATGTGAGAGAGGCCTTCGGTTGCTTAGAAGTTACCCTGGGATTCTTTGTGAGCCCACCAACTATTACACGCCTTGCTCTTGGAGTGATCTTTGTTAGTCAGCCACTGCTGGGGAAGGTAACAGTGGTCTAGAATTTCCTCAATTTGTACACAGTCTGTCTGACTGTGGATTGGTGGAGTCCAAACTCTTTAGAGATGGTTTTGTAACTTTTTCCAACCAGATGAGCATAAACAACTTTTTTTCAGAGGTCCTCAGAAATCTCCTTTGTTTGTGCCATGATACATATCCACAAACATGTTGTTAAGAACAGACTTTGATAGATCCCTGTTTTTTAAATCTAATGAGATTCCCCACTCACACCTGATCAACATCCCATTGATTGAAAACACCTGATTCTTAAGTTCACCTTAAAAATAACTTCTAATCCTAGAGGTTCACATACTTTTCCCTCTCACAAATAAGTAATATTAGATCATTTTCCTCAATAAATAAATGACAAAGTATAATATGTTTGTCTCATTTGTTTAACTTGGTTCTCTTTAATCTTATTTTAGGACTTGTGTGGAAATATGATGATGTTTTAATTAAATTAAATTCAATTCAGTTTATTCATATAGTGCCATGTCACAACATAAATCATCTCAGGTCATTATACAGAAACATTCTTATACATAAAAAGTAAGTTAATAACATTATCTGAGGAGCAGACTGCTTTAAGCTTAACTTAATTGCAAACGCTCATCTTGAGAAAAAAATTAAGGCGACAGTAGAAAGGAAAAACGCCCTCATGAGGAAGAAACCTCCAGCAGAACCAGGCTCAGGACAAGCGGGGCCATCTGCTTCGACCGGTTGGGATTGAGAGAACAGGAAGGAGGAATGGATGGATACACAATCACAGGTCAAGTATCACATGTAAGATAGAAATAATATCAAATAAAACTATTCAATTGTAAAATTTAATTTTAAGAAATCTGGTCAATTTGTCCTCCAGTTGTCTAAGTCTATAGCAGCATAACAAGCCAATGCTAATGATAGGATTTATCAAAAAGAAAATTCTTAAGCTTAGTCTTAAAACTGGACAATGTGTCAGCGTTATGGACAGGAACTGGAAGTTGGTTCCACAAGAGAGGAGCCTGATAACTGAAAGATCTTCCTCTCATTCTGCTTTTGGAAACTCTAGGAACCGCAAGTAAGTCTGCAGTGTGAGAGCGATGTGCTCTGTTAGGAAAACATGGAACAATAAGATCTCAAATATAAAATGGAGCTAAGTTGTTGAGGGCTTTGTATGTTAGAAGTAAAATATTGAATTAAATTCTGAATGTGACAGAAAGCAAAAGGAGAGAAGCTAAAACTGGAGATATATGATCTCTCCTATCAACTCTTACTGTATCAAGACTCTGGCAGCAGCATTTTGGATGAACTGAATATTTTTTAAAGAAGTTTTTGGATACCCAGATAATAAACCATTGCAATAGTCCAGTTTAGACGTGATAAATGCATGAACCAGTTTTTTTGCATCATTTTTAGATAAGATGTTTCTAATTTTAGAGATATTATGCAGGTGGAAGAAGGTGGTTCTGGGGACGTTTTTAATGTGGGGGTTAAAAGCCATGTCTTTTTTTTTAATGTTATTATTTTTATGTCACAATGCCGGTCAGGACAAGGGAAAAAAAATGCCATGTCTTGATCAAAAACAACAACAAGATTTTCAACATTAGAACAGGAGGCCAAATTAAGGCCATCCAAGGAGGGCGAAAGACAGCAAAATGTATTCCTAAGATGAATTTTGAACAAGTTTGACATGACTGTCAACGAGGAAGTGGGTCGACACAAGAGGAGGGGGCGTGCCAAAGACACCATCTTAGCACCAACATAACTGGTTTGTTCCATTTTGGAGTAAGCTGTTGGGGGAAGAATCAGTTTTGTGTTGTGCGCTTCCTTGATAGATGAAGCCTTCCAGATCGAAGGTGAAACGTTTCAGCTCAAAAAAAATAAAATGTCCAGATGGCCTGACTGAAAAATGTTGGATTGTATACCTGGATTATTGAGCATGGACTTTATTGTGATCAATTGTATCAAATGCATCACTGAGGTCTAATAGGACCAGTGTAGACTCAAGTCCATTGTCAGAGGCCATGATGATACCATTAGTAACCTTCACCAGTGCTGTTTCTGTGCTGAGCTCTAAACCCTGACTGAAACTCCTGAAACAGATAATTTATTTGTAGATGTTCACGCAACTGACCAGTAAATATTTTCTCTAGAATTTTTTAGATGGAAGTTAGATTAGTTATAGGCCTATAATAGGCTAGGATTCCTGCATTGAGATTATGTTTCTTAAGTAAAGGTTTAATCATAGCAATCTTAAATCACTATATAGTATGTAACCATTCATTAGAGATAAATTACGCAGATCCAAAATGTGAATATTAATTAAGGGAAATACCTCTTTATATAGTCTGGTTGGGATGGATCTAGCAGGCATGTGGATATTTTAGATGAAGCTATTATTTTTGACAGTTCAGAGAGCTCAACGGGACAAAAACATTCCAAACATAAATCCGGTTCTAGTGACATTTTTAAAGTTGCCTCATCAGACAGGTAACCAAAGGTGATAGTAGGAAGGATAGTTTGAATTTTCTCCCTAATTTAAATAACTCTATTTATAAAGAATCTCATGAAATCACCATTGCTTATAGTTGTAGGGATAAATGTTCAACAGAGATAGGATTTTTTCATTAAACTAGCTATGAAAAGGAAACTGGGGTTATTTTTATTCTCATCAGTTAAAGCTCCATCCATCTATCCATTATCTTTTACCCGCTTCTTCCATTTTTGGTCACGGGAGTCGCCGGTGCCCATGTCCAGCAATCACTGTGCGAGGGGCGGGGTACACCCTGGACCGGTCGCAAGTCCATCACAGGGCCACATAGAGACAAACAACTATTCACTCTCTAACTCACACCTAGGGGCAATTTAGAGTTACCAATCAGCCTAACATGCATGTTTTTGGTCTGTGGGAGAAAACCGGAGTACCTGGAGAATACTCACGCATGCACAGAGAGAACATGCAAACTCCACCCAGAAAGGCCCCCGGACCGGGATTTGAACCTGCGACCTGCTCGCTGAGAGGCAGCGGCTCTATCCGTTGCGCCACCGTGCTGCACAATTAAAGATAAATATTATAAAGTTCTAGCTTTACAAAGAGCTTTTTTATAAGTTAGCAAGCTATTTCTCCAAGATAAATAAAAATCTGCTATGTTAATGAAGCGCCATTTTCTTTCCAGCTTTCTAGATGCCTATTTT
Organism: Nematolebias whitei; assembly: GCF_014905685.2. Classification (NCBI taxonomy): domain Eukaryota; kingdom Metazoa; phylum Chordata; class Actinopteri; order Cyprinodontiformes; family Rivulidae; genus Nematolebias; species Nematolebias whitei. The sequence goes on along the minus strand of NC_056503.1, from coordinate 33,966,984 downwards.
GAAAGTACGTAACTCAGAATTGAACCATGGAGCCAGTCCCCTCTGATTAATTACTTTATTTTTCAGTGGAGCAGTTTAATCGAGGGAAGTTTGCAAATAAGTTGTAAATTTATCAACCAGATGATCTAAGTCACTACTCTCTGATGCATTACTCTGCAAGACAGAGGAATACAATGATGGAAGACATTGTTTAAATTTGGTTACAGCGTTTTCTGATAAACACCTGCTAAGATGAAATTTACTCTCAGTGACTGTGTAGTCATTTAATGTAAACTAATGTAAAGTTTATTAAAAAATGATCAAACAGAACAGGATTTTGAAGATGTATTTCTAAGTCCTTAATCTCTGTGCCATAAGTCAGAACCAGATAAAGAGTGTGATGATGAGAATGAGTGGATGTGTGGACATTTTGGGTAAAACCAATTGACTTTATTCAAGTTTGAAAGGCTATGCTTGAACTATCACTTTCGACATCTACATGAATATTGAAATCTCCCATTATTATGATTTTATCAGTATGTAGTAGTAAGTCAGTTAAGAATTGTGAGAATTCAGACAAAAACTGAGCATAGGAGCGATATATAACAACTAGTAAGAGTGGCCATTCCATTGTCCATTTAGGATGGGATAGACAGAGACAGCGACTCAAAAGTATTATAACTACAAATTGGTTTAGTATTAATCAATAGTCCCGACTGAAAAATAGAAGCTACTCCTCTGCCTCGGCCAGTAATCCACATTTAATGATTTTATTCCTTTGTTCTGGTAAAGTAACTGTGTTTATTTTAATAAGATTTTTATGATTCATATATTTTGAAATGATTTGTGGTTTATTTAATTTTAGTTGTGGGTGAGTTGGCACTGTCTTACTGGTGTTTTGGGTGGGTAAAAAAGGAGAAGCAGCAGAGAGGTGTGGAGGACTACAACTCTGCTTCCTGGACTGATTTATAGACTAGACTGTTGGTTGTCAATAATTTGGATATCTAACAGAATCAGCAAAGTTTTTATGGATAGGAGTTACTCAATTCAAAATTGAATGGGAGCAAACTCTCTGCATCAGACCAAGTTTTCCCCAAAATTCACTCCATTGTTTTCAGAATACCACATGGACACCCAGCGGTTAAATGCCATCATATGACTAAATATGTTATCACAGGTCAGGTTGGGGAGGGGGCCGGAGAAAATTACAGAGTCCGACATAGGTTTTGCAAAGTTACACACCAAAACAACATACATTTTTGTGACCTCTGATTTGCATAATCAAGTTTCATTCCCTCCGATGTAAATAACAATTTTACTGTATTTAGCCTTAGCTTTTGCCAGTAGTTTCAGGTAGGATTCAATGTCAACTGCTCTGGCCCCTAGAATGTATATGATTGTAGTCTGAGTCGCAAGTGCCACTTTTCGGACTATGGAGCTGCCAATAACGAGAGTCTGCTCCTCAACAGGTGTCTCACTAAGCATGGAATATCGATTTGAAACTTGAGCAGGTGGGTGGCTAACCGGGGGGGTTAGTTTTAGCATTATGCTTCCTTTGTACTGTCACCCAGCCAGCCTGCGGTTCTGAACTGCTAAGGGGAGGAAACTGATTTGAAATGTGATTTGAAACGTGAACATGAACAAGTTGATGGTGAATCGGGGGCTTAGTTTTAGCATTAAGCTTACTTTGTCTCGAGACCCAGTTACACTGATAAAAAAAAACTGAAATCTTGAAAGATAAATGACCATGGTGGAATTGGTTTTAGGTTGGGTGATCAAGCGATGTGAATCTAATGCAGGCAGTCACTCAGCAATGGTACGATCTCAGCTTTAGGTGCACTGAATTAGCCAGCTAGTTAGCTCAAGCACCTCGATGCAGCACCTTGAGTCTGTCTCCGTCTGATTTCAGCTTTGTGTGAGTTGAATCCAAATCCAACAGATTAGCTTACTTTTAGGTCATATTTATGCAGAACTATAGGAAATTCTAAATGCTTCACAAACATTCAAGCACCAATACTAGAATCTAACAATGATCTGGTTACAACCAACACATACACATGTAAATAACAGCAAATGATGTATGAATTTTTCAATATATATTTAAAAATGCAAGACAAAGTCTAAAAGCTGTGTATGGGGAATTAAAACATTGCAAGTTTTGGTGGCTAGTTCAGCTACTTTGAGCAATAATAACTGGAAGTAACAATCTTCCATATTATCTCATCAGTCATTTACACTTATCTATAAACCTTTTCCCACATGTCTTCAAGTTGCTCCTCTTTATTTAGGGTTATGAGCATTTGCTTTTGAACAGCTCTCTTTAAGGTCCTGCCTAAGCAACTCAATGAATATGTGATCTGGAATTTCTCCTCATCATGTGCTTTTTTGTATTCTTTTCTGGTTTCAATAGAAGAATATAACATTTTGGAGCAAAAATACTTAAAAGCAGCCCAAAACTTGAGGCCAATATAGCAAATATCTCTACAGCTACAGTAAACTTTCCAGGAGAGCTAACATATGCAGGGATAAATGTGACCCACACTGCACTGAAGATCAACATACTGAAGGTGATGAACTTGGCTTCATTAAAATTATCGGGAAGCTTTCGAGCCAGAAATGCAAGGATTAAGCAAAGCACAGCTAACAGGCCTATGTAACCAAGTACAACCCAGAAGGCTACTGGTGAACCTACGTCACACTCCAAAATAACAATTTCAGTGGTATGAGATGTATTTCTGTGTGGAAAAGGTGGAGCGAAAGCTAACCATAGCACACACACTAACACCTGAATTAAAGTACAGCTAAGAACATTTGTCCTCTGAAAAGGAGCAGAACACTGTGGAAGTGTGTTTGCTGGTTGACTAGCCTTAAAGGCAACCACCACTGTAATAGTTTTAGTTAAAATACATGATATGCACAACGCAAACGTTATGCCAAAAGCTGTATGACGCAGCATGCAGGACCACTCAGTGGGCTGTCCAATGAAAGTCAGAGAACACAGGAAACATAGAGCCAAGGAGAAAAGTAGCAGGAAACTCAGCTCAGAGTTACTGGCTTTGACAAGAGGAGTGTGACGAAATCGAATAAACACAAAAAGGACCACCAATGACAAAGTTGCTCCCAACAGTGAGAAAGCCGTGAGAAGAGCTCCCATAGTCTCTCCATATGTTAGAAACTCGATCACCTTCGGAACACACTTGCTGCAATCGTGATTTGACCAGAAGTCTGGTGGACATCGTGAACACTCTGCAGAATCTGATGGGAAAACAAGAAACATTGAAATGTGGTCATGGTGTAATTGGAAACATTTGATGATTTAATTCATAATTCTTTAGATAGTATTTGTACAAAAAAAGGGAGTGTATTGGAGGAATATGCTTTACTCACTGCTGGAGTTGCTGATCTCTCCAGCAGCACAGGCGACACAAGAGAAGCAACATAAAGGTTTGTTTTTAATCATCGCCTGTCGGAAACCTGGAAGACAACTTTCACTGCAGACAGACACAGGCCTCTGTAACAAAACGGAAATTAAACTATTTTGTTACTATTATAGTAAATATCATTTTTTTAATTGTTTTTTTTAATATGTGGTTTATCAAACTTCTGCTTTTAGCATTAGCTTTACATTTTTATTTATTTCAGAAAAAAATACATATCTTAAGATTGTATACTTTATTTAGAATTAAACAACGACAACAAGGAAGGATTAGAAGACATATTTATGATTTAGTCTAAATAAGGATGTGTAAACCCACTTTTGACTTTTGATGTTTTATGCAGAGTATTTTCACACCCTTTTATGCCCATGTTGGTTTAGACCAAGCCTTAAATTCACAACATTTTTTTTTCCATACACTTAGCTCAAACAATTTCGGTTTTATTTATTCATTACATTGTATCAACCACCATAGATGACATTTTACACATAATGTGCTTGTTACCTCCCAGGACTCTCCAGCCCATGTTATATTTATTCCATTCATAGTAAATAGTTTTCCATTTGGCAGTGAAGCATCATAGCTCCCCACAGTCATGAACACAATTTCTCTTGCCATATTTTTCTGCCAGTTCACAAGCTCATATGTTGCTACAGGGTCTCCATTTTTATCAAAATACACTCTCTCCCCTGACTGAAGAGAGAAATTTACTTCTTGAAGATGTTTCATCACCTTGTCAATACAGAGTAACAAAGCATTTCTTTAAAACAGGCTTTATTAAATAGTGTGCTGTACAGTATATTTTGTAAGGCCTTACCTCGCTTGGCTCTAAATTATTCATTAAAATACAAGAGTGAATATCTACTCCACCACTTTGTCCACATGTAAACACTTTATGCATGGCATGAGCAACAGCATAAACAGCTTTGTATACGTTGTTGGATATTCTGAGCTCTGACACATCTGTGAAATCATTGTTAACATCCTGAAGTTTCTCAAAGCCAGAACACTGTTTTGAGCTGTGTGGATTAGCCTGAAAACTGCAGCCAAATGTTGTTTCCCAGAATTCTCTCAGCAGATTGTTCTGAGGATCCTGACTTGGATGAACCTGCAAAAGAAACTCTTGCAGACCTTTGATTTTAGCCTTTCTTATGGCAAAACCCAGTGACCCTGTTAGTATACTGGAAAATCTCCTGTTAGCGAAATGACTTGATGTAATCCAAGATTCACTGCCCACCCACTGCAACCCAGTCAAGTTCTGTCTCAGAGACTCCTCAAGCAGAACATCCATCTCACCTTGTGCAAGGAAAGCAACTAAAACTCTTGCTGTGCCTCTCTGAATCACTCTGACAGTTCTCTCAACCTGCTCTGCAGAACCCGTCCTTGAGATGGCCTCAGAGTATTCAACACAAACCCCTTCCTGATGTGCAGCAGTGATAAATGTTGCCATCCCATTGTTACCATAGTCATTGTCACTTCTGACTGCACCAACCCAGGTCCATCCAAAGTGTTTGACCAGTTTAGCCAGTGCTCTGCTTTGGTAGTAGTCACTAGGAATGGTTCTGAAGAAGGAGGGATACTCATTTCTGTTACTGAGACATGCACATGTAGCAAAGTGGCTGATCTTTCAGAAAGAGAAGGATAAGAAAGAATACATAACAAACATCAATACATAATAGACATTTTTAGTGCCAAAACATACTGCTTTTAACTAAATTTGTCACCTCTTTGTAAATTTTGAAGATCAAACTTTCAGCATTTATTTAATAACAATACAGCTGAGGCTGTTTGAGCAATTTCTTTACAGTGTCAGAGCAATAGTTAAAAATAATTCATTAGCTTAACATATATAAGTTTTACCACTGGAATTTGGAAACTCCCTGAAATCTGTAGTATTGCGATTGTTGAGGAAGACTCAGAGGTTCCAATGATGACATGAACAGACATCTGACTTTGGCAGGTATTAATCAAGTCCTTCCCTTGTCCATTTATTAAATGCATCACTGCATGTGTTGAAGGAAGTGTTAAACCACAGCTGTCAAAAATTTTATAACCAATTTTGATATTAGGCAGTAAAGAACTGCTATTATTTATCTCCTCAATAGCAAACATCATTGTTTGAGCAAATTGAAATTCTCTCAAATTTATTCTGAAATGGAGAAAAGATGATGAAATTTTATACCTTTATTCATTGTTAGAAACATAATGACACTGAAATCAAGTATATTCTGTACCTTGAGCATATTAGAGGGTCTGGTGGTTCAGTCATGGAGAGTGAAGGCTTTGAGATTTGGCTATAGATGGAAAAAGCTCCTCCAATAGAGATATCTCCTTTCCTAAACAGCAGAGGAAACTCTGGCCTCCCCAGCATCCGACAGAAGACTGTGCCATTGTCTGCTCCGACAGCTCCCAATATAATAAAAAAAAATGAAATTCCACATATGTAGTCATGCATATTTATTAAAAAAAAGTGTGTAGACGTATCCACAATCTTGAACAAATACATTTTGTATCACAGATTAAATGCTGATATTTTATACTTGCACATATGATGATGATTGCGTTTGTCTAATTAAGTCCCAATGTGACAACAATGATGTCAGGCTGCTTTGTCATTACAATTATTATTGTGAATTCATTTTTGCCCCCCTTCACAGAGCAACGAGGGGTAATGGAAATACCCTCCATCCATTTGTTCATCCATGCATGTTGTGAGCATGATAAGGTATCAACTTCCATTTAGGTGCGTGGTTACATTTTAGGTTAAAGAAAGGTTCCTTCAAAAAATTGAGTTACCATGTCAAAATCCAAGATGACAACCACCGTAAATGTCCATCCCAATGTGAGTTGGGTAACTTGAAAAATAAGCAAAGTACCAACTTGTATTTTGGTATGCTTCATCTAGGTGTAAAAAAATATCACTTATCAAAAATCAGGTTGACAAGCCAAAATCAAAAATGGCCACCACTATGTATAAAGCAGTCCCTCATCACTTGAGGAAACTATACTTTTTCGTTCTTATACTATTTACAACTATAGTTTCCTCAAATTATTAGGTAAAAAAACAATCAAACAAAAAAAAAATCATGCCGACTTCCAATTTTGTGTGTGGCTGCATCTAGGCATAAGAAAGGTCAGTATCAAAATGTGTGCTTCCACTTCAAAATCAAAGATGGCCACTGCCATGTTTATACATGCAAAGCGACTACCCATTAATTGAAGAATCTATGCTTTCTAGTTAATATACTGTTTACAATTATATTTTTCTCATATGATTGTGGTAGTTGAAGATTAGCCATATGGCTCAGAAATTGAGCCTGGTGGTGGATTATGCAGGATCTGTCACCTTGACACAAGAACAGAGGTAATGAGAAGTTGTGATGGGAGGTCAGATGATTGGGGGGGTGCCTGAGAGAGATTTGATGGTTTTCCAGAATCTGTTAGGGTCATTTAGATTTTTAGAGGTCTGAGACAAGAAATAGTTGCGTTTTGCAGCTTTGATGGCAGTTGTGCATTTATTCCTCATCTGCCAAAAACTCAACCAATCAGTGTCTGAGTCAGATTTTCTTGCTGCAACCCAAAGATGATCTCTCCTGCGCAGGAGGTCAGCTAGCTCTGGAGTAAACCAGGGGCTGTCTCATCCCTTTATTATGAACTGACGCAAAGGAGCATGTTTGTTCATAAAATAGATAAAACTATTATGAAAATAGTTCCAAGCGGTGTTCACAACGTCAGTTAGTAGAACACGATGCCAGTCAAAGTGGGATAAATCTCAAAGGAATGACTGTTCGCAAAAACATTTCAAATCCCTTTTTTGAATTAATCTGGGCTTAGAAGGTGGAAGTTTAATACTTTGTATCTCTGAGAGTCGCTGTCACACAATGATCACTCAAAATATTGGCGAATACACCTGTACCAGGGAATTTGTGTGGCATATTAGTTAGAAACAGGTCTAAGATGGAAGATTTTTCAGGCCGTTTTTTGTTTGGTTTAGTGGGAGAGTCGTTCAGTTGGGTTAGATTGAGTGACAGGCAACATTCCTTGAATTTATCACAAAGGGGGGGTAGACTTATCCCAGTCAATGTTGAAATCTTCTGCAAAAAAATCTCTTTGAATTTTAAATTTCCAAGGAATTCCATCAGGGAGGACAGAGCCTCATGTGTTGCTGAGGGGGGAAGATAACAACCCACTACAGATACGATCTGGCCTCCATTCAAAGTGATGTTTACAGCTAAGGCATCAATTTGGTTTGGAATTGTTTTTGCAGACACAAGACTCGAAACCAGAGAATCTCAGATGTAAATTGCGTCTTCACCCCCCACCCCACCCTTTTTTTTTGATGATCACAGTGGTAGATGTTAAATCCATTTATAACCAGGTCATTATTCAGTACAGATTTGTTGAGCCAGGTTTCAGAG
>NC_056503.1:33953962-33959050 GCF_014905685.2 Nematolebias whitei | reverse complement strand
TTTTTTTTTTTTTGATGATCACAGCGGTAGATGTTAAATCCATTGATTGCCAGGTCATTTTTTCAGTACAGATTTGTTGAGCCAGGTTTCAGAGATGAAGATTACATCTGCCCCAGAAGAACTGACCAGAATTTTCAAGGCATCAAGTTTTTTTCAGAAGGCTATAAGTGTGTTCACATGCAGAAAATGAAGTCCTGACATGTTTTTGAAGTCATTTGGTGTGCTGTAATTAGTAGGGGGTCCAGGGTTGGGCTGAATCCCTGACAGCAGTAACAACATTATTATTATACATTTTCTTCAGTTTTTTGTGACTGATGTGTAATTACAGGAGTTAACAGTGTGACGATTAGCCCCCCTAATCGGCCCATGAGAAATATTAATGAACACGCAATCATTCAGAACACAAAGACAGTGAAAGTTGCAGTGATGGGCAGATCCAGGTGTAGTAACAAGATTCAGTGACTCCAGATAGTCTGAGATCTGAAAATAATGACAATAATATGAATGGTGCAGAAACATCTCAAACCATAAAACATCACATATCAAATGGGCAACCAATCCAACAAGGTGGCCCAACTGCAGTTTGAGTTGGGCTGAAGGGGGCTCCCCCCCCCTGTGAAGATGGATGGATGCTCCCATGAGAAACAGAAGCTGGGTCCAGAACCAACAGGCAGAAACACATAATTCGCAGCAAATAGCAGAGTGAGCTGCCAGAAAATCATCCTGAAATGAAAGGCATGGTCCTAGCCTGTTTCAGGTCAACAAGGAACAACAACGTGATCCGGAATAAAAATAATTATTATCCAGGTGAGTTTGGATGGAGGCCTGCAGCAACTCCATTGCAAACTCTGAACTTCTCTCGAACACCACGCAGCGCTGCTCCTACGCTTCTCTGCACGTCAACTCCACACCCGACAGCATGAGAGGCACCCCCGGTGAAAAACGACGAGACTTACCGGAGAGGCTGAGGCTGAAGTCGTCACTGGTCCGGTCTGGCTCTGCTCCGGTCTGGCTCCGGCGCTCCACAGCACGAGAGGCGAAGAGGCTGAAGTGGCTGAAGTCGTCTCTGGCCCGTTTTGACAGCCACTTTGTGCCATCTTTTTTATCAGCAGTTTGTGGCCAGGGGTTTAATAATGTGTGTATGTGGATAGTAAAATGTGTCCCAAAAGCATTCATGCTTATGTACAAATAGGTTTTGTGTGTGTGTGTGTTTGTGTTGCCAAGTATTTCAAGACACATTTTATAAAGTTTATAAAATGTTATATTAGAAAAAATGCACGTGTATGTGGACACTTTTGTTTTTGTGTTAATTCAGTGGCACTATGGAGAATGGTGAATTGCAATGTTTTTAATTCATTGTTAGACTGCAATGTGGAGGAAGCCAGAGTAATTGGAAAATAAAAATCCCTATACATGTGAAAATGCACTATCACGCACAAGAAAACATGTCCAATATAGTTGTAAATGTTTTTTTATTGTTTTTACATTATTAGTGTAAGTCAGAGAGACAGAGTCAGAGATTCTTTATTCTCGTTCGGACCACATGTGGTACATGTGGTGGAGTGAAATTATGTACATAGGGTCCCAGTTACATCCAACAATAAAATGTAAAAGAAAAACAATGATAACATCTAAGATATGAACTAAGAAAAACATAAACTAAAATAGCATAATAAGCACTAATACCATAAAAACATTACGTTGAACAGCAGCAAACATGAACATGAGTCTGTGTGAGCAGATGAGCAAGCATGAACACATCAACATGAAACAGATCAGCAGCAACATGATGTGATTTTTCACAGTGATTATCCTGATTATATATTCATGAGTCTATCAGCCTCAGGGTAGAAGCTGTTCCTCGGTTTAGTGGTTCTACACTTAATGCTCCTCAACCTCCTTCCTGAGGGGAGTGGGGCAAAGTGTGTGTGTTGGGTGAGTGGGGTACTTCATGATGCAGGCTTCCCTCTTCCTGCATCTAGAGGTGTAAATGTCTGTGATGGTGGGGAGGCTGACTCCAACAGTCTTCTGTGCAGCCTTCACCACTCTAAGAACAGTTATGACAGTTAATCTAATCTCTAGTTTGCTCATTAAAAAGAACAAGACAAACAACAATCTGTTATTTTTATTTGTTTTAGTTTTTTATCCATCCATCCATTATCTTTTACCTGCTTCTTCCATTTTGGGTCACGGGGGTCGCCGGTGCACAAGTCCAGCAATCACTGTGCAAGGGGCGGGGTACTCCCTGGACAGGTCGCAAGTCCATCACAAGGCCACATAGAGACAAACAACCATTCACTCTCTCAATCACACCTATGGACAATTTAGAGTTACCAATCAGCCCAACATGCATGTTTTTGGTCTGTGGGAGGAAACCGGAGTACCTGGAGAAAACCCATGCATGCATGGAGAGAACATGCAAACTCCACCCAGAAAGGCCCCTGGACCGGGATTTGAACCAAGGACCTGCTCGCTGAGCGGCATCAGCTCTTCCAGTTGCTTCCCCATGCTGCCCTTTTAGTTTTTTTATGTACAATTTTAAGTTTTTAAGTTAAATAGAAAATTGACAGTTTTTCTGTAGTTATTTGGTACATGTTTACAAAACTTATGACAAAAAAATCATTTTTTTTGCAAACATAAGCGGTTTACAAATAATTCAGCTATACAGTGGGAAAAATTATTTATTTTGTTTTGTATAGAACTGACCAAGACTATAGTTTTCCCAACATGTGTTTCTTTGTGTTCAGTTCAGGTTTTAGTGCAAGAATAAAGCATTTTGGTGCAAATATACAAAAAAGTATACCATAACTTGAGGCCAGAATGGCAAATATCTCCACCGCAACTGTGAACTTTCCTGGAGAGCTTACATATGCTGGAATGAAAGTGATCCACACAGCACAAAATATTAACATGCTAAATGTGATATATTTGGCTTCGTTAAAGCTGTCTGGCAACTTTCTAGCCAAAAAAGCAAATATAAAACACAGCACAGCAAGAAATCCAATATATCCAAGGACTGCCCAAAAGCCAACAGTTGACCCCAGAGCACATTCAAAAATAATTTTCTCCATATAATAATTCATATTTTTGAAGGGAAAGGGAGGATTTATTGTTAACCACAGGGTGCAAATTATGACCTGTATGAAAGTGAAAGACAAAACCGTGAGTCTTTGCTGTGAAGGTCCGAACCATTTCATCACATTGCTGCCTGGAAGTGTTGCTTTAAAGGCCATTAAAACAACTATTGTTTTCCCTAGAATGCAAGAGATACAGAGGACAAAGGTGATGCCAAAAGCTGTGTGTCGCAGCATGCAGGACCACTCAGAGGGCTGGCCGATGAAGGTCAAAGAACACAAGAAACACAAAGACAACGAGAAGAGCAGCAAGAAGCTCAACTCAGAGTTGTTTGCTTTCACAAGTGGGGTGTCTTTGTAAATCAGAAATAGAGTTGCTACTATTACTGTAAGAAACACACCAAACAAAGTAAAAAACACAAGTATTTTGCCCATAACCTCACTGAAGGAGAGAAAGTCAATATTTTTAGGTATACATGCATCTCTGTTCTGATTGGGCCAATATGCTTCAGGGCACTTTCTGCAGTCAATAGAATCTGTAATAAAAAAAATATGTTATTGCAATTTAATTGATCACATCCTGATAATGTTTATGAGGGAGTGTATTATAGCAGATTTGAAAAGGATACATATACTGTAACAAGCAAATAGTGTATGCAAATTATTATAACTCAGCAGAGTAGTACCTGTTATGTTGCTAATTTCCCCAACCGGACATGGGATACAGTCATAGCAGCAAACAGGCTTTCCTTTTAGAAGGACTTTATGAGCTCCAGGCCGGCAGCTTTCACTGCATACTGAAACAGGCGACTTCATTGTACAAAGAAAAAAGAAAAAAAAAACATACACAATGTCAATATTTTAAGGCAGTCATTCAAGCACAAATATTTTCAGGCTTGTTCTGCTAGATGTTAGGATCAGTTTGAATGTTTACCTCCTTGCTTCCTCCAGGCCACATTATAGCCTTTGTGTTAAGAACAAACATCTGCCCAGAAGGCAGGGAAGCATCATAGTAGCCAACTGGTTTAAACTGGACCAAACCATCTGATCCATGCTGCCAGTTCACCACTTCATACTTTGCAACTGCTGCTCCTGTGTGATCAAACCACACCTGGTCCCCATTCTTAATGGTGAAATTCACTTGCTTTAGAGCCTCCACTACCTGAAAAAAGATCAATTTAAGTGTTTCTTAGTTTTGTTGATTTCAGCAGGGTGAGTTATGACACTACAAACAAAACTGTAAATTTATTATTTTTACCTCCCAAGGCTTAACCTCTAAAGCCTTTTTACATCCTTTACTGTCTGAACACTTGAGGATGCTGTGCAAAGAATGAGCTACAGCATAGATAGCTTTGTAGATATTGCTTGAGTATCTCAGCTCTGCCACATCATCATCATCATTTCTCAGCACAGCTAAATCCTGTTTTTCTTTACAAGAGTTTAAAATAATCTCTTTGTTTGTCTCATTGCACTGAAATTCTGTTTCCCAGAAGTCTTTGACTAGAAAATCCTCCAGACCACTGATATTGGCCTTCTGTACAGCAAAGCCTAATGATCCTCCCAGCACACTAAAGCTTGTAGGAGTAATAAGACTGTCTGCAGTGATCCAAGCCTCCACACCGATGAACTGTCGACCTGTGATGTTACGCAAACTCATCTGCTCTAGCAGGTTGTTCATTTCCACATGGGCAAGGAAGGCAACAATGACCTGAGCAGTGCTCTTTTCGATCACTTCTAAAACTTTAACAAGTTTTTCTGGCTCATTTCTGTTAAATTTCTCAGTGTATTCTACACACACTCCTTCCTCCTGGGCTGCAGCAAGGAAAATGGCCATGCCGTTGTTGCCATAGTCACTGTCACTGTTGACTGCTCCCACCCAGGTCCAGCCAAAGTGTTTTACCAGTTGGGCGAGGGCACGGCTTTGATAGAGGTCACTTGAAATTGTTCTAAAAAATGAGGGATACTCCTTCCTGTTGCTCAAACATTCACAAGTAGCTGAATGACTTATCTATCA
>NC_056503.1:33948962-33951462 GCF_014905685.2 Nematolebias whitei | reverse complement strand
AAAACTTTTAATAATTTCCCTTTGTGTGTGTGGTGGTGGTTGGGGGGGGGGGGGTAGTCTTACTATGACAAGGATTATTCCAAGTGTAGACCAGCCCATATGAGGACATTTACTTTGAATATATGTGGAAGCTTTAACTTTTGGACTGAGTAAGCCAGAAATAATTCATCAACTATGATTCTGTGTCATTCCTCGTAAATAAACTGATCAGTAGTTGTTGCTTCTAATGCCTTTTTTGTTTTTTGTTTTTCTGGGCTGTCAGTAACCAGAGTCTTTGTGAGGAATTCATTCAGAAACTGTGAATGGTTGTGAAACACTTGAACTTGACCTGGAAAACCCCTGAGGTACCAACAGCACCAGCAGATCCATAGCAAAGATATCTTGGCTCCATCTAGTGGGCCTGAGAACTTTTACAACATGTTTTCATTTCTGTATCAAAATAAAAGACTGAAATAAAGATGCTTTTTTTTTTTTTTTACATATACTCTACTCTTGGGTTGAAAGTAGCTAAAAATCTGATGGAGTAATGTAAGTGAAGAAAAGTCGTGAAGAGTATATTTCAAAACACAAACAATATTTCACAAAACTGAAAGCTAGGGTTAAAGTGTGAATTATCCATCAGAAGATAATATCTAGTGACTCGCACTACGTCAAAAAGAGAACCACGTTAAAACAGAGGACAGTCAAGAAAAACAGGAAGTGATGCACCTTACAACGACCGTCTGCAGAGTTTCAGAAATTCATGAAAGTTTTAGTTTAAAACTCTAATCATATTCTTTAACATATTAGTCAAGAAAAAATGCTGTAACTTTTTGGACTAAATCACATCATGTTTAGTTTTATTTTTTTTTTATTTTACAAAAACAATCATCTTATTGTTGCTTGACTTTATTATTTTTCAAATGTTTTTAAATGTTCTTGCTAATATTAATGCTTTTTAACTCATTAAAAGGTTTTGAAGGTAATTTTACATCAAGCAAAATTGTCAGAGAAGTGAAAAATCTTACTAATGAGGGAAGCAACATGTTGTTATTCATTCATCCCTATTGTTGTGTGTTTTTAGTGTTTTTTTTTTATTATTTTTGAAAAATCTCTTTCAACAAAACATTTTAAATGTGTAAAATCTCATGAAATAGTGCTAAATGCATATGACATATTTACAGTTCGTTTGCTATCATTTGACCCTTTGTGTCACATCACAGGAGAGCTGTGTTTGGAAAAGGCAATTAAAGTTACACTTCTGTCAACTCATCAAAATAAGCAATTAAATATATTTGTTTTAGAAAAGCACTGAGCCGTGTCACATTTAATTTGGTGTTTTTGTTCTTTCTCAGCCTAAGGGATGTTTACAGTCAGCTGATGTGTCTCTTAGTCCCCTTTAATAAGAAAAAAGTAATTGTTGTTTGTGTGTTTTTGGAGATACCTCCTATTTTAACGCCTTCGGCTCTCTTGGTTTAGTCCTTCGGGAGTTGATTAAGTTGAACACCAGTTGTGATATGCAGGTGCTTTAGGCCTGATATTGACTCCCTTCTCAACAAACATGCTAACAAACAATCTAACAGACTCTCTGTAGAGTTCTGAGTGTCTCCAACCCTAACCTCTTGTCCCTTCAATTTGGTTTGTTGTGGAAACTTCCCTTCAGGGCTGTTGCATCAGGATTTTCATCAAAAGACCACTGGAGAATTTGGAATCCATGGAAAGTTTTATTTCACCTCTACACTGCCTTTTGAAGTCAACAAAACTTTAGAAACAAACTTGAATCAGTATTTTCTTAAACAGATTTGCAAATTTTTCACAAAATAGTATTAATTATTAATATAACTGTACCGTATGGATAAAACAGTCCCTGTGATGGACTTGTGATCCGTCCAGGGTGTACCACGCCCCTCGCACAGTGATTGCTGAACATGGGCACAGGCGACCCCCGTGACCCAAAATGGAAGAAGTGGGTAAAAGATAATGGATGGATGGATGGATGTATAAAACACCTATAGACTTACCTTGATTTTGAACAGTTGGTTTTGATGAAAATGTGACTAAGCTCACAGATCAAATCAGGATCAAGCAGGCCTCACGTCAGTGAGACCAATGTGTTTATCTGCTGTGCTGCTGATTGCATTTTTTTTGTAGAAAACAGGTTGTTCTTACTGTTCTTCAGTATTCTTACTGTACTTTTTTGTTTTTACTATCTTCTGTGTTCTTACTGTACTTTAGGGTTTATACTATACCTCTGTGTTCTTACTGTACTTTAGTGTTCCATCAGTGTTCTTACTGTACTTCTGTGTTCTTACTGTACTTTAAGGTTTATACTGTACATCTGTGTTCTTACTGTACTTCATTGTTCCTACTGTACTTCAGTGTTCTTACTGTACATCAATGTTCTTACTGTACTTCTGGGTTTTTTACTGTACTTCAGTGCTCTTACTGTTCTTCAGTGTACTTTCTGTACTTTAGTGTTCTTACTGTACATCAGTGTTTTTACTGTAGTTTAGTGTTCTTA
>NC_056503.1:33947222-33948952 GCF_014905685.2 Nematolebias whitei | reverse complement strand
AGTGTTTTTACTGTAGTTTAGTGTTCTTACTGTACTTCTGTGTTCTTTCTGTACTTTTGGGTTTATACTGTACTTCGGTGTTCTTACTGTACTTCAGTGTTCTTGTTTTTCAGTGTTCTTACTGTACCTCAGTGTCCCTACTGTATTTCAGTGTTACTATTGTTTTTCAGTGTTCTTGCTATTCTTCCCTGTTCTTACTGTCCTTTAGCAAGTGTTGTGTTTCAGTTTTCTTACTGTACTTCTTTGTCCTTACTGTTCTTCAGTGAGAATACTATAAAAATAAGAATACTTTAGTATTCTTATTGTTTTTCAGTGTTCTACTGTACTTCAGTGCTCTTACTGTACTTCAGTGCTCTTACTGTACTTCAGTGTTCTTACTGTTTTTCCATGCTCTTACTGTTCCTCAGTATTCTTGTGGGCCTGACATGCTCCATCCAAAGCCGAACAGTTGACTTGTTGTCACGTGGTTGCCAGAAGTTTGTTTTCACACACACCTTTCGTAGTCCACAAGATACAGCCAAGCATTAACAAGCACGTTCACAAACTTCTGATCTATCACTCAATACTTGGCACATACACCTGTGAGAAATAGTTTGGCTAAGGCCTTGTGTTGAAAAAGGGCAGGCGAAGCTGCTCTGTGAACAAAATGACACAATTTTTGTCATGCAACTGCGACAAAGAAAGCCGATTTCGGCACTTCAGATGGAGTATGTTGGACCCTTTAGTGTTCTTCAGAGTTCTTACTGCTCTTCAGTGAGGTTCGGGGACAGGTCTGCACAGACAAAGGATTGCTACTCTGATGCTGGAAAAGATTTTAATCGTAAAATAAAATTTGCTGAATTGGAAGTAAGCTTTTGTTTCTCTTGTTTGATTTGAAAACATTTAACACAAGAAAACAAGCAATTCATCCAGTTATTGTACAGCTTCCGGATCATCTGCATCAAATGAACCTGAGACACAGTGCAATGATAAAGTTTCAGTAGTTTCATAAACTTTGTTTGGCAACATAAAAGTCAAAATACCACAAAAGTAAAATTAGATAAATGACTTATAAATTAAGCATCACACTAAAAGTATTAAAAAATAATTTTTTGAAAATTTATTCAACTTTTATTTAGACAGATTAATCCAATTGAGATGACTACAAATAATACAAAACATATTTTCCCACAATACAAATAACAAAGGCAAGTTTTGGTACAAAAGACACATGACTCTTAAAATAATATAATGTGTATAAAAATTAAGTAGAGGAACACACAATCCCATACAAGCATTTTTTTTTTATAAATTGTAAAACAAAGTCATACTAAATACAATGTCGCCATCAGCTGGCCACCTTGTGCAACAGCTGAAACCTGCAACGGTGGTGGTGCTCATGATGCTTTAACAGTAATAACGATACACACACAAAAAAAAGACCTACAACATGAATAACATAATTTAAAATATATATGTTTAGTCTTTAAAAAATAGAAACTCAAAAGGTTTTCATGAAGTGCTTCTTTTGTCAATACGAGATGTACTGTAAATAATAACACAATAAGATACATGGTGATGAAAACACTAAAAAAAAAAAAAACAAACAAGTAATCAAGTAAAATAAAGACAACAGTCAAAAATAAATAATCTATAAAGAAAATTATCCTACAAATGTCATAAAATTAAAAAACAAAATTTCCATTGTAATTGGTTCTTGAGGATTTTGTTCTTTGTTCCGAGGGCTGTAT
>NC_056503.1:33926259-33946822 GCF_014905685.2 Nematolebias whitei | reverse complement strand
AGTGCTGACATTGTGATGACATTATTATTATTATTATTATTATACCCTGTGCCTCCTAGACTCAGTTCAAGGCTTGTAACAGGCCAGAAGAAAGATCTTGGATTCCCCAATTGTTTTATTTTGGACCCTAGCTTCATTTCATCTTTTTTAAAGGACCACCCAGAAAAGAGATTGAGATCGCCAAGAGGCGAGTCTTGAGAGGGGGAGTACTGTAGGGATTCTAGGTTATTTAGTTCTAGGAGGGAGCCGACTACTCCCACTAACACCACTCCCTTGATGAGAAGACTCCAGTACTTGAGGCCCTGGGAAGCATTTGTAATCTGCTGGAACATTGTCCCACATACGGTACCATGTCCAGCCTAGCTTAGGTCCAGAGTTTTATGCTTCGACTAGAAACTGTTTTCTCCTCCCGTACCTTCTGTAGCTTTTGTGAAACCAGTCTTCTTGCCATCCTGGTTCTGCCCTGTACCTCCTTGTGCCTCCCAGTGCCTGGAACTTCCCCTGCGAGTCTTCTTCCTCTTCCAGCTGCTGTACAGAACAATTCTACATTCTCCACCGCCCAGCTCAAAGGTTCATTCTGCCACGCTCATCCAATCCTTCCCTACTGTTCTGGTTGTCCTTGGTCTGACTCACCCACCACACTCATCTGGATCAAACTCCAAATCTACAAGACAAAATATTCAAGTAAGCCACAAGTCTACGCCTTGGACAATTAATCATTACATCCCTGTTGCCAGTTTACTCATCCTGTGGCTCTTCCTGCAGCTGTTTCCCAAGTTCCTGTATTTGCATATTTTAAATAAAGTCACTTACCTTTTACTCGTTGGTCTCGTGTTTTGGTCAGACTTCTGGGTATTTATACAAAAACAATATATAAACCTGATAAATTAAATTAAATTCAGTTTACTTACATAATGCCAAGTCACATCAGAAGTTGTCTCAGGGCACTGAACAAAAACAAAACAGGAAAAATAAATAATTTGCATATTTAAGAAGATCAGTGAATGACTTTCTATCTTTTTTCTTATTGGTAAATGAGAGAGTATTTTGATTTTCAGACACTTCTAGGATTTAAATCATCCAATTTAGTTCAGTGATTCCTTGCAATTGATCCCAAATATTTGTTTCTAGAGCTCTAATTTTACATACTGTATATTTTCCATGCATTGTGGCTACTTTATTTCATATTTCTTGCCCATTTTCTAACTGTTCCTGGATTCAAACTTTAATTAATTAATTTGACTTGTATCTGAAGCATTAAAACTAAGTGTCTCTTCTCTTACTGATATTTGACAGTTTTCAAAGTCAGAGTTAGAGTCAAAGTTTCTTCATTTGTCATACGCACCACATGTGGTACAAAGTACATGTGGTGGAATGAAATTGTGTTCACAGGGTCCCAGTTACATCCGACAAAAGTATAAAATGTAAAGGAAAAACAGTAATAAGATCTAAAATATGAACATATGCATATATGAATGTATGTAAATATTTTATTTATTTTTTATTCTTTCGGCTGCTCCCTTATTCAGGGGTCGCCACAGCGAATTAAGTCGTACGAAGACTTGGCAGTTGTTTTTGTGCCAGATGCCCTTCCTGACGCAACCACAGATCACCGAGCTACCACAGCCCTCTGTGTGGAGCAGAGAGCTGGTGGGGGTTAAGGGCCTTGCTCAAGGGCCCAGAGTGGGACAAATGAGGGTGGGGGCAGGTGTATATATATATATATATATATATATATATATCAGAAAATAACATAGCAATGGGTAAATATGAATCAGTTTAGCTTATTAAATTAGATTATACGGTTTTGGTGATTTACCTGATTTCCTAACAAAATTAACTGTATATTTTTTGCAACAGGGCCTCTAGAAAATGACACCAACCAGTCATTCTATCCTGTTTCTTTTCATTTATATATTTTATTTATTTCACCAGGCAAATCCTTTTGAGATCACAGACCTCTTTTTCAACAAAGGCCTGGGCCTGAAGGTGGCCTAACATGCATGTTTTGGACTGTGGAAGGAAACAGTATACCTGGATAAAACCCGCGCAAACACGAGGAGAACATGCAAACTTCACACAAAAAGACCCCAGGCCCAAACCTGGGATTGAACCCATAACAGTTGTAATCACTAAGCAGTTATGCTGCAGGTTATAACATTGCTACTCCTAAAGTGCAATATCAATAAACTGACAGTCTTGTCAGATTTATATATATATATATATATATATTAAACAGAATCCTTCCTGAGTAGCATTTTCCTGGTTATCTCTGAGACTTTCAGGTGGCAGTTCCTACAACTTATATTTATGTTCATAGATCTAGTGCTGCACAAACTACAAACTCTAAGAGCACCTGAAATGTTTCAGAATTCACAAGTGCCCTACTTTTTTATTCCCAATCAAAGTGAAGAGGTCATGGCTGATGTTAAACTTTGTTTTAATTATTTTATTCACTGGTTGTCTCATTGGCACTCATATGAGCCTATAAGGCTTTATGTTCACTAACAACTTTGACATTTATTAAATGTTAACTATAGGGTCCCTCCTGTGAATGCAGTGTATTGACTTTTAAACCTTAATAAAACTGGTGCTTTACACAGACACCTAGATGAAACACCTTTTTTTTTCTTTCCTTTTTTAGTATAATTTAGTGTTAAAATAAACATTTATCGTACATATTCAAAGTAAATTCTCTTCTTGGGATTATATATAGGAAAAGAGAGTTTTTTTTAACACTGAATAATACAAAATTTAAAACGAAATGTTTTACTTAGATGCATTTATGTTGAAAGTTAATTTCTTCCTAGTATCAAAACAGTTGAAGGGGAAACATTAAATGACTTTGCATTAGTCTTAATAATGAATGTTTAATTTGTATTTTGAAACAGTTGAGTTCACCTTCAAAGTCTGAATGAATTAATTTCCGACACAGCACCTGGTCTCCTCCAGTCTCACAGCCTCAGGGCATAGATGCAATCGCTCCTGTTGGAAACACTTACTTGTCTTTGCATGCCCAGTTGTCCCCCACCTCCCAGTACCACGGAGTACACGGTAAATGAGCAGATTTAGGATGATGTAAGGATGTCGCCTGTCTTTCATAATACTCACACAAACATGTTTAAGTGAATCCCAGGTGTGTGTTGTGCTTCTGTACAAATTGTTATTGAAGAATTCATCAAATTAAAACGGATATGGTTCAATGGTTATTTTCCCTGTGTGCACATTCACAAACATGTTGCACACAAACACACCTCCTCCACATGCTCCAAAAGTCAAATGTTACCTTGCGAAATAGAAACTTTTAAAATATATTTTTAAATATAGTTTGCATTATCAAAATGTTTATACTTCATATAATAAAAGTTAGACCTAAAGATAGTAGTTTTAGATTTGCATATGTCTATTTCAGACCAAATAAACTGAGATATTCAATCTTGGTCATTGACTTTGCATAAACAGGCCTATAGCTATTTAGAAACAGATTTGATTTTTGTTGTTGTTTTCTGTTTTCCAGTGTAATTAAGTACACAACAAGACAATATTTATTTTCTGCAGACTTTGTGTTTTAAATTAAGATTATTTAGATCCTGACATTTAACACTCAATAATGTGTGTACATACATACAATTTAAGTAGTCAACTAAACAGATATCTGTGATTTAGGTTTTTTTTCCTTCTGAAAAATAATCATTATTTTATCTAACTGACATAAGATTTTGAGACTTTGTTCACACAAGTCATTTAAAAAGACAAAGTACTATGTGGTTATTATTACCTCTGTCAAGGAGGTTATGTTTTCGGTATCATTGAATTGTGCACAAGATTACTCAAAAACTTGTGAACGGATTTTCATGACCTTTTCAGGAAATGTTGAGGTTGTTACACAAATGGTAAAATGTTGGTGGTAATCTGGATCATCATCCAGATCCAGGATTTTATTCACAAGGTGTTACTGCATGGATGACCTTAAGATCTTGGCATAAGTGTGCTCTCTTTAGTTTTTATTACTTTAACTTTTGCACACCTGTGGTTTTCAAACTCAAAAACAACAAATCATTAGAGATAAATGTGTGAGGGATTAGGTGTATACAGCTGACTTCAGCAGATGAACATGCTGTATTTCCTTTGGTTCAATATTGGAAACTCATGGTGTCACACCCTAATAAGTTAATTAACTCCTAGACATTGGCTACAATTGTTGCATTCCTCAAGTCAAGCCACTCCTAAGCCAAAGTCAGAAATGTAGCATGAAGAAGCGCTCTGTTGACTAAAACTTCTGACCTTGAGGTCACCTGTCAGATTCACTTGAACTGTTTCGGTAAAGTTACCTTTGATTCCAATAATATCTTGTTGTTTCTGCAGAATATGTAATCAGTTTCCTTTAAGCTTTTGATTTAAAAAAAATCATAAAGTTAAGTCTGTTTTATTTGATTTTGACATGTTTAAAACCTTCTTGAATTGCCACCTTGTCTTGGTGGAGGAGTTTGTGCACCTGAATGGTCCTAGAAGCTATGCTGTTGGGGCAATAATAATTGCCCCTTGTAGGGTGTTCCAAGGCAGATTAGTTCTAGGTGACAGATCAGAAAGAGATTCCCAAGACTTTTATAGACAAAATAATACAAGAAGCTTAGTGTCCCTTGCCTGGACGTGGGTTATTGGGGCCCCACCCTGGAGCCAGGCCTGGGGGAAGGGCTCATCGGTGAGTGCCTGGTGACCAGGTCTCTACCCAACAAGCACCAAGCTGGTGGACTAAAAGTAGACCCACACCAGCTCAGCGCCTCTCACCATGGGCAATTCCCGAGAAGAATAAGGCCCAGTCCCTCCCAATAAATTTCATTCTTGAGCGTATGCTGTGTGTCCAGGTTAGAGTTTTCCCTGGTGGATGAGAGGGTAGCTTCCCTGCACCTTCAGATGTGGGGATGGGCTCGGTCTGTTGCTTGTGCCTAAGTGCCAAACAGCAGTTCAGAGTATCCGGCCTTCTTGGAGTCCTTGGCAGGGGTGCTGGAAGGTGCTCCAGCTGGGGACTCCTTTATTTTGCTGGAGGACTTCAGTGCCCATGTGGGTAATGAAAGTGTGATCTGGAGAGGTGTGATTGGGAAAAATGGCCTCTCTGATCTGAACCCGAGCAGTGTTCTGTTGTTGGTCTTCTGTGCTAGTCATAGTTTGTCCATCACAAACACCATGTTTGAACATAAGGGTGTCCACAGGTACACTTGGCACCAGAATGTCCTAGGTCATACAGGTATATCACTGATTGATTTTGTAGTCATGTCATCTGATTTGCAGCTGTTTGTTTTGGACATTCAGATGAAGAGAGAAGCTGAGTTGTCAACTGATCACCACCTGGTAATGAGCTGCTTCAGATGGCAGGGGAAAATACTGGACAGATCCCGTAGATCCAAATGTGTAGTGAAGGTTTGCTGGGAACGCCTGGCAGAAGAACCACTCAGAAATATCTTCAACTCAAACCTCCGGGAGAGCTTTAACTGCATTGTAGTTGAGGCCATAGTGCCTGTTTTCTAGGGAAACCAGCCCTTTATTGTGCATTTTTTAAAATGTACAGTAAAATGCATGAATCAAAAAAGATGTATACAATGGTCAACTATATAAATTATTACTTGAAAATTTAATCTGCTACATAAACTCATTACATCTGATATTGTTGTATGAAACTCAAGGGGAAATTGTTCACAGTTATCATGATTAGACATTATGAAAAAAAATCAATTCAGTTTATTTACATAGTGCCAAATCACAACAAAGTTGTCTCAGGGCACTTTACAGAAACATTTACATACATAAAAGCCAATTAGTAAAGTTCTATATTTATGGAATCCAGCAGACGAGTTGAATCTTGGCTTTGTCGCAGTCTCCCATCCTGAGCAAGCACAGTGGCAACAGTGGAAAGGAAAAACTCCCTTTTGCACAGAAGATCAACATCATCAGGCCAGGACTCTGCGGTCTACACTCATCTCCAGGCCAGCGGTCACTCTTTCAGGGATGAAGATGTTCACATCCTGGACAGAGAGGAACGATGGTTTGAGAGAGGAGTAAAGGAGGCCATCTTTGTGAAAAGAAATTGTCCATCATTAAACAGGGGTGGAGGCCTACGTGTTCAACTGTCCCCCTCTTACAATGCTGTGATTGCTAGTATCACTCAGCCCTCTGTGAATAGTAAACAGCCATCAGTGTGCTAATGATCCATTGTTATGCTGATGGTCCTTCTTGAGCATGTGATCAGCTGGTTTTGGTTGTCAGCAGCAAAACTGGTTGATCCACCCTGAGACAGTGCTATTTAAGAGACTGAGCTGAATACAGCTCCTCAGACTGAGGAAGTCTCTCGGATGATAGACAAAACGTTTTTCTACATTTTTTTGTTGATTTGCTTTGTTTTTGTTTTTTTGAATGTCCAGAGGACCAGATTTAACTTTTTTAGATCCCTTTTAAAAGGAAGAAACCTCCAGCAGAACCAGGCTCAGGACAAGTGGCCATCTGCTTTGACCGGCTGGTTTGAGAGGACAGGAAGGAGAGACAGACAAACATAGAATGGTAGATCCAGATATAGGTCCAGGTGTACCTGAAAGACAAAAACACATGTTAAGGATAGAAAAAAATATTACAAATACAAAACAGGTTGAGCAGAGTAAGTAAAGACAGTAGCAGAGTGAAAATGTGGTCAGTTTGTCCTCCAGCAGTCTAAGCATATAGCAGCATAACTAAGAGACAGCTCAGGAAACCCAAGCTGACCCTAACTATAGGATTTAGCAAAAAGGAAAGTCTTCAGCCTAGTTTTAAACTGGATAGTCAGCCTCACGGACAGAGATTGGAAGTTGGTTCCACAAGAGAGGAGCCTGATAACTGAAAGATCTGCCTCCCATTCTGTTTTTGTAAATTCTAGGAACCACAAGTAAACCTGCAGTCTGAGAGCGAAGTTCTCTGTTAGGAAAATATGGAACAATACGATCTGTAATATAAGATGGAGCCAGGTTGTTGAGAGCTTTGTAGGTTAGAAGTAAGATTTTGAATTATATTCTGGATTTGACAGGGAGCCAATGGAGAGAAACTAAAACTGGAGAGATATGTTCTCTCCTACTTACTTCCGTTAAGACTCTGGCAGCAGCATTTTGGATCATCTGAAGACATTTTAAAGAAGTATTTGGACACCCAGATAATAAACCATTGCAATAGTCCAGTCTAGATGTGACAAATGCATGAACCAGTTTTTCTGCATCATTTTTAGATAAGATGTTTCTAATTTTAGCGATATTACGCAGGCCGAAGAAGGCAGTTCTAGTAACAGTTTTAATGTGGGGGATAAAAGACATGTCCTGATCAAAAATAACACCAAGATTTTTAACATTAGAGCTGGAGGCCAAATTAATGCCATCTAAGGAGGGAGAAAGATTGAATAATTCATTCCTAAGGTGCTCAGGTCCAAAAACCATAACCTGAGTCTTGTCTGTATTCAAACAGAGAAAATTAAGGGTTATCCAGGTTTTTATGTCTTTAAGACATGCTTGTCATCTAAGTAGCTGATTGGATTCATTGGGTTTAATGGACAAATATAATTGTGTGTCATCAGCATAACAATGAAAATGTATCCAATGCTGTTAAATAACTTTACCTAATGGAAGCATATATAAAGTAAAGAGTATTGGCTCAAGCACTGAGCCCTGAGGAACTCCACTATGACAAGAAGTTATTCATAAGACTGAGTTTTCTTGCAGGGTTTCAGACTGAAGAAGTCTTTTGGATAAAAGACGGAACATTTCAAGAAAGAAGAATCCATCCAGATGACCTGACTTAACCTTGTTAGAAGTTGAAAAATCAGCTTTTGAGTTATTCTTTAACATTGCATTGATGTTGATAATAAAGATTGAAGCAGAGAATCAAATAAAAAAAATAGATTTGGTTTAATCACTCAGACTGTTAGTAAACAAATCTGTATTCTCACACCTTTTGTGTTTGTCTTCTAATACCCTCTCTCTCTCTCTCTTTTCACTTGTTTCATGTTTTGTATTTTCTCCAATACACCCAATGTTTGTCTTTACTTGTGATTCTTTCTGATGCATTATTTTATGTTTATGTAACATTATTGACTTTTTTACCACTCGTCAATATTACTGTCTAGCACTTTTTTTAATTTTTGTTTTTTTTTGTTTTAGTACATCTCTCCAAATTTAGCACTGAAACAACAAAAGGGAGCATTCAGTACTCACAGGCTTTAAACTATCTTGATACACAGGACTTTTGTGAAAACAGCCTCAGTACTTTTAATCAACTAGTTTAGTTTCAACAAATAAAGTTAAATCATATCATCTGGCCCAGTTTCTTTAAGTGAGAAACGTTGCGTCCCCCTATCCAGAGGACTTCGTCAGTCTGCAGCCTGCAAACCAGATCTGTCCAATAAGTAGCCTTCATTGCTGTGTTTCAAGCCAACCTCCTGTTGGAATCTCACAAATAATGCAAACAGAGTGCACCCATCCAAAGCAATCAACGAACAACAATAAAATGTTTTAGGCCAGATGTCCAACTTACTACTCAGAAACATCCTGATCGCAATCAAAGCCAAAGTGGTTCATAAAAAAGTTTGTACACTAAATCATCCAGATAGATAACAACAAAAACGTTTAAATTGTGTCATATTTGGTGATGAAGTCCTCCGGATGGGGGATGAAACTTTTCTCACTTAAAGAAACTGGTCCAGATGACATGATTTAACCTGTTTTGTTGTTATCTACCTGGATGATTGAGCTTACAAACCTTTTGTTTTTGTTTCAATTTAATTCTAAAACTGTCTGCTGAAAGTAAATGATCTTTTGACATGAGAATCTTGTTAAAGGAAGTTAGAGATCAGCATTGTATCTTAGGGCAGCTTTCTTTCCTCTCGTGTCACACAGGGACATATTAGGAGCATAAGAACACATACATGGCCAGAGGCAGCACAACATGCTGCGTGTAATATTCTCTTTGCTTCATATTTCAGGGTGCTCTGTTTTGTAGCCTGCAGGGCTTGTCTTGATAATGATCTGGGAAACACCCCCAATGACTTGTGCATTACCTTGTACAGTTATTTTTTCACTAAAAGTAAAAAATAAATACATAATCCAGTGAAAAGATAGTAAGACATAAAAAAAATTTGGATTTTAGCAAAACTAGCATATATTTTTGCAATATCATGGGTACTACAGTCATGCAATTTGTTCACAATTATACATATTGTGCACATATACTATTAGGCCCTTACTTTAAACAAACTGTAGACTATCCATATTAAGCTTAATGGGTTTAATTAAGTAAAGAGGAAAACCATCAGTATGATGGTCTCTGAAAAGATGGAAACTTTTGTGTCTTTGAAAGGCATTAACTGAATGTAATGTTGTTTAGCAGCCCCAGATGACTTGTCTTCTGTGTGGCTCATTATATCACACAGGTTGAACAAATCCTACTCAAGCGTACAGAGTTCATGTCTTTCTCCATTAAAGTCAAGTGTCCATTCTATTCTGGTTGTTGTTATTACCGTCTGTGAAGCGGTATTAATTTCTACTGATCCAAAAATATATGTCGTTCTGTCAGTTGTAATATGATGCAGGTCTTGTTTGGTTTATTTAAGGACACCATGACCCTAGCTGCTGGATAGTGATAGCTGGTAGTTGTTTCAGCAACTTTTTTTTCAGTCGTTTATATTATTTGAAGACTTATCTTCTAAAATCTGAACTACTATGAACATATTATGATATAAGATGATTTTTTTTTGGATGGTGTTTTTTGAGCCTGTTCTCACATTGAGAGGAGCCAGGCTTGTGCTGTGGAGTTTTCTGTGGAATGGGCTTTTTTCTTTGGACTCTTACAAAGACCAGAGCCGTCAATGTCAGCTGATTTCCAATGCTACATCTCTGCCTGTACTAGAGAAAAGGGGGGACATCATCCTGGGGGGACTCTTCTCCCTTCATGACATGGTGGTGGAGCACAATCTGTCTTTCACCGCTCAGCCTCCTCCCACAACGTGTACCAGGTACTTGGAGTGTTTGACTGGTAGCTGTAGGGCACTTGTGAATGTGTTCAGCTTTTTAAGGTGTCAAAAAATAAAATTGCTCTAAATTTGCTGCGGTGTTAATTTTACCTTTCACCAGATTAAATTTTCGAACTTTCCGTTGGATGCAGACTATGATCTTTGCCATTGAGGAGATCAACAGAGAAGGCAAACTTCTTCCAAACATCACAGTCGGGTACAAGATCTATGATTCATGCAGTTTGCCATATCAAGCTTTGAAGGCTGCAGTGGAGTTAATGGGAAAGGAGAATAATTCATATACTGAAGAAAAGACCCAGAATAATGACACTTGTCATGGGAGCGTGCCTGTGGTGATTGGAGATGGAGGCTCCACTCAGTCTCTTGTTGTGGCTCATTTCCTTGGAGTCTTCCATGTGCCACAAGTAAATTCATGAGGAATGCAATACTGTACAAGTTTGGTACTGTGAAGGCAGAATAAAGCAGCATGTTGTAGGGTATTCTTTCTGTTTGTCCACAATCATCTTTTAAATAATTTGTGTTGTTCCTGATTTGGCTTGTGCAGATTATTTCTATAACATCACACTCTGGCTGTTCACTTTAAAACCAATGAAACCATTTTGCAGGTCAGTTATTTCTCCAGCTGTGCCTGTCTGAGTGACAAAAAGGAGTTCCCAGCCTTTTTAAGGACCATGCCCAGTGATTTCTACCAGGTTCGAGCCAGCTAATGCTTAAACTGTTGTAGACAAACGAAAAAATTCTATGTACGTTTCACTTCTTTCATCTGCCCTTGTTCAGGTTGATGCCCTGGTACAACTGGTGAAACATTTTGGTTGGACTTGGGTGGGTGTGATTGCCGGCGATGATGCGTATGGTTACAACGGGGCAACCATCTTTGCAAATGAGGTGCATCACACACCCACTGAAGAAATAATCAATAAATCGTGATTTTATACTATCCTACTGTTAAGAATAAATTGTCATGGATCTTTGATTCTGGTCTCTTAGGTCAAAAAGTTTGGTGTTTGTGTTGCCTTACATAAAATCATTCCCAAAAACCCAAAGCCGACAGATATTTTATCCATCATTTCCACTATCCGTTTGTCTGGGGCTCAGGTGGTTTTAGTGTTCGCTGTGGAACAAGATGCAGTGATACTGTTTGATGAAGCACTCAGGTATGACACAAACCCAGCGACAGATGTTGGCAATCTCATTTATTTTGTTTGAGTTTGATTCCATGATGTGCTTGTCTGCACAACTGCAATCTCCATCTCTGTTAAATTTAGAGCTGGGCTGACTGGAATTCAGTGGCTGGCCAGTGAAGCTTGGAGTACAGCTGCTGTACTTTCCACCCCCAGAAAGTACCATCGCATCCTCCAGGGTACTGTTGGATTTGCTATTCAGCAAGCACACATTCCTGGACTACGAGACTTTTTGGTCCGTTTAAATCCATTAAAAGCAGATGCCCAGGAAGATCCCTTCCTTATACCCTTCTGGGAAGAGGTGTTTCAGTGCAGTCTGAGTGAGCAAGTTGAAGGTCAGAAAGAAAAATCTGAGGGTAAACCTCCGTGCAATGGAACAGAAGAACTCAGGAGTGTAACGAATATCTATTCAGATGTGTCACAGCTGAGAATTTCCTACAATGTCTATAAAGCTGTATATGCTGTTGTTTATGCACTAAAGAATCTGAAAAGCTGTGAGAAAGGAAAAGGGCCATTCCCTCTGCAGACGTGTCCAGATGGAGACAACATTCAGCCATGGCAGGTACCTTTCCATACAGTATATTTACTACCAAATTTAAATTAATATGACTTAGTTACTGTCATTTAATCATGTATTTTTTTTTCCTTAGCTACTGCATTATTTAAAACAAGTGCAGTTTGTGAATTTGTTTGCCGATGTAATA
The DNA here is from genome assembly GCF_014905685.2 of Nematolebias whitei. Taxonomy (NCBI): domain Eukaryota; kingdom Metazoa; phylum Chordata; class Actinopteri; order Cyprinodontiformes; family Rivulidae; genus Nematolebias; species Nematolebias whitei. Next base: position 33,934,901 of record NC_056503.1, on the reverse strand, counting down.
AAGTTTGATGAGAATGGCGACCCTGCAGCCATGTACGATCTGGTGAACTGGCAGCTGAAGCCAAACGGGGGGGTGGAGTTTGTCAATGTAGGAAAATTTGAAGGGTTGACCCCGATTACAAAGCAAAAACTTCAGCTCCGAGAAGAAAACATTCTATGGACTGGAAACCAAACCAAAGTAGAAGATTCTGTAAATTAAAATAAAAATTAGATTTGCAGATTTGTCATTATTACATGGTGTTTAATTTGCTGATCGTTGTAGTTTGACTTTTTTTTTTTTTTTTCCAAGGTTCCCTTGTCAGTATGCAGCTCCATTTGTCACCCAGGCACCAGGAAGGCAATGAGACCCAACTTCCCTGTCTGCTGCTATGATTGTGTGACTTGCACAGCTGGAGAGATTAGCAATCAGACTGGTGAGAGAAGGACATTTAAGCTTAATGTGTATTAAAAGTCCTACAGTATAACAGAGACATAAAAAAAATAAACAAAAACTCAGTGTACCTTCTTTCTGATTTGTTCAGATGCCATAGAATGTGTGCCGTGTCCACCAGAGTTCTGGTCCAATGATGAAAGGACCACCTGTGTCCCGAAACAAGTGGAATTTCTTTCTTTTAATGACACCATCGGCATCACTTTGGTGGTTATTTCCCTCTTTGGCTCCCTCAGCACCTGCGCTGTGGTTTTGATATTTTTTTGCAACAGAACTACACCCATTGTCAGAGCTAACAATTCTGACCTAAGCTTCCTGTTGCTCTTCTCATTGACCCTCTGCTTCTTGTGTTCTTTGACCTTCATTGGCCAGCCATCTAAGTGGTCCTGCATGCTGCGCCACACAGCATTTGGGATCAGCTTTGTTCTTTGTATCTCTTGCATTCTTGGGAAAACAATTGTGGTGCTAATAGCCTTTAAAGCAGCACTCCCAGGGAACAATGTTATAAAATGGTGTGGACCTGCACAGCAAAAGTCAGTTATTACCATTTGTACACTAGCCCAGGTAAATATTTTTTGCTTTTACTAAGCTCTAATGATAATTTCCATTTGTAATCCGAAGTTTAAATTTCTCAGGTCCAAGCCACAAAAAAAATGCATTAAAAAACAAGATTAAAATTCCAATCCAGAAAGTTTTAGGTTCCCCAACAACCACAACCTTTATATTCTATAAAGCTACTTAGTGCATACAAATAGTGACAACTACTATAATAAATGTTATAGTTTGTTGGGTTGTTTCTCTAAAAACCAGTTGCACTCATAGTTATGCACATCCTTTATTGGAAGTATGTTGCTACAGTGTTTAAATGTATAAAATGCAGAGTGAGCACAATTAGCTTGAATTTCTGAATTTCATCTGAAAACAAAACTATAACTGTTAAGTATGAATTCATTTCCAGATTCGAGTTCTAACTTCTACAAGTAAAACAAATGTAATATTAGACGTTTTTGGCTTAAAATGTGTAAGTATGACATGTTCCTTTCCTGCAGGTAATCATATGTACAATGTGGCTGATTGTGGCACCCCCTGCCCCGCACCAAATGATGCCACGGGAGAAACCTTTTGTTATTCTCTTCTGTGACGAAGGTTCAAAAATTGCATTTGCTTTGGTTCTGAGCTACATCGGCCTTCTGGCCTGCCTTTGTCTTCTGCTGGCCTTCCTGGCAAGGAAACTTCCGGGCAGCTTCAACGAGGCCAGACTCATCACTTTCAGCATGTTAATTTTTTGTGCCGTGTGGGTGGCATTCATTCCTGCCTACATCAGCTCTCCAGGAAAGTACGCCACTGTCACAGAGGTGTTTGCAATCCTGGCCTCAAGTTATGGATTGCTGGGTTGCATTTTTGCTCCAAAGTGCTACATAATCCTACTTAGACCAGAAAAGAACACTAGGAAACATTTAATGTCCAAATCTCCCTCTGGCAAATTTTAAAAGGAACACAAATTAATTCATTCCATTAAAAATATACTTTATTGTAAAACAGAGTAATTGTAGTGACATTTTACCACCAGATGGTGGTAGTGCACTGTACATAGTAACTTGAGCTCATTCATCACACAGTGATGTTTTCACACATTCTTTTTCTTACAAATAACTTAAATTGTCTTCATAATTATAAACTAAAAGATCAAATTTAATATGTAAATAAGAATTTACTCATACAACCTACAATACAGAAAAAAAAAGCAAATGCCTATCAACTCCAACAGAGATGCTCCTCTGACAGCTTGATTGCAAATCTGTATAAGTGTATATATTTTTCTGAATTAAATATATACTGAAAGTGCTACAGCTAGCTGCTGCTATTTTGGCTTACAACTATAGATAAAGTAAACGATAATAGGAATAACTGTGTGGTTTGTGGTGTAAATCAGTGATGTGCGGTGAGGTTTGCAGGCACTGACTCGTCTGGAATCGGATGCTCACATATATGAACCCAAAATAGAAGCTTATATTTCAATTTAACTTTTTTTTTTTTTAACACATCTAATTATGCTTTAAGCTAGCCGTTAGTTCATTATTTCAGAAGTGAACCTTTTCTTCAAACTGCAAATGCTATCTACAACAGGTAATATATTATTTATTCATAGCCTTTCCACAGAATCCCAATGCAGAAGATCTGAAATATCGCTTTAATTTGTTTGACTGGTGATTCACATTCGTTTCCAAACTCACATCAATAATCAATGCTCATTTTATGTGTAATCAAATGTAGAATATGTATAAAGAAGTGGGTTGATTTCTGTTTACAGTCACTGTCTGTCTGATTAGTAACCTTTTTTTACAACAATGCAATGATTGCTTATTTTAATCAAGGACGCTGCAATAGATCATTGACATTTGCCGTTTAAATACAAAGTAATTATTATGTTTGAATGAAAATACACGACATGATAGTTTCTTTATTGCAATGAATGACTGCAGACAGACCTAAAGGACGTTTGTCATGTCAGTGACAATAACTAATAAAAATTTGAGTACGGCTCTTGATGAACTAACATTCATGCCCTGGCTGCTGGGAAAAACACCCCCATGAACATAAACAAAAGCCAGTACAGAAATGACTGAGTGAGGATGAATTAGTGTGAAGAAAATGATAGATGAGTTTAAAAAAAATAAAAAATCAAGACTCACTCCTGTATTCTCACTCTTGTATCCTTTTTAGTAGGACAATGCACGGCAGATATTGACTAAATGACCAGACATTTTGCTCAATAAATACTAGAAGACAGAGTGATGTAAGAGAAAAGTTGAGTAAAAAAATACACAAAGACCACACAATAAATTTTAAAACATGTTCCAGGAGGCCTGTAATAAATATCAGTCTTGTGTCCTTTACCATTTGTTTTGTTTTGACAAGAGCAAGTGTTTGTTTGACTTTAAAAACTGTAATAAAGAAATAGTTCATCCGTCCATCCATTATTTTTATCCGTTTCTTCCTTTTTGTGTCACTGTGCGAGAGGCGGGGTGGACATGTCTCCAGGGTAGACATGTCTCCAGTCCATCACAGGGACACAGAGACAAACGAGACAAACAACCATTCACTCTCTCACTCACACCTAGAGACAATTTAGAGTTACCAATCAGCCTAACATGCATGTTTTTGGGCTGTGGGAGGAAACTGGAGCACCCGGAGAAAACGCACACATGCACAAAGAGAACATGCAAACTCCACCCAGAAGGGTCTCAGAACCGGGATTTGAACTGGCGACCTTCTCACTGAGAGGCACCAGCTCTACCAGTTGTGCCACCGTGCAAACAGGGAATCATTAGTTTGTTAATTGATTTTCAGTGTTTACAGTCTACTTGTGACATTTGCTTCACAATTACGCTGCTTCTTTCCACCCACCTAATTTTCAAGTGTTTGCAAATAACACCAACGATTCAGAAGGCAAGTCACACTAAAGCAGGAATTAGCATAATGTTTTTGTTTTATGGCAGTGATTTGAGAGGCTTTACGGGAACAGAAAATGTGCAACTCACAGCAGCAAATTAAGAATACAGCAACATAATGCTCTGCTGAATCATGAACACTTAAACTTTGTTCAGAAATGCATCTGCAATAAAACAAATGTAAAACAAAATAAACAAAAAAATGTCTGAAAATGAATGCAATCAACGCAAAACATGAAGAAAATTCAATTTTTTTACTTTTTAAAAACAATATTCAGATTTTCTACAGAGGGAGTGGTGGTTAGAGGTGGATCAGAAGGTTGCCGGTTCAACTCCTCATACCGACAACATCAAAATGTGAGTGGAAAAGGTAAAATACCCATACCTGCTTCAACCCTCATTTCCCCCACACTGTGCCTTTGAGCAAGGCCCTTAATCCCCCCTGGATGCCCTAGATAGCAGCGCTCTGCTCCACACAGAGGGCTGTGGTAGCTCGATGGTCTGTGGTTGCGTCAGGAAGGGCATCCGGTGTCAAAATAATTGCCAAGTTTTCTCTGCTTCTAAAAAAATAGAGAAAATAGAGAGAAAAAAAAATGTTTTCGTGCGACTTAGTTTGCTGCGGCGAAAAGAATGGAGCAGCCGAAAGAAGAAGAAAAATTAATTTTCTACACAGTTTGAGGAGCTGACATGGAAATGTGTTTGGGAAAAAAAAAAACAATTACATTTTACTAAATCTCCTTTTCAAATCTCATTTTTGCTGATTTATAAATTATAACAGCAAAACAGATAAGGAAGCACTGAACAACGCTCTTATAAACACATTATATATATTAAAAAAAAAAACATTTGGGAAACTCCCAACAAACTGTTACGTAAAAAAAAAGTATTATCAGCCATAACAGTAAACATGTAACAAAAAGAAGAAGAAGGGGAAAAAAAACAAGGCTATTTAACTTGTTATTTCAAGTACAATAAAAACAATGAAATGAAACATTTTTTTGTCCAGATGATTTGACAAAAAGTAAAATCTTCTTTCCGATGTCAGGAGATCAAACAGCACTTGTCATATCTTTCTAAAACCACTCAGGCCGCAGGGAGACTCAAAACCCTTCAGACTGAAACCCTGACAGACGTACCTTTGCTCATCCTTTTTTTTTTATCCTGGAAAATCTTGGCTCCTCACATTCGTATGGATGTTATCTTGACAGTTATCACCCACTCAGTCGTGTTGCAGAAGAAGCAGAGAATACTGACGACATTTACAGATAGGATTTTTTTTTTTCTCACTTTTTCCTCCTTTCATTAATTAACAGACTTGTTCTGGTAGTAGATTTAATTGTCCTGTTAAATGTACCACTGTCTTGAATGATTATTAGGGAGATACATGACATTAAAAAGACGGTAAAGAAATAAAGTAAATGATCAATTTTAAATCTTATCAACCTTATTTGTGTCACTCAAATGGATGTTGAACTTTAATCAGAACAAACATACATGTATGTGAAATTGTCATCTCTTGTCACCATTAATGCACATTTAACTTCAACTAAATAGTTTGTTGATATTGTTTGTTGCTAACTTGTTTAACAAAAAAACACTGGTACTGACTAAATCAAGTGTCCACCAGTGAACCAGAAAGAAAAGTTTTACATTTTAAAATTCAAAATCTGTAAAAATGAAATGCTTCCTGTTGGACTGGGGATGAGTTTTTGCCTCGAGCAGAGATTTATTGTTCATGAGTGATGGCAGGATGGATCAAGAGACGGATTGACAGATCGAGACCTTGTCAGCAGTAAGAAGGATGTTGCTCTGGTCTGTGGGGGTAAAGAAGCAGCTGAGCTAAAATGTGAAGCTCTGAGTTTACAGGTCCATCTAACTTCCAGTCCTCACCTATGGTCATGATTAAAGGATCAAAAATGTCTGAGATCTTGGAAACATGAGTTTCTTCCATACGGTGACAAGGCTCGTCCTTAGAGAAGAGGTGGGAGGGTTGGTCATCAAGGTGGAATGCAAAAAGGTTGATCAGATGTCCTGAAATGTGCAGGACTGTCCCATGTTTTTCACTCCTGTCCCAACAACCTGCAAGTTGAAGTAATGTCTCACATGTGACTGGGTCAGATTAAAAAATGCATTATCCATGCTTTAATAACGTCATCGTTCCTTTCTCTCTCTGCCTCCTTTGCAGCAAAGGAAGCAGAGACATTTTCTCTGAGCTGCACAGCTGTCAGTCAAAATGTGCAGCGGCATCCCCACTTTTTCAGTTGTCAAGAGGTTTGTTTTTTTATTTTAATAATGATAAACATTTAAAAAATGTTCCACTTTAAAGAAAAGTGTGTTAATAAAGCTTTTTCTAATAAACAAACAAGGGTCCAACTAAAAATAAGTTTTTTTTTTCTTAAAACTTTTTTAAACATTCCACTAACAGCCAAAGCAGAGCTTGATTAACGTAATGTGAGATCTATAATAAATTAAAATTTATGATGACATCACAGCAAATTCCAGGTCTCTCAAATTTCAGTGAGACTAACCTGTATAAATAAAGGTTGAATGAATAGATAAGTGTCCTGCATTGCCCCGTAAGGATTTTTTTTTTAATCCCACATTCAGTTTGGGGGTATCTGGTCACCCTAAACGCAGAGTAGAGCTGCTGCTCCTCCACAGCAAAAGGAGTCAGAGCAGGAGTGGGCCAACACTTTGTTTCCATAGGGACAAATCAAGATATTTAAAGCAATTAAAGGCCTGCCTAGAGAATTGAATAATATATATTTTTTGAAGACAGATAATCTGGAATACTTGTTTTCCATCCTTTATCTTGTAGCACACTTTTCATTCAACTTTTATTTATACATGTTAGTCTCACTGAGCCTCGAGGACTCATTTACAAGAGAGACCTGCCATGCTTGATAAAAAACATGTCTCCCAACACTCTGTAGGAAAATAAGACAAACTTTATGTAAACTGGTTCTTGTGGCAATATATTCATTAGCTTAAAAAAACAAAATCACATGCTTGCTTTTTGGAGTCTTTAAGGTTAAGTCTTAATTCTGGAAACACAGTGACTTAACCTGAACCTAAATATTTTCATTGTATTTGACCAAAATATTTAATTTAGACTTATTTAAGTGTAATTGATTTAATGCAGGTTTTCATCAACTTATTTAAAAGTTGAGGCTAGAGAAGGTGGGCCTGTGACCGGAAGTTCGCCGGTTCTACTCTGAACCGACAACATCAAAATGTGGGTGGGAAACGTGAAACATCCACACCTGTCACCACCATCATTTTGCCCACTCTGGGACCCTGAGCGAGGCCCTCAGCCCCCACCATCTGCTCCCTCGGGTGCCCTAGATGGCAGCTGTCTGCTCCACACAGAGGGCTGTGGTAGCTCGGTGGTCTGTGGTTGTGTCAGGAAGGGCATCGAGCGTATAAACAATTGCCAAGTCTTCCTTCAACTTAGTTTGCTGTGCTAACCTCTGAAGAAGGGAGCAGCCGAAAGAATATATTTTTTTTTATTTTTTTAATTTTAATTAAAGCTATTAGGGGATGAATGGAGATTGTCCAACAGCCACCGTTGACCCTCGGCCCATATGTTGCTCATGTCTGACTTAGAGGGACATCCGATCAGAATGCCTCCTGGATGCTTATCGCCAGAGGGTTTCGAGATGTGTCCAACTGGGAAGATATATATATATATTATTTTATAGTCACACTTAAGGATTGCCCTTGGAGAAATTAAGAATATGGCTGGGATTTCTCCAGCACAAATGGAAAATAATGGATGGATGAATGGGTAAAGTGCCTTTCAAATTAATAGTCAGAGCTGGTCCCTTTAAAGTTCCATTTCATTCTGAGGCTACAGGTGAAAATATTCAGATTCAAAGCTTCAGTACGCCATAGCGCTGGTGGTTAATTTAGATTTTAGTACATTTTTTGACACACAAAAGCAGTGATTGGAAAATGTATTAACAAGATTGAAAAAAGGTGTGTTGAAAATAAAATTAATGGACATATTCATCCCATAACCTACATTCTGTCCTCATGATAAACATGTTGTTGTTTTCCACTGGTTAAATTTATGGTCATTTGTTGCTGTAGCTATCAGTCAGTTCAGGTAGCTTTTACTTTGCATCATCCATTATGTAAGAAGAAAAGAATCGGACTCACTGAGGAGGTGGGCACCATAGAAACTGCATCAGAAACCATTGATCTATACTAAAAAAAAAACGTTCACAATTAAAAGAAATCCAAATAATTAGAAGCTTTCTGTTAAAACTGATTTGATAAAAGTGTTAATGTTTTTTTTATTTTTTTATTTACGGCCTTTTCCTCAGGGAATGGGGGGGGTTTCAGTCCAAAATGGGTAAGAAGATGAACGTCTTAACAGCACGCATCTGAAAGACAAAGATGCAGTTTCTCACACTGAATAATACATGTGAGAGCAAACAATTCTCACAGTGTAGAACACGCTCACACATCTGCTGTCTGATGAAGGATTGTTTATCTTGGCTGTAATTAGTGTCACACCACACAAACTCATGAGCTGATCCCCTGATGAAGTGTTGATTCCATTTATGGGGACAGACAGCTGCAGACATTTTGACATGTTTGCTTTCTTTTTTTTTTCCTTAAAAAAAAAAAAAAGATGTTTTGCTTTTAGAACATTCAGTTTCATGTCCCACAGAACAGATCAATTGTGATTGGATAATTAAAAGTCAGAAGAAGTTTGATTGAACTTAAACAATGTTAAATATATTTAGAAAGGTA
>NC_056503.1:33855997-33925859 GCF_014905685.2 Nematolebias whitei | reverse complement strand
ACATATATATACTGTGTATATAGCATATCTTAATTTTCTCTTATTACTCACTATATTCAGTGCATGTGTGTTAGGAGATTTCTCAAAGTTTAGCTAACATTAAATTCAAACATACTAAATAGAAAGCTTTGATTTTAGGAAATAGGTCAGATGTGTTGAATTTGAATCTTGTGGAAAGATTAGGAACAATTATCTTGTCTGTTCAAGGTAACTCTATGAATGACCTCATTTATAAGGGAAAAGGATTTTAATTCTCTGACTAATGGCTAGTCTGAATAGGGCCAAGAAAAAAGTGGATTACTGTCATCTTAAGTCATCTCCCATCTCCAAACTTTTAAGGAAGGGTTTATGTGAATAGTAATTTTAAAAGAAGTTGCATTTGTCATTTATGCATTTCCTTTTTTTTTTTTTTTCCTGTAAGAAAAATGTATTTTTTTCTTGGAGGTTGTGACCAAGACTGCACTGGAAATGCTGCATCTAATGATTCTTATGTCTGCACAGAACATCAGGCTTCTATATAAACAACTGTACAGGTATAAAGCACAACCCATGATTATGATGATGATGATGTGAAAGATGAAAAAAGGTGTTTGCATGAACTGCTGTAATTTCTGTCGACTTGATTAAGGATGGGAAAAAAAATCCACTTTGGTAAAGACTTTTTTTTTTTAAACAGGGATCACTATTGTCCCTGTCCCCATGTAGAACACAGTGACAGGCTTGAATGACCACCGACCTATAGCCTTAACATCGGCACTCATGAAGTGCTTCAAGAGGCTAGTAATGACCCACAATGAACTCCATCGACGTCACTATAGACCCACATCTGTACACCTAAAGAAGGAACCGCTCCACTGCTGACACCATTGGTGGGCCACACAGCCCTCACCCACCTGGAGAGCAGAAATTCTTACATCCGTCTGCTCTTTCTGTATTTCTCCTTGGCCTTCACCCCCATCATCCCCACAGACCATGGTGCAGAAGCTCTCCTTTCGTGGACTGAGTCCCACACTGGGGAACTGGATTCTGGACTTCCTGACCAACAGATCTCAGACTGTCAGGATCCACAATATTATCTTCTCCTCCATCACCCTCAGCACAGGCTTGCTCCAGGGCTGCATGCTGAGCCCCCTCCTGTTCACTTTGCTGACACATGACTGCTCGGCTAGACACCCCAGCGGTCATATAGTGAAGTTTGCAGACAACACAGCAGTAGTGGGACACATCAGGAACAACAATGAATCCAAATACAGAGAGGAGGTGGAACACCTGGTGCAGAGACAATAATCTCTGAATCAATGTGAAGAAGACCAAGGAGATAGTGGATTTCAGAAGGGACAAGGATCATCTTCATCCCCTACACATCGGATGAGCATCTGTGGAGATTGTCTCCTGCCACAGGTAACTGGAAGTGCATATATCCAGTGACCTCACCTGGAGAGCCAGCACTTCCTGTCTAGTCAAGAAGGCCTACCAGTGTCTCTACTTCCTCAGGAAGCTGCAGAGAGCTGTACTTGGGAGCTCTGTCCTGAGGAGCTTCTATAGCTGTGTGGTGGAGAGCATTCTCTGCACCTGCATCACCGTGTGGCACGACAACTGCACTGCTGCTGAGAAGATGGATCTGCAGAGGGTAGTTAAAGCTGCACAGAAGACTGTGGGGAGCAGCCTTCCCACCACCTCGGACCTCTACACTTCACGATGCAGGGGGAGGGTGCTCCGCACCATGAAGGACTCCACTCATCGTGCACACAGTCTGTTCCAGCCCCTCCCCTCAAGCAGGCGGCTGACAAGCATTCAGAGCAAGACCACCAGGCTCAGAAACAGTTTCTTCCCTGCATCTGTCAGACTGCTGAACTCAAGCTGCACTTAATTCAGCTTAATCTTACATTAAATAAATAAATAATAATACAGTATATATATATATATTCCAAATTCCATACAATAAACATGCAAATGTGAGCTGGTATGACAATAAAAAAATTCTTGAATCCTTGAATACTTGCTCTGACATAAGTGATTTATTTCTTCAAACTTTAGTTGTTTGAAGCGCTATCCACACCAGGTAAGATAACAGTTGCTCATATAACTTTCCACTGAATACCACTTGCCCTGTGATGGACTTGCGACCCGTCCAGGGTGTACCCCGCCCCTCGCACAGTGATTGCTGGACATGGGCACCAGCGACCACTGTGACCCAAAATGGAATAAGCGGGTAAAGATAATGGATGGATGGATGGATGAATACCACTTCAAAACATCTGAACTATTGCTTCAAGGTCAAATTAACTCAAACTTTCAATGTGACTGTGACTATCCCTGCTGTGGGCTTTCAGAAAAGCTACTCAAACACTAAAAATGATCTGCCTTAAAACAGTGATTATTGGCTTCATTATGGCTGTCAAAGAGTTTTCTTGCTTGAATGATCAGGTGGAGGCAGAGGGAGGCCAGAAGTAACAACCTGTAAAATCCCATGGCTGACAATAATGCACAAAATAATATCCAGTTGTCTGTGATTTCTCTCTCTCTCTGTCTGTCTGCAGGCTTTATGTGAGTCTGCAGGAGAACAAAAAACAGCACCTGAAAAATCAGTGTTGAACCAGAAAATTTAAAAAGAGATGCTTAGAATTTAAAGACTAATTTAAACAGCTAAAATAGACATCAAACACAACTAGAGAAATTGCATTTCCTGCAAAAATGCGGTGTGAATGATTATTGCTGAAGAACTTGCTGAAAACCAGCTGAAATTAGCTTAATTCATGCTGAAATGTAGCTGAAATGTAAGAACACGTCTAAGTTAGCAGATGAAAGCAGAACGAACACATATTTGCTGAATTTAGTTTAAAAGAGCAGAAATTAACACAAAAAAATTAGTAAATTATCTACAAAAGCTGAAATTAACAAAAAACAGGTTCAAAAGTAGCTGAAAAGGCCGAAAGAAGCTTAAAATACCAGAAGGAAGTGAAAAGAGCACTCTTGTGCCCAATTAGGCTGAAAGAAGCAGAAATGAAATCTGAAAGAATGCAGAAATAAGAAAAAAAAAAAATCAGCTGTAAAGTAGCTAAAAAATAGAAAGAAGCTTAAATCACAAGAAAGAAGTGGAGAGCACATTTTTGCTGAATTAGACTGAAAAAAAGTTGAAATGAATGTCAATAATGTAGATTTTGCTGAAACTAGCATAAAACAGCTAAATAGTAGCTGAAATAGCAGAACAAGCTGAAACAAGCTGAAACTAGCTGAAATAAGCTGAAAGGAGCATAACAAGTTGAAATCAGCAAAAAGAATTTAGAAGAAACGCAAACATGTTGTAGTTAGCAGAAAGAATCTGAAAGAGCACAAAACAGCTGCAAAAACAGCTGAAAGTAGCTGAAATATATTTAGATGTGCACAAGGAAGCTGAAATAAGCTGAACCAGAACTAAATGTGAAAGGAGCAGTAAAATATTGTAAACAGATATAAAGATTTGAAGGGTGTAAAATGAGCTCAATTAATTTTATATGAGGGAAAAAATGGCAGGGAAGGCAGAGAGCAGGAGCTGAGATGAATGAGTCATGCTGTTAGAAGTTGTGGTTACCCTTAGAAAGAGTTTGTAAGTTTATATATATCAGAAGTGAATGTCTGAGAAGTTGCTGTGAGGTGAAATAGGGGTGCGTCCTGCAGATGAAGGTTGTTAGCTCCTGGTCGAATCTTTCTCGAATGCAGCCTAAGACGGCCTGACCTTAGTATTGTTTGGGTAATACTCAGGTGCACCCTGGGATGAAGACACTATAGATCTAAGAAGTAGTCGGTTTCTGTTTGTAGTAAAATTGTATTTTCATGAAAAATAAAGCAAATTTGCCTGCTTTAGGTCCAATGCTTCTTTCCTGGACAAATCTGACCTTTAGAAATCTAAAAATGGTCGCAAGTGATAAACTATTGTTTAGTGACCTGTAAAATACCAAATGATATCATAAGAGGAGGTAGGACTCCTTTTATGCCAAAGTTCACTCGTGCCCTCACATATATGAAGCTAAATTCAAGAAGGCTTTCCGAGAGAAGGAAAAAAGGTTCTTTCTTTTTCTTATCGCCTCCGAAACTGATAATATCTGCTGCTTCCAAAGATTATAGAATTTCATTTTCTCCAACAGTTTTTCAGTCTCCAGACCACAAGACTCCCCATAGGACAAAAAAATAAATAAAATCCTTAGCGAATGGGCAAGAATATATAGAGGTTTAGCAAATTAATTAATAAAACATGTGCTGTGGTGACCTGTGAAGAAAGAACATAGGAAAGAAAATGAAATTTGTATATAGTGCCAAATAACCAAACAAAAATGAGAAACATTGTTTTCTATATCCAACAAAATTCAGTCAGGTCATCTGGCCAGGTGACCTGACTGAAAAATGTTGGATTGTATACCTGGATTATTGAGCATGGACTTTGTTGTTTTCAACCAGTTTGACACTACCGTCAACAAGGAAGAGGGCCGACAATGGAGGAGGGGGCGTGACAAAGAGATCATCTTAGCACCAACAGAACTGGTTTGTTTCACATTGGAGTAAGCTATTGAGGGAAGAATCAGTTTTGTGCATTTCCTTGACTGATGAAGCCTTCTGGATCGAAGGCGAAATGTTTCAGTACAAAAAAAGAAACGGTCCGGATGACCAGACTGAAAAATGTTGGGTCATCTGGACAGTTTTGTTTTTGTTGAAATGTTTCGTCCTTCATCCAAAGGACTTCATCAGCCCGAGGAGCCACAACAAACTCAGTTCCATAAGTGGTTTACTCACATAGTGGGCCAACCAGTTTTAAGAAGAAGAAGAAAAAGAAATTGTCCAGAAAGCCTGACTTAACTTTTTTTGGAATTTTGACTTTGATTATTGAGCATGAACTTTTTGGCTATGGCTGCCTCAGAGGAGTCGATGGGGGAGAGGGTGGACTCCAGAAACCATCTTATCACCTTAAAACTGGTTGATCCTCTATGTGTGTAAGCCACTTATGAAATTGAGTTTGTTGTGTCTCCTTGGACTGACGAAGTCCTTAGGATGAAGGACGAAACATTTCAACAACAAAAAAGAAACCATCCAAATGACCTGACTTAACTTTGTTGGATTTTTTTTTTTTACTTGGATTATTGAGCATGAACTTTAAAGTGTTTTTTATAGTTCACCTGCTTCACTACACAGTAGGTATACATTTGATAAGCTCATTGTCATATTTATGCTTATGTGACTTGGTTAGGGCTTTATAATACTGCCCAGTCTTGAGTGCATTGTTGCATTTTGAACAGTTTCACAGCATATTCAGACAAAGCTGTGAGGAACAAAAAAGGAGTGAAAATTAAGAAAACCTTCGTGTGTGTAGAAGCATTTGTTGTTTTTTGTGTGCCACTTATTAAAAGGATTGCAATTCCCATTTAGCTAGGCAAAACAAAAACAAAAAATGTGTTCAATAAGTAAAAGGCTTTTGCAGTCATACATATGAAAAATTCAGTATCATTACTAGAACTGCAATAATGGATGGTTTCTGCAGTCATTTGCATTTTTTGGGTCAGTCCATGGTATAAAAAATGAGAACTGCAGGAGGTGAAAAGGCTGAAAGAGGATTTATAGTGACGCCTTGAGAATGAGGTATCAGATTATCCTTGTAATTATTTCATGGTAAGGAGCGAACAGCCTGGTACCTCTGAGTGCATCTATTAACATTAAAATCTCAAATCTCTCAAGCCCATCATTTCCAGACACCCTGTCAGATATTACAGCAGAGCCACAGTCCTTTCATGCCCCAAATCAGTCAGTACTGTGGAGAAGAACAGCAGGGTCGTCACTCAAACAGGATAAGGAGCGCATTTCAAGGAATAAAACAGGTGAAATATAAAAGAGAAGAATAGTTTTTAAAAAATATAAAAAACTAGAAAAGTCACAAGCAATGAGTTAAAAATCAAAAAGTTATAATAGTTTTGTACATGAAGGAAAAAATATTTTGAAGAGACATTTTTAAGATGTTTGAATAACAAAAATGAGCAAATAATTCTATAAACAACAAAACTATCTTCTTTCTGTGAGGCACTGTTCAACACAAATTAAAGCAAGAACAAAAACACATGCTGCTGTAGTATGGTTTTAGAGACACTTCACAATAAAACTAACAGGTCACTTTGTTCACACCACTTTGGTTCTTCTCACCACGAGCATATCAAACACTCCGACAAGTGTTTGCAACGGGAGTATTTTTCTTCTAAACTGAGATTCTTTACAAAGCCAGGAAATTCCTCAGATCAGGACTGAGAATTTAAAAGTACAGATTTGTTGGTAATTGTTGTTTTTTTAAGGAATACTGAGACTGCTGAGTTTTTCAAATGTCCAGCTGTCTCAGTCGTGGCTGCTAACAAAGTGTAAATATATCGTATGTTCCGAGCAAGTGTCAGTGATAGTGTAAATTTATACAAAACTTTATTTTATTTTATTCCTCTCACTACACAGAAAAAAAAACCCTAGTTTTCTTAGTTTTAAATGAAGATCATGTCACATTGTTGTAGCTGTTTTAGTCAAACCATGAAAACATTATGCACAATCTCATGCAATTATGCAACATTTGTGTGATTTTGCATGATCTGGTAGAGATTTGAGTGTGTGTTGTGAATCTAAAAAAGGTAAATCTGGTCCTCTGGCCATTAAAAAAAATAATAAAATTTTTTTTTTTTTAAATGTAGAAATGTTTCGTCTTTCATCCGAAAGACTTCTTCAGTCTGAGGAGCTGTATTCAACTTCTCAGAGTGGATCAACCAGTTTTGCTGCTGACAACCAAAACCAGCTGCTCACATGATCAAGAAGGACCATCAGCCTAACAATGGATCATTAGCACACTGATGGCTGTTTACTGTTCACAGAGGGCTGAGTGATACTAGCAATCACAGCATTGTAAGAGGGGGACAGTTGAACCCGGAGGCCTCCACCCCTGTTTAATGATGGACGGTTTCTTTTCACAAAGATGGCCTCCTTTACTCCTCTCTCAAACCATCGTTCCTCTCTGTCCAGGATGTGAACATCTTCATCCCTGAAAGAGTGACCGCTGGCCTGGAGATGAGTGTAGACCGCAGAGTCCTGGCCTGATGATGTTGATCTTCTGTGCTGGGCCATCCTTTTGGCCAGTGGCTGTTTAGTTTCCCCGATGTAAGACTGATCACAGCCCTCCTGACACTGAACAGCATACACAATATTACTCTGTTTGTGCCGGGGGACTGGATCTTTGGGATGAACCAGTCTTTGCCGTAATGTCTTTTGGGGTTTAAAAGCCACTGTGCACCTTCCTTTGTCTGCTGGGAGAATGGTGATGTTTTTGTCCTTGCTAAGAGTGGTGAGTGCATCCCTCTCCTCTCTACTGATGTTGGAAGGTGGTGGTTTGGCATTGCTGAGGCAGGATGAAACTTTGATTCTGAGTTGTTTTGCTTCAGCCTCTTTAATTTTGTTGTTGCGGATAGCTGACTCAGTAGCTGTGATCATCTCCACCAGAGGAATTCTACTTGGTGCAACCGCAAAGTTCAGTCCCCTGGCAAGTATCTCTGTCTCTGGCTGGGTGAGCTGTCTGTCAGATAAATTCTTCACCCACTTTTCTGTCTACCTGGCATGTAATTGACTACTGGAGTGTTGTCCTACACTGAATGCTTTATTTGAATTGTGATGGAGTTGATGAGCTATTAGTAAATTAAACTTGTTTTGTTGTCGAGTCTTGGACTTGACATGCTGTGCTAAGCATGCCTGATCTGTACAGTCCATCACTTGCTGAAGTGTGGTCTGATCTAGACACCATGTTAGTTTTTGTTTGATGTGCTCTTCTTTGGCCTTCGAGGCCTCAATAGTAAAATTGGTCTGTCTCACCCGTTTATTCAGCAGCTGGGTTTGTGCCTTCTGAAGGATCTTGCTTGCCCGGTACCCACTGACCGAAGATTTTAGTTCCAGGCTCTTGGGAATGATGCCACTTTGTCGACATCTGAGGTTGAATCGCAAATGGTTCCTGTAGTTTGCCCTCTTCCTTGCTGTTTTCTCAAACTAACTAGTTTGAGGCAATCCTGGCCAAAGTGGCCCAAAATATCCTGATGCATGCTCAATAATCCAGGTAGAACAATCTAAAAAAGTTAAACCTGGTGCTCTGGACATTCAAAAAAAACAAAAACAATGTAAAACAACAAAAAAATGTAGAAATGTTTTGTCTTTCATCCGAAAGACTTCCTCAGTCTAAAGAGCTGTATTTGTGTGTTGTGAATGTTTGCCAGATACAACCAAACCAAATCTTAGTACATCTGGAAAACGTACTGAGATAATCATTTTTTTGTGCAGGCTAAGCTCAACTAGGTGTGGTGGCCATCTTGAACTGGGTTGACTCCTAAAGCTAATCATTTATAGACAAACAGCTAACAATTATTTTCTGAGAATTTAATTAAAACATGTCCTGGAGTTTGTATGACATTTTGCTAACATAAAAACAGAATTTATTCCAGCAGGTTTAGGATTTAGGAATTAATGTTGTGAAATGTGTTGCCTTCAAAATATGTGTTTGGGACAATGCTCAGCTACAACCACACCGTTTTTGAGCTCAATATTTGTAAAATTGTGTGAATGATTTTTTTGTTTTCTTAGGTCAGTTGTTTAAGGCTGCCATCTTGGTTTGAGTCGAGCCCTAAAATTTAAGTTGTGGACTTTCATTCATTGATTACCTTCCTAAAGTTTTATATAAATGTGTTCAGTTGTTTATGAGATATTTTGTGAAGGCAATGGCAATATTTAAACACATCACACGCCATTATTCATTCAACCTTCATTTACACAGATAAATCACATTGAGCCTCAAAGACTTGTTTACAAGTGAGACCTTTTTAGACAAAAAGTAATGAAAGTGATGCATGTATAGGATTTGGAGGCAAATATATATATCCTATTGAACTCTCACTCCTTGCACGAGAAGCGATAGCCTGAGATTGAAAAAAACACCCCGCACATTGGCACAAAGTGACACAGACATTTCGCAGGGGAGAGGAGACAAGGGCGGTGAGCATGTCCAAGGATACTCTAGAGGCATTGTAGGAGTTCTGATAAGAATGGTATAATCAGCCATTTCGCTCTGGTGAGATACGTAAACACTCTTGAGGGGTGCTTGTGCTTATCCAATCTGTTGCGGAACCCAATCCATAGTGTAGCACTAAAAGGAATACTTCCGGGTTGCATGAATTGCTGTTCAATATGCTAGATTAAGGAAAATGTACTGGTATAATTCCTTATATGAGTAAGAACTGTCTTAATTTACTTAGAAAAATATGTGTTGTATCGCTGCCGATTTTCATGTTGCTAATTTATGCTACTTGTATTTCTGTTAAAATCATTGACATATTTTTGTCATGGTTTAAATGATATGCAGCTTCACCACTGAGTGGCGTTGTTTCACCATGGAAATAAATCATTCTGTTTCTTGCAGGGATTTTCTTCATTCAGTCCAGGCTGGGGGTCAGGTCTAATGTGCTGCATATCATCTTAACCAATGATTTGTAATGGAAATACGAGTGATGTAAATTAGTTACATCAAGATCAGTGAAGATAGAGCACGTACTTTTCTAAGTAAATTAAGACAGTTTTTATTCATAAACAACAGTGATCCGAAGGGAAATGCAAGTGGCACAATTTATCTACATTAAGATCGGTCGAGATAGTACACGTAATTTTCAAAGTAAATCAAGACAGTTTTTATTCATAAACAACAGCAATCCGTGCGACCCGGAAATACACTACGGATCGTGCTTCCATAACAGATTGGGGAATGACAGTGCCGAGGTCGACCTAGGACAGCGCCAGAAAGAATCCAAGAGTCATGTAATGATGACACAATGTTTATTCAGCCGGGTCCCTCTGATAGGTCTGCAGACTTCCTTGGTGGGAGGGGAGGGAAGGGGGCAGAGCATCGAATTTACAGGGCCTCCAGGCAAATTGAAATAAGGTGACTTGTCAAGGCCAGCCAGGGAGCCAAATTCAGATAAACAACATTTGTTTTGGGGTCAAGCAGAACTTTTCTGATTTATGTCTGACTTGAGTCTTTGCTGGTCTTCACGAATTCCAAACGCCCAAATTAAGTGGACGCACCACTGGTCTATGCCTGAGAGTGTTCCCCAAGGTCTGATCCATCCTGCTAGCGAACTCTAGGGGCCACATTAGTTGGAGCCCAGAATATAGTTGAGGAACAGTCTTATCTACTACCGCAACAAAGTTTAGTCAAATATCTTTGTTATAGCCATTTTAGAGTTTGGTTCAGACCAGATGGAAGAATGATGGTTCAATCCTAGCTTCTGCCAGCACATGTTGAAGTGTGCTTGGGCAAGACTCTGACTCCAAGTTGTCTTGAATCTGTGTCAGTGGTTGAATGTTTTTAAAGATAAATTGAAAAAAATCAACTGTCATTTAAAAAAAACAAAAACAAATCTTGTTTCGTTTAAATCTGACACTTGACAAGAAGCATCACCTTCTCATATTAAGTTTCCAATTTAATTGTCCCTGCTCTTCAAATGAGCATGGAAAAATCCACCAATCTGCACTTCCTGCCTGATAAACAGTACCTGGATAAGATTCAATGTTTGCTGGCAGGGCTTCCATTCATCAAGACACCATGCCAGCACAGCTGCAGAGAAGTGCGGTGGAGATGAACATCACTTGGGTGAGACAAGTGCAGCAAGGGAAACCAGATGGTGAACAGAGTATAAAAGGCTTTGATTAGTTAATCTCACGAGACACGTGCACATAAACACAGTCAGATAAAAGTAATAAAAGGTAACAGGAGATTATTTTTTTGTATTTTTATGAACCAGACATGTTATGCTCTTTGCTGTACCTGAGGCACAATCTTCCCCCTTTGCAGAGTAACGGCTGGATGTACACTTTGAAGAACAAATGGTATGGGTCACTTTATGATTTATCAAAGAAAAAAGAAGAAAGGGGAAAACAGTGCACCTAGTCTACAATAGTCTCAGCTGAAGGGGAAAAATAGTGGACTAACACAGGAAAATTGTTACTGAAGAGAAAAATATAGAAGTTCTGCAATATGGATCTAACAATGGAGTAAAATGTATACATTTTTGTCTCAGCTTTTATGGGATGTGATGCAATTTTAATTTTGTGAATGTTTATGAAGCATTCACACTATTGTGATCAATTTTTCTTTTGTACGTTTTTCAGCATCTTCGTCATTCCAAAGTTTTCGTGGTATTTCAACAAATATCAAAACGTTCAGCTCATTCAGGACAATTCTGCTATAACTTTTAGTATTTGTGCAACTTCAGCTTTTTGAAATATTTAGTCTTTTCTGCCATTTCTTTTCTCATAGAAAATGAACTGAGCTCATTTTACATCCTTCAAATCTTTAGATGTGTTTACAACCTTTTACTGCTCCTTTCACATTTTGTTCTGGTTCAGCTTTCTTCAGCTTCCTTGGGCAAATTTAAACATATTTTCAGCTATGTTCAGCTAATTTCAGCTGTTCTTTCTGCTTTTGTGCTCCTTTGGGATTATTTCTGCTACCCAACATTTTTTGTGCTTCTTCTAACTTATTTCTGCTCATTTCAACTCATTATGCTCCTTTCAGTTCGTTTCTTTAAATGTTAACTTTTTCTGCTATTTCAGCTACTATTCAGCTGTTTTGTGCTAATTTCAGCATTTTCAGCTGATGCCACATTTTTGGCACTCATTTCAACTTTTTTCATCTTAGTTCAGCAAAAAATGTGCTCTCTCCAAATCCGTTTGATAATTTAAGCTTCTTTCTGCCTTTTTAGCTACCATTTGGCTGTTTTGTGCAAATGTCAGCTTTTTTTCAGGTGATTTCCCTTTTTGTGCTCATTTCTGCTTCGTTATAACTAATTGGGCACAATTATGCTCTCTGCATTCTTCTGGTATTTTAATCCTCTTCCTGCCTTTTAAACTACATTTCAGCCTTTTTTAATTTTTTTTTTTTTTTTTTTTTTTTTTTCTTATTTCAGTTTTTTTTTCTATTTTTTTTTTCTAATTTCTGCTTAAACCAAATTTGGCAAATATGTTTTTTTTTTTTTTCTACTTTCTTTTGGTAACTTAGGCTTGTTCTTCCATTTTAGCTACATTTCAGCATGTGTTTTTTTTTTTAGCTAATTTCAGCTATTTTTCAGCAAGTTCTTCAGCAATAAGCATTCACACTGGCAATGCCATTTCTCCAGTTTCCCTTCAATTAAGAAATACGGCAATCTCATGTTATGTCAGACTCCACAATAGTACAAAATGAATTCCATCTAAAAATAACTTGTATCATGCAGCCTGTTAGGATCCATATATCAACATGTAAACATTGTACAGCATGTTGGCACGTAATGATGCATCTGAAGATGTACAAGACAAGTAGACACAAGAGAGACCTTTTAACAATATGAATGGTTAGAAGACATAAAAAAGAAGAAAAAAGAACTGTCATTTTCAGAAGCAGACCCTGCCAATTGCAAGTGCTCATCCAATTACGCCTCGAGTGTCCTTTCTTCCTGTCCTCTCATTTTTTCTGTGCTCTCCACTTTCAAGACCACCTGATCCCTCTTTTTTCTGCTCCTCTCATTTGTTCTTTTTTAGATCTTAAGAGGTCTTGAGTAATTACTGCTCCTCACATCATACAGCATTTTGTGTGTTTAAAGTGAAATGAGCTCAACATGCAGCAGGAGGAATTGGCACATTTATTTCTGAGTTTTCTCAGTAGTTCTCCATCCAACCTCATGATAGACTTACAATTTAATCTCCACAATTTGTGTAGATTCAAGTCAAAAGGTCCATTCCCCTTAATGTTCTAAACATGACAAAGGATGGAAAATATCCAAAGAAAACAGAACTATTGCCCTCAAGATTTTTCCTTTATTCATGTACCGGTAGTTGAGATTTTTATTCTCAGGACATGTTTTTCTGGTCCGCACTGTTTATTTGGGCTGGGGCAAAAGTGTAAATCTAGGTATTTGTGTCTGCATTAATTTTAGGTGGGAGATTTTCTGTGATGGCTCAGCCAATCTCAGTCCCCCCTGGCCTTGCACGTGAAGGGTAAGAGTATTTGTCTGTCTGAACTGTCCATTTTTTATATGTGGACACTGTCAACATTTTGAATTTCTGCTTTGCTAAACTAAAAAAAGAGCAAGTTGGGACTTGGTTCATAAAGAAAAGTGTGACAGGAGCAGCCTGACCTTCACTAAAGAGGGAGAAGTGTATTTTGTCAGTGAATCATGCGTTTTGACTGCTCCAAGAGGCAAAACAGGTGAAGTTATGAGACACTTGAGCCTTTTTTATAGAGCACCTACTGAAATATTTAGAACTGGAATTTTTCTACCTTGGAGTGTTACTAGATAATATTTTAAGACTTTGTTTGGGACTTCAAATATTTTATTTCTGTTTCAAAAGTTCAAGGTTGTTGATATGATCAAACTCAGTTCCTTACCAATTTCAGATCAGCAAGTGTCAAAATGTACTTTAAAGCTATTTATTTAGGAACAATTTGATAAATGTAAACCTACTAAAATTTGTAAAGAATATCACACGCATGTCTCATATTCAGTCTGGGAAATGCTTTCTAAATGTTTCAGATTTGGCCCACACACTAACCGTGACAGAGGATTCAGATGCCAACCAGCTTTGATTGAAGTACACAGTGCATCTAAGAAACAGAACAAGACATGGCAAAATGACAACACAGACATCCCCATCCATTCATTATCCTTTACCCGCTTCTTCCTTTCTGGATCGTGGGGGTCACTGGTGCCCATATCCAGCAGTCACTGTGCGAGAAGCGGGGGGACACCCTGGACAGGTCACCAGTCCATCACAGGGACACAGAGACAACCAACCATTCATTCTCTCATTCACACCTAGGGACAATTTAGAGTCACCAATCAGTCTAACATGCATGTTTTTGGTCTGTGGGAGGAAACCGGAGTACCCGGAGAAAACCCATGCATGCACGGAAAGAACATGAAAACTCCACCCGGAAAGGCCCTGATTGGGATTTGATCCAATGACCTTTTCACTGAAAGGCAACAACTCGACCATCTGAGCCACCGTGCCACCCCAGACACCCCCAATGATTGCTAATACAGCTTTATGGCACCTAATAAAGCAGCTGGTGATCCAAGGGTCATGTTGAGCACATCCCTTCTTCCTGTTGCCGTATTGACCTCATGAGTTGATGAGCATCAGGGTTTCTGAAGCAATGACCAATCACATTAGTCTTATCATTGCTGCAGTTTTGTCTGGTTATGTTGGGCAATTGTCATGGAAGAGATGACTAATGACAGACTTTTAGTGAACTGTGAAAAGCTCCCAGCAGATCTAACTCTGTGTCCAGCCTCTTATAATTGAGGCTGGGCAGACACTAGCTTTCTAATCAGAGGTAGCTGATTTGTATCAATAAGTACCAGTGCTACAGCAACTACTTTGAATATAAAGTTTGTTTCAAGTGCCTATGTCCTTCTGTACATTATCTTATACAATACTTGACAATGACCCGAGAGAGAAAAAATGATACTGCATTTCACTGCCGTCCCACGACCCAAAAAGGAAGAGGGTAAAGATTTTAGATGGATGGAGGATTTTAAATAGTATATGAAAGTTTTACCCTGATTGTCAATAATTGATAAAGTCCCTCATAATCTGTGGGAAGAATGAATTGTGTGCCGTTGGTTGTCATTGAGTGTCTTACTGTAGGGAACAGAAGGAGAAAGGTAAAGTGGTGTATTGTAGTGAGACATTAGACAAATAAGGGTCAAACCACATAATGTCATCTGCAGTGTTCTCAGGTCAAGGAATATCAGATAAATGCTGAGACGGTGTAGAAAATACTAAGCTGTTGTAAGTGAGATCGCCTTCATGTCAGTTTGCTAGCATCTCTGAATATCCATCTTTTTTTTTTGGTGTTTGTTTTGCTATGCATGGTTGCTGATGTATATCTACAGCATTTATTGTGCAACAGGTAGAGTCACCAGTCCATCACTGGAACAGACAAACAAGACAAATAACCATGCACCATGTAAATTGTACATGATCAATTGTGTTTTAAACATCCATCCATCTTTTACCCGCTTCTTCCATTTTGGGTCACGAGGGTCGCCGGTGCCCATGTCCAGCAATCACTGTGCGAGGGGCGGGGTACACTCTGGGCAGGTCGCAAGTCCATCGCAGGGCCTGTTTTAAACATAAATATTCAATATTTGCATTTTTTTTTACATAAAACTATAAATCATGGTAAGGAGTTTGACAAACCCATTACTTGATTAGAGGGGGGAAAAAGCTAAAATTGTGCAAAACATCCTACTCTGTCAACTGTTTGATGTTTGGAAATTATGGTTTTCTGTTTGCAAATGGACATCTTATCCTCACCCCTCTAAACTATAACTGTGTGAAAAAACAAACGAATCAATAAAATTAACCTGAGTTCATCTAAAGCAGAAAATATTTTGAACATAACTCATTGATGCAAACTTAATTATATTTTACTCGTTTTATACATATTAATTAATCCGATATGCCAAACAATAATTTCATGTTTATTACATCTTGTAAACATTATTTGTCTGAAAGGCTATGAATTATTGTAATGTTTTGAATATTTCATTTTTGGCTAGGTTTTGTACGACTGTTGACAGTAGTTGAATAAATTTAGGACAAGAAAAGCACTCACCATTCCCTCTGGATTACCTAATTTTTCCATCTAAAACCGCATGTCAAAATGACAAAAAAAAAAAATGCTGTGCAGAAAATACTGCCAAGCAGACGCCACCCGCAGTGAGTCTCTCTCTGTGTGTGTGTGTGTGTGTGTGTGTGTCACTAATGGATTTTGATTTTCTTTCTCTGGTCGAAAATTGTCTGAGAAAGTAATTGAATTCATCACAGGAATGATTTTCTCCAAAGGGGACAAAACAAAGACGAGAACATCACTGCGCTTTGTTACTAATTTTGTATTAAACACATTTTTTTCAATATTTTTGGCAAATGGTATAATATGAGCTGTAAATCACTATCAGTTCTTGCCATGGTTTAAGTGGTAATGAGGTTTAAATCTGAACATTTGATGGAAATAATTGTCCTGTTGCATATTTTACATCTAATTGCACATTATGCATGTTTTACTTCAGTTTGCATAGCCTGTCAGTGTTAAAAAATAAAAAAATAATGTTTTATGACTGAGTGACAGAAAATAGGAAATGTATGTGCACTGCAGTGGGTGTGCACATGATTTACGGCCGTTTCGGGGACATAAGTCACCCTCCCACCAAGTGGGCCTGCTGTGGTCCGGTGATAGAAAGCATGCCACACTAAAGTAAATCTTTAAGTTTTATGTTAAAGACTTTGCTGGAGGCTAGTTGGGGTTAAATTCAGTTGAAATTCAGAGGGAAAAACATGAGAAGTGTAAACAAGCACATGTGTTGCTCAGTCAAAATCATCAAAAACTTTGGCATGTCTCCAATAAGTTCATTAGTGACTCATTGACGTTTCAAAAATAAAGCGTAGAATTGTACTCAAACATGTTCAAATGGCACAAGTTTTACCAACTAGGTGACACAGTTTGCTTGAACAAAACTGACATTTTGAGCTTTTTACTTTTTCATGCGCGAGATTAAAGCAGATTTGGAAGTAGTTTGAAAAGGTTTCAACTCCTAGCTTGAAACGATCCCACTCCAGCCTGCCTGACATATCAGGTTTATAAGCAGACATTCCAGATGATTCTCCAATCCTGTAACAGAAGCAGTCAGCTTTAAATAGCAGATTCAAGTCAGCGTTTAATAACAGGAAATTAGATTGTCTCATTGCTCCTGCTGCAGGTTGTGCCACATTAATTTCTAAGTAAGCAAGAGGAGTATGCGTTACGTACTGTATAATTCTGGCCCAACCATGTAGGCTTTAAGATTTGGCATCATGCTCAGCATGTACACCAGATGAAAACATCAGTCTGACAGGCTAAAAACACCAAGATGGCAACTTTTACTTAAATGGAGTTGGCATAAACCCTTTGCATGTGTGCCATGTTTGACTCAACAACACCCAAAACAGTATTCTATCCTGATGTTTAAGGGGAATATGCACCTTTTTAGTTGAAATGGTTTGCAACTATTTTTTTGTTCGGCATGTTCATTTGAAACAGCTCTTTAGAGAATGAGAACCCATGCCCTCATTGAGACTACATGTATAAAAGTTGAATAAAAATGACAGCATTCAGCAGTTTTACCGTTTCATTGAAGTAAACGCATGTAACACACACTTTTAGAACTGTTCAGTACTATGCAGCCAACATCAAGTGGGAATCACTGCCTTAAAAATGAAGTTCCATTAAAGTCTCTTGTCTGATTTGCTTTAAATGTGGACACTCAAAACACCTCTTAAACAAATTAATCAACCACAGGAAGTCACTGTTTAATACTGTTAATGAGCTTGAAATTCATGAGCAAAGTTTTGCCTCCAGATTCTACTTGCCTGTCTTGGGAGAGGTTCCAAATTAAGTTCTATCATTTCCTACTGAAAAAGTTAAAACTTTACTGGTTTCATTTTATATTTTCAAAGTCTTTATGCGATTGTCCGTAGCCAATTTTTACCATTAACTGAAGACCAAATATTGTTTTGTGGCAAAGTCAGACTTTTCTTTTACACATTTCCTTCAAAAGAAGATTTAACGCAGTTTAAAAATCAAGAATTGTTCCAAAACGCTTTATGAACCTCTTTAAAAATAATGGTTGATAATCAGTGTGAGCACAGTATGATAGCACTTCATAATAAGAGCGCCTTTCAGCTCGAGTGTGCTACATATCTTAATGCCCACCTGTTCCCCCCCCAGTCTGAAACACATTCTGACTCATGATCCCAGCATAATTTGCATGTGCTTTTGTGCATATGCCCATGTGGGACTCAGCATGTGTTCTTTTACGTGTGTTTATGCTCCTTTTCTAAAGGCGTCAGACTCCACAAACCACTCTAAACATTGCCACACACGCAGGCATTCCAGCGGCGGCATGTCGACCCCCTAAGTACCGCCACACTTGCATACACAAACAAATGCACATACCATCGGACCCACTGCTAGGGTCACCCAAAGGGCAAACACCCAAATGGAATCATTTGGGTGTTTGGAGAACCGGGCAACAGAGGGAAGTCAGAATTTAGAAGAAAAACAATAAAGGGTCAGTCATGAGTGACTTATAACATTGTTATGAAGTTTAAGGTTTAAAAGGGCAGAGGTGGCCATTATGTTTTCTTCACAGGGCAATAAATTGTATATCAGGTTCCCTTTGCCCCCCCAAGTTGAGATTTCCTCATGGCTCTGTTTCTTTGGGGTGACATCAGCAGTCTATAATGTTCAAAGTGGAAAACATTCAGCTGAGCCTCCCAGGAACATGCTGAGGTGTTGTAATGCTAGCTGCGAGCGTAACTAGCATAGCTGCTAATGACCGGGAGGGTGAGAGCACGAGGAAAGTGGGTGGTGTGAATTCTCAGTTGTCTGCCAAAGTGCAAACAGGAGCAAAAAGGGGAAGCTTGACAGTAAGCACCGGCTGCTGATATTCTGCTAAAAAACACTGATGTGGAGATGCATACTCTTCTTTTTAAGCTGTTGCAAAAACATGAAGTATAGAAGATTAAAACATGAAACGTTTAAAGAAAAGTAGCCTGAGCGGACTGACTTGACTGCCACGTAGGTGACATTTAGTGGAATTCAGACTCCAAAAATGCTGCTGGCGGTCATCTTATATACACACACGACAATTTAGGGTTACTTTTTAGAGACTGCCTTTTTTTTTGTCCAAACCACTACAAGTGCTGAAATTTTTATTAATGTGGCTGGATTGTTTCAGCTAAAAAAAAAATAAAAATTGCAAAGTCAACAGTGGCACAGTGGTGCAGTTGGTTGAGCTACCCCTGCTCAGTCAAAAGGTTGCTGGATAGAATCCCGACAGGGAGCCATTCTGGGTGGAGTTGACATGTTCACTCCATGCATGCATGGGTTTTCTCCAAGCGTCAAAGTTCATGCTCAATAATCCAGGTGAAAAAAAAAAAAAATCCAACAAAGTTAAGTCCTCTGGACGGTTTCTTTGTGTTCAAACGTTTCGTCTTTCAACCAAAAAACAAACTTCAGTCCGAGGATCCATAGCAAACTCAGTACCATAAGTAGAACTCACTTTGATTAACTTTCCACTTTGATATTTGAGGTTTTGAACCACTGGCTGTCTCAGAGGAATCGACAGGAGAGAGGGTGTACTCCAGAATCCATCTCATCACCAAACTAGTTGGCCCACTATGTGAATGTGCTTTGTATAGGACAGAGATCGTTGTGCCTCCTTGGACTGATGAAGTCTTTTGGATGAAAGACGAAATATTTCAACACAGAAACCATCCAGATGATCTGACTCAACTTGGCTGGTTTTCTCCAGGTACTAGTTTCCTCCCACAGACCAAAAACATGCTTGTTAGGCTGACTGGCAACTCTAAATTGTCTCTAGGTGTGAGTGAATGGTTGTCTCGTTTATGCGTCCTTTTAATGGACTTGCGACCAGTCCAGGGTGTCCCCCGCCTCTCGCATAGTAGTTGTTGGATATGGGCACCAGTGACCCTAAAAGGAAGAAGCAGGTAAAGATGATGGACAGGTGGATAGATGCAAAGTCAAGAAATTCCCAGCTCTTTTACTCGTTTACACAAGCGCACGTTGGCCCCGTGCATGCAGGACATACCATTTCTTAGGCTTGGCTTTAAAGTCTGGTTGCATTTATCGGTAAATGCCAGACTTCAGTGGGTTTTTTTTTGTTTGTTTTTGAACTTGTTGGGGGACTTTTGATCATCATTGCCATTGATTTGTTTAGTTACAGTCAATAACCAAGCCTTATTCTTGACCAATAAATAAATTTAATGCATGCTGCTATGAATGAGCACATGCATTATTTATTTAACAGTTGCACCTTTGGGAGGAACATTGTCACAACTTTTAGTGCAACAACTTGCCAATTTCCTCCTGTTGAGGACATGTTTAGACCATCTTGCATTCAAATAAATTCTCATTTCAGCAACAAGTAGGACTCAGAAAATGGATGCGCTCACACAACAAACAAGTCACTTGCAGACTAGGTGTGTTATCTAAAGATTTATTTTGAAGAGGGAAAAGGCTTTTAAAAGATTAGTCCGTATAAAGTATCTAAATACAGGCAACTGAGGTATATCTGTTTTTCCTACAAGTGGAGCAAAAAAAAGGACAACAAAAAGAAAGGCAATGAAACTAATGGCTTTGACAAATCAAAGAAAAGCCAAAACTGTTGGGAACAAAATTATTAAACATGAAGACGGTTAAGGAGATGATGACTTAATGTTTGTATTAAATTTGTATCTTTCAAAAAAAAAAAAAAGGGGGGGGGATTGTTCACATTTATGAACCCATTATCACAGACGACATTTAAAACACCCCCCCACACACACACCAATTGAAATACACAATTGTGATGAAACATTTGTCCAAAATTTTCTCTAATTACAGCTGAAGTAACGTTAATTTTTAAAATTTCAGTACAACTATTTTCAATTGAATTTTAAGACTACTCTCCAAACTGATTATATATACTTTTTTTTTTTAAACTAGTTTTTGGGTTTAACATTTACTTTTCGATCTTTGCCAAGAACTGCGAATATCACCACACCAGTTCCACACCAACACACATCAAGGAGGATAATAAAAAATTTAGGAATGAAAGGTCAATCAATATTGTAGGTTTTGCTAATAAAAACATAACGAGAACTGCAAAGACAGCAAGTCATCTTTTGCAACACAAAGGTTGCTAGGCAACTATTACAGTATGAAGTCATTGCTCCAGGGAGTGATGGTAAAGGGATAGTTCTTATATTCCTAACATATTAAATGGTCATAATTTTCCCACCAAACTAACGGATATGGGAAGAGTCATCAAAATTTACTTCAGTTTGGAGAATTTTTAAAAATCTCAGAATTTAATAGTTAGTCCTATATTGACCAAAACCAAAGTAGACCATCCTGCAACTCCAGACACATGAACCAACTATAGATATGCCCTTTTCGAAATCTGGACACTTCAAATCGATTTTATGCCGCATTGTTATTGTAACTAAAGTGCTACAGCTAACTGCTGCCACCATTTTCATCTAATAACTATGAAAGTCCAAGTTAATAATAGTAAGCTGAAATTGATAGTAATTGATGTGAAAAGGTTGAAATATGTGCAATACTCTAAGAAATTAAGGTCTGAACTGCAATGGCAGCAATACACTGAAGAGCCAACTAGTTTGAAAGGGGTCAAGAAAATCTTGTGCAATACCATTTCTGCAAACCTCAAAGAGCCATCAATCACCTTTCCAAAAACGAAGAAAAAAAACCCGAACCCTTAAGGTCACCACTAGTGACAGTACTGCAATGTCAAACCTTGTTTAAGCACTTTTGAACCACACAGATGAAATTTAAGAGGTGCCGACTGACAATTCTCAATAGGCACATTTTCTTGAAAAAAAAAAACAAAAAAAGAAGTAATTTCTGTTTATGTTAAGCCAACAGACATATGACAAGCACGCAAACAGAAGTGTAAACTTTCCTCATGATTCCCAAGAAGCCAAAAAAAACCCCAAACATGGTAAAAAGTTAAACTTTAATATATTCTCCCACAAAGACACACATGATAAAATTGTAAGGCATACCAATTCGCTTGGTCAACAGCAGGCAGTGATCGTTAATGACTTACAAAAGATGACAGACATCCACAGAAACATAGGAGGCTCAGGGGACAGAAAAGTGTCTGGAACATGTCGATTGTCTTAAAGGCAAGATCTTTTGTTTTGGTTAATCTCCATTCTGCTAACTGTAATCAACCCTCCTGCTGCCCTCGTGTCAAAATGACCCGAGGTCTCAGTTTTTAAACAGAAGCCTCTCGGGTCCTTTTTTTCCTCAAGGACAGCAGAAGGAATAAGCACTAACCTCTCATGTAGAATAATACTTTGTTAAATACTTTGAGTCTAAAATAAATTTTGATTTAATAATTTACCCAATTTATAGGCTGTGGTAGCTCGGTGGTCAGTGCCAAGTTCTCATAATCCTGAGGTTGCAGGTTCACGCCCAGGTTGCTTCTTTCAGGAAAGGTGCCCAGCATAAAACAATGGCCAAATCTTTCAAGAGTTCACTTGTTGTGGCGACCCCTGAAGAAGAGCAGCTAAAAATTATTCAATTTACCCTCATTTATAATCAAAATATATTTTAAATAATTTTCGTTACTCCTTGTGGGCTAACAGAAGCTGAAAACGGTTTAGGTTTCATGAGTGCCACAGCCGAGTCCCACATACAATACAATGGTTCGGCCTTGTTGAATGCGAGAGAGTGGGTAGGTGGCGTGTTAATGTGTGAGTGGGCTGAGCACATTTCTGTAACCATTGCCTACAAATTGTAAAGCATTTTGATTGAAACACACATATGCTGTCCCAAATAAACATTGGCTGACAAAAGATAAGATGAGGAAAAATAGAAAAAACAAAGATGGAGTGATCGTATCCAATGAGCTGAAGGAAAAACATGCCGATTTAATGAAGTACAGTATCAGAAAATGCAAGGCAGTGCTCCTTCTGCCGTTGAGAGTACAGTCTGCTGCTGCATGATGAAGCGCATTCTGCAGTGTCAAGTTCCATTTTTCAGCCGTGGTCCAAGTAAAGAACTAAGGAAAGCTTCCACCTTCCTGTACCCCACTATTAGTGCTCCAGCAGTCAGAGGGGAGAGGTACAAAATGGTGAGGGGACAGAGACAACCTGTCCCAGAGCTCTTCATTCACCACACACGACAAACTTTATCAGGGACCATGTGGCTGGTTTTGTTACAGTTGAAAGCTTTGGAAAATTCTGGAAAATTTTGAAGGGAGCCCAACACTCTGTGGAGAATAATAGAAATTTGAGAAGACATGAAACATGCTACTTTTGAGCAAAAATTATAATTTCACAGTTTTAGTTTGCCCAAGTACCACCCCAGAACGTTGACATCACAAACAAATGTAGAGGAAATACAGACACTTTACCTGAATTGCCCCGGACTGTGGACATCTACTTTAATAGAGTTGACGGCTTGCTCTGGTCGATATGTTCCACACCACACCTGAAAGACAGATGACATGTACTTTAAGCCAGTACCTTGCTGCAGCCTACAATTCTCAATTATCCGTCCAACTACTTAAATTCACTAAACCATGCAGTCATGAATCCGTGAAATAATCCAATCAGGCAGGTAGTCTTTCATCCAATTCACAAGTGTTCACATAACCAATTTATCTACTCAGTCAGTCACAGCAGAAGACAGAAGCTTTGTGCATTTCGTGTTCTAAAGTTGCTTTTACATTTCAAGAGCAGACCGGAAAGGTATAAAAATATCCACGTTTTAGAACGAAGGCATATCACATTTAATTTAGTTTATTTTTAAGTTGGTAAAAAAACTCAGTGCCTTTATTAAAAAGGGATTTTTTTATACACACCAACAATTCTGATAAAATTAAAGGGTAGTCTGACTAAAACTCAAGAGAACAGTGGACAGCTGCCATCTCACTCATGCTCATATTTCATTGAGGTTCATAAGAAAGCCATTTAATAAATATTCATTTTGCTGTCGTTTACAAATTAGACCATTATCCAGACAGAAATTGTAATATTCTTATTGGAAGTGATTCAGCTAGCTGTTGCTGCCATTTGCATTTCAAACAAATGCATCGACATCAATAAACCTGAAATTGGCTTTGATGCAAAAGGATTCACATTCACATCAATTACTATTAAAATACTGCAGCAATCCACCATTTCTGACCAAAATGGTTAACGGCTAATCTGTAAAAGAAAAATAAATCTTTAATGGGTTAGATTGTTCATAACTTTTTCACAGGACATTTTTAAGAGATCTAAACCATCCTTGTAAATTACTTTAACTGCAAGCCAATATCCCACAATGCTGAACGACTAGAGACTTCAACAGGGAATGCAAGTAAACCTTAAATGTCATATCCAAGTTAGTGGGAGTTCTATTGTAATAGATAGTTTTGCCTCCCTAGCATGAGGCAGTACAAAGTGACTGATCCTGGTGAGCGAAGCGAACAATTTTATCCACCACCAGGTGCAATGGCGGAGCCAGAGGGTGGCCAATGGTGGTCTTGGCCACCATAGATTAATTTGGGACCTTAATTTGAGGGAGGAAAACTATACTTTTAGGCAATATAAAAATTAGAAAGCCCATCGTCAAATGATTGGGGTGGCCGCTTTACATATATGGGGTGGTGGCCATCTTAGATTTCAAAGTGTCCACCTTATTTTTGACAGGAACCGTACACCTAGATGCAGCCACACTAAAAATGAAGTTGGCTTGTTGCTCCAAGTTAAACACACGCACTGAACTTTTGCAACTTGAAATATTGTCTTAATTAGGCCCGTCGCAATAAAATATAAATGAATCGCATGATAAATGAAAATTATCAACCTCATTTTCATTTATTGGCTTTATCGTTTCGTGTCCTTTTCTACTGAAGACACTGGATGACAAAAGGCTCAACTCCAGTGTTCTTCACTGACCCCTCCCTCTCTCTTTAAAATCCATTTTAAGCGTCCAAAATGGCATTTTTGGATCGTTAAAAGCAGCTAAGCTGAGAAGCTAAGCTATGAGTTAAGCTAACAGGCCGACCTCTGGGAAATAAACTTATAATTTCACAGTTTTGGTTTGTCCAAGTACATGCCTGTAGTATCCAAGCTCCAAAATTCACAGTTGAAACCTGTGCCGTTGTGTAAAAAGTTGTTTTTCTCTGCAAATAGGGAACTTGTTCAATGTTTTTTATTAAAAGCTTTGTTTGTAAAATGCTATGCTAAAGACCTCAAACCACAGTGTCCGCCATTTTGAGAAATGAAAAACAGGAACAAGAGACAGCCCATGTCTCGTCAAGAGGCCTCCCTCCCATTTTTCTTAAAGCGATACACTGCTCACTCTTTAACCATCCATCATTCGGTTCAAACAGTTTAGTACTGGCTTCCAGTGGTCAAAAACAGGTACTACACACAAAAACCAACATTTCTTCTTAAATTTGACATTACTAATTATTGTCAAATTTCAAACATTATCGTTTATTGCAATAATTTCTCAGACAATTAATGGCCCAGCTAAATTTATTATGACAGGCATAGTCTTAATTTAAAAGAAAATTTAAAAATAAATGTATTGTATGCATATTTTTACACACACAATTTATTGTATGCATATTTTTACACACACAATTTATTGTATGCATATTTTTTATACATACAATACATTTATTGTATGCATATTTTTTATACATACAATACATTTATTGTATGCATATTTTTTATACATACAATTTATTGTATGCATATTTTTATACATACAATAAATTTATTGTATGCATATTTTTATACATACAATAAATTTATTGTATGCATATTTTTATACATACATTAAATTTATTGTATGCATATTTTTTATACATACATTAAATTTATTGTATGCATATTTTTTATACATACAATAAATTTATTGTATGCATATTTTTATACATACATTAAATTTATTGTATGCATATTTTTTATACATACATTAAATTTATTGTATGCATATTTTTATACATACAATAAATTTATTGTATGCATATTTTTATACATATAACTTTAAAAATAATTTTCCTGCATCCACATACATAAAATGAAGACATTACCTGAGCAAAATTTAGAAAGAAGAGCTGATCATGGGAAAGATCGATGCCAGGCAGCGGGGGCTCTTCTCCGTGGTGCTTCACGTACGTCTTGTAAGCCTTCAAAATATAAAAATATACATATTTGTTTTTAATTTCAAGTCTTCTGCTCTTTAGTTCTAGTTGACAAACTATCCCTTCACAGATACTGCTGATATGCAAATATGTACTGTGATATTAAATCTCATTACATGTTTTATTGTTCAGAATATTGCTGTTCTGGAAGCAGCCAGCTGTCAGCTCATTTGCATTAGATGGGGCACAAGCTTTGTTGCTGGCATTTTATGTTTGACTGTTGTGAACCATTACCAGGTTAAAAAAAAAAAAAAAAAAAAAGCTGAATTCCAAACATTTACATTTTGAACAGCTCCTTTGTTCATATTTATATAGTCTTAATTACATTTACAAAGTTCTAACAAAATAAAATGACCTAAAATGCTCAAGTTCTCTTCACTATAGCATCAATATATAGATGGAAATACCAAGCCTAATTTATCTGAAGACTGTATATGTTGCCTTTGTGTATTCAGACTGTAGATTCAGTTAATAAACTCCAGAGAAAAAAAAAGGTTTTCACCAATGTGCCAGGCCATAGACGGATTTAATGTGTTCATTATTAAACTAAAGGGGTCATTTAACAATGTTGGCGAGTAATAAGTCACATGTATAAAAATCAGAAAATAAATAAAAGGTCTTTATTTCGAGGCTTCTTACCTGATATGCCTGTCGAATCCCTCCATTGTCAGCTATGTTTTCCCCTAAAGTGTTGTTACCATTTAACTAGAGGAAAAACAGAATCAAGGTGAGAAGATTTAGTTTCTCCCTCTATAAATCAGCAAATTGTAGACATCACTTTTGGAATACAGACATTTTCTCAGAGAACAAAAGCATTGTTCAAAGGGACAGTGCAGAACAAGATAAGGGGGATGTACTCTATGTAAACAGAAAATGTGAAAGTCTCCCGAAGAAGCTGCATGACAAAAATGCTGAAGAATTGCAAGCATGCAAAGATGGCAGGAAAGCCAATAAATGAGGCAAAGCAGGGTTCATGGAAATTTGCAAAAAAAGTGTTGCTGGAAAACAGTAAAGAAGCAAAAAAAAGTCAACATACATGTAGTCCCTTGGCCAGATCCCAGGAGTAGTTGCCATACTGATCAACGATGCACTTTGACAGCTCCAGAAATCTGTGGGTAGAATCTGGCGTCCACCAGTCCTTTAGATCACCATCTTTATCATAGTTACGACCTCAAAAAAAATGTCAAAGGACAACTTATTCTTTATTCCATGTCATTATCAATGCAGTTGACATTTTTGTTACGTTGTGTTTTCCTAAATGAATGTGCACATACGAGTTAATATTTAAGATTAAGCAGATAATACATTCAATGACCAAGTTTCAATTTGTTTTTTCCTCCTGAGCCAAAGAGCAAATATGAAACCATTTGAGTAGTACAATTTACAAAGATGTATATTAAAAACAAGACCATAAATCTGCCACAGCAGCCCAGAAGAGAACAAATAAATCTCACCATTGTCATCAAAGCCATGTGTGATCTCGTGACCGATGACCATGCCAATGCCACCATAGTTGAGAGATTTAGCCTGCCCTTTGCTGAAGAAAGGAGGCTGAAGAATACCTGCTGGGAACACTGAGGACAAAAAGTAAAAATAAATAAGCTACATTGAATTATTTATATTTTAACTATTGAATGCATTTGTTGATGCACATGTATAATACCAATTTGGTTTTTGCTGGCTGAGTAGAAGGCATTCACAACAGCTGCTCCAGTTACCCACCTAGAGAGAAAAAAAAAAAAAAATGGAAGTAAACGATGGTATACCATAAAGAGCATGGAGGTATAGTACAAATCGTATTTGATTAGAACCATTGAAAATAACCTGCAGCTATAAATACTCTGGCCAGTGTTGGAAACCCTGCTGTGCAAAGCTGAACTTCATGAGCGTAGGCGTTTGTGTGGGAGAAAGTGAGCGCACTGTGCTAAAAATGAGGTAGATACTGTAGTGGGTCACACCACAAGCATCATAAATGAAGTCATTTCAAATGCGTTTTAAATACTCAACACTGCAGCTCTGAATTGCAACACATCTGGAATAGAGCTGTTAATTTTACCCCCCTCCATTCACACAGAGACACGGAAAATGTTTACTCGTCTTTGTTGACTTTGACTCGCAGTTTCCTCAGGCGCTTCTTCTGCAGATACTCAAGGTTCTGTAGGATATTTTCAAAGTAATCCTCTGTGCTGTAGATCAGCTAACACCAACACACAGCGGGAAAATCAGGGAAGGATTAGCAGTGATGAAAGCCATCAACACTTGGTCATATATTTGACAGCAAAGCTCAAGTCAAACATTCACTGAAATGTTTTCATTAAAACCAATACATCATGAAGGTCTTCTATTACATGAATTCAATGAAAGATTGAAAACGGCATTCCCCCGAGACACTCACATCTTTGTACTCTTTATTCAAGTATTCATCATCCATGATGTTTTCAGAATAGCCAATACGTTCTCGAATAGCTTGGGCCTGTACCAAAGTAAAGAATATTTTAGAATCTGGTGTACAGTTAAAACAAGGCAATTAAATGTCCTACCTTTTCTTTTGCTGCACTCTTTGTCTCTGCATCCATCCAGGTTAGGTCATTAATGTTACTAAGGAACACTTCCCGAATGTCTTTAATCATTTCCTCCATCTAAACTCAAAACATGAGTTGCAAAAGGTTTTACTGATCCAAGTGTTAGAAAAGTCTTAAAAGTCTATAAAAGTCTTGTAAAAATGCAAACACATTTCATAAGCATTTCCCTTGAAAGATTTACATGAATGAAATGGCATAGAAACAAGTTGTACACGTGTGTACGACAGTGGTCCAATTTTGACATTTGGTGTAAGCAGAACAGTGATATGCATGGATTGATGTAGAAGTTGGCATGTGGAGAAGAGTCGCCAAACATCACGCAGTGGCAATGTTAGTGGACTCGTATCATGCACTTGCCAAAATATCTGACAGTCACCCAGTTTTGACCAACTTCAGAAAGGGGATGACTTACAAACATCTAACAGCACTCGACAGAGTTTGATAGGGGACATCATGGACAAAGTGTATGCACAATGGTAGGTGGCTTTACCATGCAATTGCCCCCTTTATGGGGCATACAGATGTCTGACCAAATGAATGTGAGCTCACCCACACAGTAGAAGTTGCTGTTGCCAAAACCTTAATGAAGGATCATGCAGACAACCAAACATTTCAAAATGCAAATGCCATATATGCCTGTCCAAAAAAGTTAAATCTGGTCCTCTGGACATTCAAAAAACAATAACAAACAAAAAAAAAAAAAAAAAAAAAAGAATGTAGAAACGTTTCGCCTTTCATCCGAAAGACTTCCTCAGTCTGAGGTGCTGTATTAAACTCAGTCTTATAAATAGCACCTTCTCAGAGTGGATCAACCAGTTTGCTGCTGACACCGTGGTCCTGCTACTCAGAGTGGTGTCTGATTTTAATCTTAATCTTAAACTGACCGAAAAATCAGACACCACTCTGAGCAGCAGGACCACGCTTTCCACAGAACAACTGTGTCATCTCTTGAAACTGTGCCTGCAGTCAACCTACTTCACATATGGGGAGCCATGTTATAGGCAGAAACATGGGTGTGCGATGGGGTCTTTAGTTTCTCCTTTTGTTGCCAACCTGTACATGGAGGAGGTAAAAAAAAGAGCCTTGACGTCCTTTTCAGGGACACCACCAAGTCATTGGTTCAGGTATGTTGACGACACCTGGGTTAAAATCAAATCTCAGGAAGTCCAACATTTTACTGACCACATCAACTCTGGATTAATAAATCAAGTTCACATGCGAAGATGTAAAAAAAATGGCAGGTTGGCTTTCTTGGACTGTGAGCTCTCAGTCTCTGATAGGATATTTGCAAACTGAGGTGCATCGCAAACCCACCCACACAGACCAGTATTTGCAGTTTGACTCTCATCACCCTTTGGAGCACAAGTTAGGAGTCATCAGGACTCTGTTTCACAGACAGCATCCCCACTAACTCAGGAGCCAGGCAGAAGGAGAAATCAACACTAGGCAGGCTCTAGAGCAATGTGGATATCCTAACTGGGATTTCCTGAAAGCAGAGAAGAAACCCAAACAGGACTCCAGTCAGCCATCAGGTGAAAGGGAGGAACCCAGACCCAGACCAGTGGTCATTCCGTATGTTGAGGGAGTATCAGAGAAACAGGAGTATATTTTCTAAACACAACGTCCCAGTGGCTTTTAAACCCCAAAATACATTACAGCAAAGACTGGTTCATCCCAAAGATCCAGTCCCCCGACACAAACAGTAATATTGTGTAAGTTGTTCAGTGTCAGGAGGGCTGTGATCAGTCACCATCAGGCCAGGACTCTGCGGTCTACGCTCCTCTCCAGGCCAGCGGTCACTCTTTCAGGGATGAAGATGTTCACATCCTGATGGAGAGGAACGATGGTTTGAGCGAGGAATAAAGGAGGCCATCTTTGTGAAAATAAATCGTCCATTAAACAGGGGTTGGGGGCTCCTTGTTCAACTGTCCCCCTCTTACACTGCTGTTATTGCTAGTATCACTCAACCCCTGTGAATAGTAAACAGCCATAAGTGCGCTAATGATCCATTGTTAGGCTGGTGGCCCTTCTTGACCATGTGAGCAGCTGGTTTTGGGTGTCGGCAGCAAACTGGTTGATCCACTCTGAGAAGGTGCCATTTATAAGACTGAGTTGAATACAGCACCTCAGACTGAGGAAGTCTTTCGGATGAAAGGCTAAACCTTTCTACATTTTTTTGTTGTTTTGCTTTTTTTTGTTGTTGTTGTTGTTGTTGTTGTTTGTTTTTTTTTTTTGTTTGTTTTTTTTTTTTTTTTTTTTGAATGTCCAGAGGACCAGATTTAACTTTTTTGGATTTTTCTACATGGATTATTGAGCATGCATCAGGACATATACACCTGTCATTTTCAGACAGGTACAGACTCCACAGTACCCCATGACATCATTTCTCAGCAGTTGTCAGACAGACACATGGTTTATTATCCCATCTGTAGACTGCCATTAACACAAATGCGGCCATCGGAGTGGTGCTGTAACTGGTAGTTGAATGTGACACCACTTATCAGTTCATGTTAGAGTTCCACAGAAGGCCATGCACATACTGAATGAGTCTATGGACTGTCATGAGGCATGTTAAGGTTCTATAGGGAGCGAGGTCCCCCAATATCCACCCACCATTCAAAAGTGTGGGATCAGCTCAGATGTCTACACCAATCCAGAGTCTAATTTGGTCCAGGATTATAAAAAAAACATGTCACGTGAATTTTCAACCACTATGGGTGCTTGACTTCAGATAACAGTTTGAAAGAGATGGGTGGGAGAGTATAAAAATAAAAATCATTTAGATCTTTTAAACTGAATATTATTAAAATGTTTCATAAATGTAAGGTGCTTTGCTAGTAACTTTTCAAAACCCATCAATTAGTCCATTTTTAGATTAAAAATGCCAACCAAGTGTTAAAGGCAGAATGAAAAAACATCTTAATTGTAGAAGCTCTTCTTAATGTTACTCTGCACTTTTGGGGAATTTAGAATTAAAACCATGTATTCGTGCATAGAGGGTCAAACAGAATTGTGCTCCGAGACCACAGTAAAAAAGGCATCTTTGCATCTTGTCACATCAAATAAACTCCTTGCTTACTCATTGCTCAACATCTTAGAGAAGTTGCGGTTTGCACAAAGTTGGAGTAACCACACAGAGGCTTTTAAGAAAAATAAACTCTGCCCCCCCACACAATTCATTTTCAGAAACTATCTCTGAGCTTCACAAAAGTAAACATTTTTGTTGAGTCTAGTAAAAGCTTTTACTTCAATTCTTCTGGTTTTTCTGGACTCTCACATCAGCCAGCCTTAACCAGAGCTTAAAAACGGGAAAATAAATAAATATAACGTAACACTCCCCACACTGGCAGCAAGCCTGAATTCTTTATTCAAAAGTTAAAGTACCTTTACAGTGGATAGGCCTGAACGGTTTGGACATGTACAGATTTGTGTGAAGATATGGCCCAGAGGTTTACAGATGGCGACTGAGGTTTCTACTTGTGCAAAATATATATTCCTGATTATTTCCCCATCATGGAAAAAAAATAATGCAACTTTAGAAATCTTTTGCAGGGAAGATACATTTTATCTTTATCTCCAAGCTTATGAAATCTGTTTTTAATTACAATATCTTTAAGCATTTCAATAAAACAAAAAAAAGTTTCCACAACATTGTTAGCACTTTTAAAGTTGTTGCGAGTGATGTTCGACGTCTTCACGACTTAAATGCTTGTTAGGATAAAAGTTTGCTAGTTGTCAAGTCAAACAAGGCATAGACAAGCAATGGACACGAGTCGATAAACTTTCATGGTTAAAGCAGCAGCGGTACGGTGGCTCAGTTGAAAGAGTTGTTGCCTCTTCGTGAGAAGGTTGCCGGTTCAAATACAAGCCATAGACCTTTCTGGGTTTGTATGTTCTCTCCGTTCATGTGTGGGTTTTCTCCGGGTACTCCGGTTTCCTCCCACAGACTAAAAACATGCATTTTAGTCTGATTGGTAACTAAATTGCAACTAAATTGTCCCTAGGTGTGAGTGAGAGTGAATCGTCTCATTTGTCTCCATGTGTCTCTGTGATGGACTG
The DNA here is from genome assembly GCF_014905685.2 of Nematolebias whitei. Lineage (NCBI taxonomy): Eukaryota > Metazoa > Chordata > Actinopteri > Cyprinodontiformes > Rivulidae > Nematolebias > Nematolebias whitei. The sequence continues at coordinate 33,893,380 of NC_056503.1, read as the reverse complement.
GCAACCTGTCCAGTGTGTCCCCACCTCTCCCACAGTGATAAATGGACATGGGGACCAATGATCCCTGCAGCTCAATAAAAAAAAAAAAGAAAAAATAAGGCAAGTTGAAGGTAATGGATTGATGGTTAAAGCAGCTGTGTGTGTTTTAAACACACATGGAAGTTGGATATGGGCTCTACGTGTCATCTCAGATTACAAAGGTACAGCAGAGATCAAAGGTCCGATGAGTTGCCTGCATGTTCTCATACTATGTGTGAATAAATTAAACATCCACACAATTTATATTCTATTCAAAATGTCAATGAAAAGAAAGCAAAATCATTTCACATGAGGATGCCCATTGTACTTAAGCTACTATGAACACTTCATTTTTATCTTTCAAATGTATTCTGATCCAATCAAAAGGCCACTTCACCTTCAACTCACCAGTTCTTTACTCTTTTCAGAGAAGGCCTCCTGCACATATAGCCGTCCTACAGCATTGTCCATGTTGTTGTTGACGTAAAGTGCACACTGTCGCCACACGGCAACCTCCGACGTCGCGCCAAACAGAGCCTTGTGGAGAACAAGCAGACATGAGGGAAAACTGAGTAATTTCAATTGCACCATTTGTTTAGTTTAAGAGGAGCACAGACAAATGTCAAAAATAAACATAAGCACATACAGTATGTTACCATCAGGAACATACCCATCTGCTTTTTAACATATTTAAGTTTATTCATGAAGTGAAAACTTACTATAAATTTTTGACACAATGGTAACATCATTAACAGATTAAATCCAAGCCTGCGGTGTTTATGCCAACATATTGGGTTACTAGCATTCATCTAAGTTTAGTATTCCATCCAGTATCGGCTAAATTTACTGACTTTATGGAGAAATATTTAAAATAAAAATAAGTGCCGAGGTTGTTTTTGAGTGTTTGCATTGGGCAGTCTGACCCAGTTCCACCTCAATTTTTGGAACTCAGAAACCTGAAGTTCCATTCGGGCTGGTGCTACAGATTAAAGTCAGCAGACTGGCCAATGATTAGTTCACTGGCAGGGTATCATGTCACTTACGAATCATACTTCCAGCGACTGCTCCTTATCACCGGTGTCTTCAGCTACTTCTGGCTGGCTGAGAGAGAGAGCTCCCATTTTGTTTGGGGAAGGGAAAAAAAAAGGCGAGACAAAAGACGCACCAGTGCCCTAGAAAGATGGTGAGCTACAGTTATTGCCAAGATTTGCATGTTCTTGCCATGACAATCCCACCCAAATCGAGGCGGCACTCTGCTGGAAACAAGAAACCAGAACTGCCCAGGCAGAACTGGGCTTTACAATGCATAAGGGAGAGGCCAGCTACCCTACAACTGCTGCAAGTATTTTTCTTGATTTCCATAGAGTAGAGGTAATTATATTGAGCTAAAACCAAATAGGTCTCATTGACAATCTAATTTTTACAGACTTTGAAGGCTTAACGTTCAGTTTGGATGCATTGCTAACCCCAGCAGAACATTCATTTCTTTATTTTTACACACTTTCGTCAGTGCAATAATAAGGATGAATCAGATTTTAGTTTTCTGTATTTTATACAATTTTGGCTCAAGTGTGAAAGCAAAAGTTAAAATTTTATAGTAAGGTTCTGTAGAATAATAAGTTGTGGATATTTGATCAAGTTCAGTTTGGAGAGTTTGTTTTGATCCACATCACAAGCCAATGACTAGTCAGGGTGGGACCAAGATGCAAGTGGATTTCCGTTTTCTTCAAACAACTCCAGCTGCATTTTCAATACAAACCCATGCCAAAACTGATTAGTTTTATAATGTAGGTGCGAAGCAGCAGCATTTAGCTGTAGCCTTTCCAGAGCAGCCTGCTCCACATCTGGCAGAAACTTTTTCCTGAAATGATCATAAAGAAGCTAAAATGACATGCAGGTGTAAAGCTTTAGAAAATGGCATTCACATGAAATCTGAGATTTGGTTTGTTTTATGATAGCAGTCCTCTTTGGTCTAATTCATCAGAGATGCCCCTTACATCAGTTTGGTAAAAACATCTACAAAGCAAGTTTGTTCAAAATGCCTCCGCTGAGTAACCACTCAACTTCTCTACAAAAGGCTTCTTCAAAAATATCACCCGACTATGTGCATATTGTTCTTTGCTTCACTTCAATTTCATATCAATATCTATTCTCTGAAGAAATTTCCCCATTTCATCCATTTTTAATGCAGTTAAAGTTGATTACTAAAGGACTACCTTGCGGAAAGCTTTCCTGGTGTCTCTGTAAGCTCTGCTCAGGCCCACCACCATGTTCATAGCAAAACGCCACACCATGTAGTTTTGCAGCTCCCTGAGTGAAGGGACAAAATAAATAAAATCAATTTCTGTTCACATATACGCATATATGATCCAAGAGCAATGGTTCACCACACTACAAAGATGCACACAATCCCTGCAAAGACAAATTAAATCCCACCTTTTTGTGTATTTGTCCAAGATTTGGTTGAGTCTTCTGTAATAGTTGGGGGAGTAGTTAATGACTTTCTCTGTGCTGGGAATGTTGAGGTTGACCGTGTTCATTATCTTAGCTGTGAAGTAAATCCAGTCGAACACCTACAGTTTTGAGTTTGGGGAGGAGGGAGTGAGCAATTGGAAAGCAGCACTATTTGACAAGCCTAAAATAAATACACTTTTTACCTTTGATTCCACTTCAAGGGTGAAGTTGTCATTTAATTCTCCCAGTTCCATCTTGTTGTAGAGCAAAATGGGGTTGTTTCGATCCTCTGGTGTATCAGTGGCCTGAAGCAGAGCAAAAACCACAAAAAATTAAAGAAAACCAAAACGACTGGATTTTTTTCCTGACACGCATATACCTTCTGTGAATCTAACATTTAGCAGCGCAGGAGGCCTCAGGTCTAAATGTCAGCTTGATGGCTCTGGCTGCCATGTAAGTGAGAGCAGCCAAGTGGAAGGGAACTGAGGCATATCAGTGACATGAGCAGCTTAGAATAAAAAAAAAATAAAGAAGTTGGAATGGCAGCTTTGTTTCATTAACCATTTTAACAGCAATGACCATAACAGTACCATTTGTAGGTTAGACCCAAATTGACACTTTCTTTTAAACGTTTAAAGCTATACGAAGTAGTTTGTAAAAAAAAAATAAAAAAATTATATAAATGCATTGCACAGCTTCTAAAAACATTCATGTTTCAAAAACAATATTTTTCCCTAAGACAGTTCTAGGTCAATAGGTAGGAACCTGAATGGGCATGCATTTGGTTTCTTAAAACACCTTGCAAGACAAATTTCAATTTCATGTGTGCGAGTACATGCATACATGTACACAAATACATAAAGTCAAGAATTGTGTGTGGGGGGGGGGGGGATAAATTTTTCCTCTTGCAAAACTGATTTTATTCAGAGCGAAGATGGTATAAAAATGCAGTTTACAGAAAAATTAAGCAAATAACTGGATTATAAAATGGGTACGTATCAGCTTACAGGAGGAGTCTCATCTACGGGTGATGAGTTGTACATTAATTACCGGTAAATCAAGTGCTGGGTTAATATCTAAAAAGTACCAGAAGTAAAAAAAATCTAAAGGCTGTATTGTGAAAAGCTGTCTCTCCCAATTTCCCAAAGGGGAGTGAGTGAGGAGCCACAGAGGGTTGAAGAGATTATTTAAGCCTGCAGCTTTATGGCTTAAGAGCAACATAAAAATATTAGTCAGCCGAGCTGTAGCCAGTTCAACTTCTAAAAAGTTGCCATGTGAAGGTTATGTGCATGATGAGTACTTTACCCATCTATAGCCCAGAAGCAGCAAGTTTTCAGATAATTTGCATAGATTTGATTTTTATTTTTTTTACTGGCAGCACCTGTGAAAATGTGGCAATAATCTTAAAACCATAATATGGGCAGAAAAACAGCAGTAAACTTGAAACGAGCATAGATTTGAGTGCATCAAAAGAAATTGCTTTTACACGTGTAAAGTACTGTGTTTGCTGCCGAATGGCACAATTTCCTAATGACCCTTTAATAAAAATGTCAAGGTTTTTATTTCACCCGTGTTCTGTTAAGTATAAATGTATGCTTACATTGGCGATGTCCCTCTCCAAGTCCATAATTCGCGTCGCTTCCTCTCTTATGAGAGTTTCGTTGACTTCCAGTCCTCGATCAGAGCGGATCAACTTAGCCAGGTCAATCATGAACTGCTCATAAGTTCGACATGCCTGTTTCAAAAAAATAAATAAATGCCAATGGTTTTCATACAAGCAAGGAAGTAACTTCTTACATTTATGGATGGAAACAGTTTGAGTCAGCCAGAGTTAAACCCTAGCTGCAGCAAATACTGCTTTCTGCATATTAATTAGTGGTTAAGGAGCTCCAGTCACCATCTGGACTACACTGGGACAGAACCAAATTTTGTTTACTTTGATTTTCCTTATAAGTTAGTGCTACATTCGTTTTGTTTTTGGCGTAATTGATCTAACGAGAGCATGTGTGCACTTTATTGCAATGCCGTTTCAAACAATTTCTCCATTTGTTGTCAGTTTTAAAGAAAATTGAACCAAACTTCATGGCACTGATTCAAATGAATGCGCTACTTTTATCAATTATGAGTTTACAAGAAACTGAGGCAAACCTCTGCATAGGGACCATCGCAGGTGTAGTAATCTCTGGACGAGAGGCCGAGGCTCGTCTGCTGGTCAAACTGGTCAATTAGAAAAGTTGAAAGTTACATGAACGTTTACTTAGTCATAATATAAATTGTATATATTAAAAAAATGACTTTCTGGCAGCATATTCTATACACACATGAATGATGTATGAAGTGGAGTCCCTGTCATCAGTGCCAACAAAAAAGTTCACCAAGAGTTGAGTTCCATATTTCTCATTTAACCTGGCAATGACATCTTCTAATCTCCAAGTTTTCCCTGAGGAAATAAGGAGCGGGAAGAAGAAAGAAATGTAATAAATGACATTGTGGGATAGTGGAAAGGTATGAAAGTATATAAAAAAATATAAAGTCAAACCATAGTCTGCCTCCCAGTTGTCCACAGCGATGGGCCACTCAAACACATCAGGCAGCATGTCTAGCAAAGGACCTCCTCCTCTCTGCTCTATTAAAGCTTTAGGAGACAATCACAAAATGCAAACATAGTAAGATTGTGCTGATAAATTTAAAATCGGTTATATTTGGATATTCAAATATAACTTAGAAAAAAGGTACCACATATAGCTCCCCTTATAGATGGCTAATAGTTCATAGATTCATTATTAATTCCTCTAAACACTATCAATAATAACTGCTCATTACGCATTAATAAGGTTGACGGACAAAACTGATTAGTTTCTTGCCAAATAATGAGCCAAATCTGTTCACCTATACATTTCATCCAAGTTGTTATATTAAACATGTCAGACTAAGTTACTACATTGTATGCACAATAAGCATTTATAAATATCCTGATGCATGCTCAATAATCCAGGTAGAAAAATCTAAAGTCAAATCTGGTCCTCTGGACATTCAAAAAACAAAAAAAAACAAACAAACAAAAAAAAAAAAATGTAAAAACGTTTCTTTTTTCATCCGAAAGACCTCCTCAGTCTGAGGTGCTGTATTCAGCTCAGTCTTTTAAGTTGCATCTTCTCAGAGTGGATCAACCAGTTTTGCTGCAGACAACCAAAACTAGCTGCTCACATGATCAAGAAGGACCATCGGCCTAACAAGATGGGCTGATTGTCTCAATGGTCTAAATTAAAGGCCTTATTAGGCCGATGGTCCTTCTTGATCATGTGAGCAGCTGGTTTTGGTTGTCAGCAGCAAAACTGGTTGATCCACTCTGAGACGGTGCAACTTAAGAGACTGAGCTGTATACAGCACCTCAGACTGAGGAAGTCTTTCGGATGAGAGATTAAACGTTTCTACATTTTTTTTGTTGTTTTGCTTTTTTTTTTTTGAATGTCCAGAGGACCAGATTTAACTTTTTTAGAAGCATTTGTAAACCTATTTTTTTAGTATACAATATTAGTTTTAGATACTTATAATGTAGTGGCAAAGTACAATTTTATGCTAAAGAAATGGGTTTACAAATGATTGTGCTTGCAAAGTAGTAACTTAGTCTGAAATGTTTAATATAATGACTAGATGAAATTAAATATATAGATGAACAGATTTGGCTCACTAGAAAGAAACTGGTCAGTTTTGTCTGTCACCCTAAATGCACAATAAATTAATTTACAAAATGTTTATAGAGGAATTTATGAAACCATGTATTAGCCATCTATAAGGGGAGCCTTATTGTAAATAGTTACCAGAAATTAGAGGTTTTCCTTTTTCCCCTGAAATCTATTTCCTCTGAAAGTCTTAAAGAAAGGCTGCAAACTGAAAGAATAATTCCCATCTTTTACAACTTCAGTACAACAAACTGACATCACCTTCCAGGGCAGCAATGAAACATCCCAATATTGCAAAACAGATTAAAAAAAAAAATTAAAAGTCTGCATTAACATCTTCACCCAGGGGACTCACTCTCATTGGTACAGGACTTGTAAAGGGTCTTGGCCTTGGTGAGAGCAGCAGCCTCCCCCTCCACAGTCTTCTCAAGGACACCTGTAAATAAAGTGCAAACTGAGTAAGCGTGAAGCAGAGGAGAGAGCGAGAGGAAAAAAAGGACAGATAAGAGCAATGAGTGCACCTGAGGTAATGTGAAGAGTGATGAATGGAAGACTGCAAGAAGGTTGAGTAGTTCATCTTTTTGAAACCACAAAGATTATGTTGCCTAAATCACTGAATCATTTTAAAAAAAGGCAGTATATTTGTCCCCGTGTCACTCAAAAGGGAATTAATCGTTTCAAAAATGGGCAACAAAGGGCAATCACTGACAACCAACAATACCTCCCTTCCCCTCCCAAGATAGGGGGAAGGTTAGGAGAGGAAACTGCAATAGAATTTAGTCCGTTATAATTATTTGGCAGATGGCAGCTTTGAGGCTTAAAATGCTGAATATTTTAACAAGCTGTTCTTCAGACCTTGCAGGTTGGCAGTGAAAGACTAATTTTCACCTTCCTAATGTAAACTGACACCAATATTCTGACAGGTATGCAGCAACAATCCAAGTCCAGTTACCATCTTGAAAACCTACAATGAAAAGTGTATAAACGCTGCATACAAAAATTTTCCTCAAAAGGCAGAAGCCTTTGATAAAGCATTTTATAGATTGTGGTAATTTCTTTTTTATTTAAATATTTATTGTTTTTAATAAATGGTATTGGAAACTGGCTCAGTTAAGAATAAACCAAACCTATATAGACCAGGCATGTGGGCTTTTTTAATTGGCCCATCCAAATTGTCCAAAATTTGGACAATTAAAACTTTTTTTGGTAAATTTTAAGGGTGCTTAAGCACCCCCAAAAATAGGTTAAAATAGTCAGTGGTCTAAATTATATATTTTTTTAAATTGCATTTAATAGGGAAAAAAAACTGGTGTAGTTCCCACATTTCTCCAGTAGAGAGACACTACAGACACTGGTGTGTTTAGAGGCAACGTAACAGTGGAGAAGTAGTCATTTCTTCTTTGCTTTTATTTTCCACTTTGCCCTACAAATTCGTCTGTATAAACGGTCTTATCAAAGAAAAGAAAAGCGTACAGTGAATGCCAATTGTTTAATATGGAGTGGACAACATTCACTGGCACCTTCTCATCCACCATGAGAAGGTGCCATTCATAAGACAGAGCTGAATACAGCACCTCGGACTGAAGTCGTTTGGATGAAAGATGAAAAATTTCTACATTTTTGTTTTGTTTTTTAACGTCCAGAGGACCCGACTTATTTAGACAATGTCTTAGTGTTTTCTGGTCCTTCAAAACCTCTGGCTGCTTTGGACAGACCATTTAGATATCTTTGGTTCCACAACAGTGAACACACTACCGATAGTTATCCAAAATCAGTATACTCTGAAAAATCTCCACGGAGTAGGTGTTCTTGGAAGGAAAATATAAATAGAATCCTGCACAAGAATGCATTAAACACCCATTTTACTTTTATTCCGTCATCAACCTAAATTAGGTTTAAAAGTTACTGCACCAGGATTTCTTACAGCAGCCAACCCGTTTTAGCTAAAAGCAAGTGCCAAAAAGAATAGCAAGTGAGCCACCACGCCAAATACTTGTTCATATACTTGAGTAGCAAATGTCTAGGGTTCAGCGTGAGCTTCATAAAATGATGAGACTTGTTGAAGTGAGGTAATTGGTGCAGATGACTTATTCCCAGTTTAGAGAAAGTTTGTCTCGCCAGATGGGGTTAGACTCCTCTTGGACTAGCTGTCAAAGGGATTGCTGCCATTTCAGCCTTGAGAGCCCAAGATGGCGAAGAGGCATGGCAGCCGACTTGGGACCCGAAAGTCCCAGGCTTGATCCTCAATCATTGCACATCTTGTGGCGTCTGAGCGGGACACCCTATCCCCAATTGCTCCCCGGGCACCTTCAATAGATGCCCACTGCTCCACCTGGGGGTGGATGGGTTAAATGCAGAGAGCCAATTTCACCATTGTATGGGAATGATAAAACAAAAAACATCACTGAAAGATCTGATTTATGCAAATATTTTACACTTTAAATTACATTAAGGTTCATGCTCAATAATCCAGGTATAAAATCCAGATGACCTGATTGAACATTGTTGGTCTTTATATTACCATTGATTTAGCGTTCCATTGCGCCAGCAGAAACCTTCCGAAAGTGCCTTTGGCTACATCGGAAGTGCTACAGTTAGCCGCTTTTCCTGCTGCTATTTATGCTTTCAAATGCTCAGAATATTACAACTTTACAAATGAGGGCATTTTAATGATTTCACACCGTTTGCATAACCAATTGAATGAGATGAACCATTTTAAAATTGCTGCAATTCACTTTAGTCCTAGTGGGACCAAAAAAAAAAAAAAAAGTAAGTGACTTTCAACCTGGTACAAATAAGTATGGCTGAGACGAGCTGGTCTGGGAAGCTCAGTCCTCACCTCCTTCAACAGGTGTGCAGTGGAGAGCATCTTGCGCTCCAACATCAACATGTGGCATGGAGGCTGCACAGCTGCAGAAAGAAAAGCTTTGCAGAGAGTGGTGAAGGCTGCACAGAAGTCTGTTGGAGTCAGTCTCCCCACCATCACAGACATCTACACCTCAAGATGCAGGAAGAGGGTCACCTGCATCATGAAGGACTCCACTCACCCAGCACACACTTTTTTACCCCGCTCCCCTCAGGAAGGAGGTTGAGGAGCATTAAGTGTAGAACCACTAGACTGAGGAACAGCTTCTACCCTGAGGCTGTTGGACTCATGAATCTTTAACCAGAATAATCACCGAGAAAAATAATAAAAAATAATAATAAAATAAATAAAAAAAACATAATTCATGTTGCTGCTGATGTGTTTCAATGTTGCTGATCTTTTTCATGTTGATGTGTTCATGCTCATCTGCTCACACAGACTCATGCTCATGCTGCTGTTTGACAATGTTTTTATACTATTAGTGCCTAGTGTATTTTAGTTTACATTTTCTTAGTTCATATCTTAGACGTCATTGTTTTTCTTCTGCATTTTATTGTTGGATGTAACTGGGGCCCCGTGTACATAATTTCGCTCCACCACATGTACCACATGAGGTGCGAATGAAAGAATCTGACTTTCTGACTCTGAAATAAAACTTGATTCTTTAAATAGTTGCACCCAAAAAAATACATCTATTCTACATACTCCATTTCAGAGTGTCATACTATCCTTTGCATAAATAAAGTGGGTTCTTCACCTGCTGAGACTTGGAATTTTTAAGAGTTTGCAGTCAAGGGTCATTTAAGTTTAAAGACCTCTTTTTATTGCCTCAGCACCTGTTATTGGCAAGCATATGTTGATCGAGTTGCCTCAGGATAGATCATGTTTCTCAGTAGACAGATAATCAAAATGATAAGTGTTGTGGTGTAAACTTCCAGCAGAGAGGAGGAAAACAATGGGCCAAGTATACGTCTGCCATTTCACTACCGACAGAACATAAAGCTATTAAAATATGGACGGTTTCTTTTTTGTGCAGAGACGTTTCGCACTCCATTTAAAGGGCTTCAGTCTGAGGAAACACCAAAACTGATTCTCCACCAACAGCATACTCCAAAGTGGGGGAAAAAACAAAAAAAACAAAAACAGTTATGTTGATGCTAAGATGGCCTCCTTAGCACCAACATAACATGTTTTTTCCCCCCACTTTGGAGTATGCGGTTGGTGGAGAATCAGTTTTGGTGTTTCCTCAGACTGACTAAGCCCTTCGGATGAAGAGCGAAACGTCTCGGCTCAAATGAATAAGCTGTCCAGACGACATGACTGAACATTGTTGGATTTTATACCTGGATTATTGAGCATGAACTTTTGGTACTATTAAAATAAAAATATAAATGTGTCAGTTTTCAACATACATTGAATGAGTCTAGTGTCAAACCATCTTAATTTATAAATAGTTTGATTCATCCAGCCATCCATTATCTTTTACCCAAGTCTTCCTTTTTGGGTCACGGGGTCACTGGTGCCCATGTCCAGCAATCACTGTGCGAGAGGCGGCGGACTCCATGGACAGGTCTCCAGTCAATCACAGAGACAAATGAGACAAACAACCATTCACTCTCTCACTCACAACTAGGGACAATTTAGAGTTACCAGTCAGCCTAACATGCATGTTTTTGGTCTGTGGGAGGAAACTGGAGTACCCAGAAAAAATCCACTCATGCACGGAGAGAACATGCAAACTCCACCCAGACCCCCGGACCGGGATTTGAACCAGGGACCTGCTTCCTGAGAGGCAGCAGCTCTACCAGTTGTGCCACCGTGCTGCCCTCCCCCCACCCCCCAAAAGATCAAAATCATTAAATATTATTGTTGCCGTCCTTGCACTTTGTGCAAGCCCCCAAAGAGCCACTTGTTTAAAAAGGTAGCATTCAGCTTTTAGAGTTAAATTGTTTGCTTTGTTAGGGTGCTTTAATGTTCATTAAGTCACCTAATTTGAGTTGAAATTGTTTTACAAATTCATGCAAAGCTTCCGATTAAAATAAATACAATGTATGTAAATTACCTTTGATGTTCGCTGGCATTTTGTTCTCGACCAGTTTTATTTTCTACTCGTGTTCAGTCTGTTGTCTTTCCTCCTGCTTGAGGACCTTCATGTTGAGTTTTATTCTTTAGCGGCGTGAATGTCTTAAAAGCCTGTGTTATGAATAATGCATGAGCCAAATCTCTTAAGTCCAGCAGCCTTGTAATAAACTTCCTGTACATACAAAATGTATGCAAATGGCCAAACCCATGATGGCTGAAGCAGTGTTCAAAGCGCAAAAGGCAACAGCTTTTGTCTACTGCATGCAAAAAAAAAAAAAAAAAAAAAAGACTCATCAGGCACTCTTCCATTAATTAAATTATTGCTTTGATGAATATTGCAGATTAAGTCTGAAATTGGTTAACATTTTAGACTCCTGCATCAGTATCAATATAAATTCAGGTCTCTGGTATTACAGTTTCTAGTCCATTTTGGTCTCAGGAGAGGCCAAGACCTAATTTTTCCACAAATCACTGATTAGCTCATTTAACATTTTAAGACTACTAATCATAGGTTATAAAGTTTGCTGGCAAGTTCTATGTGAACTACAATGGATAGTTAATTGTAAAAAAAATAAAATTAAAACATTTACACCTTCAAAATAAGTTTCTATAGGATTTTATGGAAAATTTAAATAAATTTTACCCTTTGGACAATTGGTTTCATAACACTCAGCCAATCCTAAATATGAAAAAGCCCAACTTCCCACCCCCTTAATAAATAAAACTACTTTGGTGTCGATAAACTTTTCCGTTTTGTTCAGCATGGCATGTAAAAACAAAACTATATTCAAGAGATAAACTTAGAAAAACAGTTTGCTTGTGTACACTCCAGAAGCAGGAGGACATGCCTGGTGTTAAAAGTTGCTTGCTTGTTGGCAGAGAAGCTCAAGTTGTTAAATATTTGCATATGGACAATAGCCAAGTTTTAAATATAACTGGTTTGATTAGAGAATTGGGGGGGGGGGGGGGGGAGTACAGACACATTGGAATTAATGTCGATTAAAGCAGTTAAGGAGCACCGCTTTTAATCTGTGAAGTAAATTCAGCTTAATGATCAATTAAGAGGCAACAGCCACAACTTAAGTCAACTCAGAGTTCTCAGCTTTTCTCAGCATTGCCTCTAAACAAATGCTTCCTCTGAACATCAAAATTCATGCTCAATAATCCAGGTAAAAAAAATCCAACAAATTTCAGTCAGGTCTTTTTTTGTGTGTGTGTGTGTCGAGACGTTTCGTCATTCATCCAAAAAAAAAAATCAGTCGAAGAAGCCACAACAAACTCAGTCCCACAAGCAGCACACTCATAGCAGACAAACCAGTTTGATGGTGATAAGATGGTTTCTGGTGCCCGCTCTCTCCCCCATCCAGAAACTGTCAAAATGACCTGACTGAACTTTGTTGGGTTTTTTACCTGGATTATTGAGCATGGACTTTGATGTTTTGAACCACTTTGGCTATGGCTGCCTCAGAGGAGTTAACGGGTGAGAGGGCGGGCCCCAGAAACCATATTAGCACCAGCAGACTGGTTGGTCCACCATTTCCCCATTTGCACTGCTCCTAATCAGCCTCAACTCTGCTCTGCACACCCCTGCTCAGCCTGGAGTAGCACCTGCATTTTAAAACAGATTCTGGAGGCGTGGCCAGAATCCAAGTCCTGCTAATGAGAGTTCTACATAGTTATTCAAAGCAGTTTGCTCCTCAGATAAATATTATTATTATTATTATTTTTAATACATGAATATTTCTGTTCAGTGCCCTGAGACAACTTCTGATGTGACTTGGTGCTGTATAAACTGAATTGAATTAAATCTGATGAGCCAGATTCTACAAAAACATTTACATTTATATGGTCCTCTGGTCAAAAAAAATAAGTAGAAACGTTTCTTCTTTCATCCGAAAGACTTCTTCAGTCTGAGGTGCTGTATTCAGCTCATACATAGCCATTTATAAGACTAAGCTGAACATGGCACCTCAGACTGAAGAAGTCTTACGGATGAAAGAAACGTTTCTACTTTTTTTTTTTTTTTGACCAGAGGACCAGACTTAACTTTTATAGATTTTTCTATCGGATTATTGAGCATGCATCAGGCTATTGAAAATTGTTGTCGGTCACCAAACAAAAGAAAAAAAAAAAAACGCCTGGACTTCAGAGTTAAACACTATGTTGTCATTATCGTTTTTAAAATCTTAAAAATAGATCCAGCCGCTGCTCCGCATCCCGAGAAATTGCAAATGACGAATTGGTGAAAAGTTTGAGATCCAGTGACTCCTCCCCCCTGACCAGTGTCCTGCATTCACGTTTCGGTCCGGACTCAGCTCGACTGTGCTCACTCTGTCCCACCAGAGAAGCAGGGACGAAAAGAGGTCTTGAATCAGCCTCAAATCAGCTAAAAATACTAAAATAATAATGCAAAAGGGTTCTTTCCATGGCGGGCTGCCCAGAGTTGGGACTTATTACGGGCAGTGCAAATGAGGCATATGTGGTCGTGCTGCTTGTGGGACTGTTTGTTGTGGCTCCTCAGACTGATGAAGTCCTTTGGATGAAGGATGAAACATCTCAACAAAAGAGAAACCATCCAGATGACCTGGCTGAACTTTGGACTTTCTCTGAATACTCTTCTGCTCGGGTATTTTATTTTGTGCACTTCTTGCAACTTTGCTGTGCCATAGTTCAGTCCAGCCAAAGGCTAGTTTGACATGCTAAAATGAGACTGAAATTATTAACCAGGCAAAGACAAGATTTGTAGAAATTTGCTAAAACTTGAACACGATTGTAGAAAAAGCCACAAGGATAACAGACGACCTTTGAAAATAATGTAAATGCTTTATATTGTAAGTGGGACAACTTTTTGACTTTGACAAGCCTTCACAGACATGAACATGGCTTCAGTGTTGCTTGTCACTCATCTCAAATGTTGCACCAACAGACACGCACGCCATCACACCTCATCTCAAAAGCAACACAGGGATCAATACAGGAAAGAGGGTGGATCTTAAATTACACGGAAAGCTGAAACGAAGCTCTCCCTCGAGTCCAACAGGACATTAATCATGTCAGTGAGAGTTGGAAACCAAATATAAAAGACAAGGAAGTCAAGTTTGCTCAATGAAAATTTTGGGAATTGCAGGAAAAATACAAATGGAGAAAATTAAGATTTCAACACATTTCAGCTTTATTTTAATGATTCATCAGATTAAAGCACTTAGCATTTTAATACACAAGCAAAAGCTTCTGTACAGCTTTGCTCAACAGTGCATGGCTAATGCAAGGACCATAAACTTTGCTTGAAATGAAAGCATTTAAAATATTGTGATTAGAAATGTTTAATACAGTGTAGAGATTTATTTCCCCTAAATGACTTCTGTGTCATGTTCTTAATGGCCGTTTTAGATTATGGTTAAGATACCGCCTTTAAAAACAGCTTTACGTTTCCAGAGTGCACAAGGAAAATAATAAAACTCCTCTAAAATAAAATTCAATTTCCAATCGAGTTTTCCAGTAAAAGTTGTTCTTTTTGGCCTCCTAAAAGAAAAGTTACTGAAATAGCCTCGTAGTGAAGCCTTCGAGTTTAGGTGACAAATGTGATACAAGTGTTACAGATTTATTAACCCGTACAACTTGTCCACTCATTAATAAACTCTACCTTTTATGTAATTGTTTTATTAGCCGGGGCAACTGAACACGAGCCATGAGACTCTGCAAAAAAATAAAAAATAAATAAATGCTGAGCTTTGGCTTTCTTGTTGTAACTGAACATTGAAACACCATGTCAATTAATGTTGCAGGAAAATACTGCTTTTACTATGACCCCTAAACTAATCTGGAGAAGAAAAAAAAAAAAATGTTTTGACCGAGACACACTTTAAATCAGGAAATCCTAATAACTTGTGGGAAAGGGGCACAACATCTCCCTTAAATCCGATTTCCCCAATCCTGTTTGCATGAACGAGTCTCAATAAAAGCCATTTCTACCCTCAGTTCTCTTCGTTTGTTTCCCCTCATTACCACGCGTACGCCATTGATGTGCTCATTTAATTGTAATGAAGTTCTAACACTCAGACCCTTCACAGGGTGCTTCCTGCAAAGGGCACAGATCGTGTGCACAATTAGATTACAGACTGCCGAGCACCAATATTTAACCACAACAAAGGCTTACCCTGCCCCCCATCCCCCCCCCCACACACACGCAGGCACACACCCCTCTAGTCACATGAGTGTTTGTTTTTGGATTTGAGAATGGATTTTCTGATGTTAGGAGATTTCACATCAGTTTGACCAGCATGGTAGAATCCAAATCTTGAGCTTCTCTCCATCGACTTTCCTCAAAGTCTTGTCCTCCAAAACATTTCATTTCACATGGCATTGTTGATGGTTTTGACTCGCTTGTACAAAAATATAAGCCTAGAAATATGCTGACATTGAACACCAAATTAGAGTTAAATGCTTTGAGAGGGACAAAAGAAAAAACTTAAAATTCTAAGTTTTAGAAAAAGATTGTGTTATTTGTGTTGTACAAAGCTACTTTATCTTTGGAGTCAGATTTACTTTTTCAATTTTAGACAACTTTGTGCATTTGTGATAAGTGGATACATTGGGGGAGTTGACCACCTTTAATGGCTGGACTATTGTAATTGTTTACAATCCGAGTGTCCACAAACTTCTTCAGCTGATCCAAAACGCTGCTGCCAAAGTTTTAACGAGTTGACAGGAGAGATCATATTTCTCCAGTTTTAGCTTTTTTCCATTGGCTTCCTGTCAATTTCAGAATTTAATTCAAAATCTTACTTCTACAAAGCCCTCAACAACCTATCTCCATTTTGTAATACAGATCTTACTGTTCCATATTTTCCCCACAGAGCACTTTGCTGTCAAACTGCAGGTTTACAGTGCTTGTGTTTCCTAGAGTTTCCAAAAGTAGAAAGGGAAGAAGATCTTTCAGTTATCAGGCTGCACTCTTGTGGAACCAACTTCCAGTTTTTGTCTACAAAGGCTGACACATCGTCCAGTTTTAAGACTGTGCTTAAGACGTTCCTTTTTGATGAATCCTATAGTTAGGGTTGGGTTCGGTTTCCTGAGCTATCCCTTAGTTATGTTACTATAGGCTTAGACTGCTGGAGGACAAACCGCTTGTTTCTTCACTCTGCTGCCATCTTTATTTACTCTACCCGTTTTGTATTTGTATATATTTTTTCCATCCTTGACATGCGTTTTTCTTCCAATAGGGGGTACACCTGCACCTACATCTGGACCTGCCATTCTGTGTTTGTCTCCACTTCCTGTCCTCTCAAAACCAGCCAGTCGAAGCAGATAGTCTTTTGTCCTGAGCCTGGTTCTGTTTGAGATTTCTTCCTGTTGAAAAAGGGAGTTTTTCCTTTCCACTGTTGCCTTCGTTCTTACTCAGGATTAGAGACTGTGACCAAGTGAAAATGCAACACGTGTGCTGGCTTCCTTGGAGAACTTTACTAATTGGCATTGAAGTTGATGCTTAATAATCCAGGTAAAGAAATCCAACAATGTTCAGTCGGGTCATCTGGACATCAGTTTGTATGCAATTTCTCAGACTGTTGAAGACTTTCAAATGGAGGGTGAAACCTTGACAATAAAAGGAAATGTCCAGATGACCCGACTGAATATTGTTGGGTTTACCAATTGGCTTTTTTATGTACAGTGTGTGAATGTTTCTGTACAGTGCCCTGAGACAACTTGTTGTGAACTGGCAATATATAAATAGACTGAATTGATGTACCATCCATTCTCTGCATCATGTCATTATCAAATAGAATGTTAATTATACCACTATTTAAAACAAGTTAGGCATAATTTAAACAAGGTAGGCATCATTGACAAGTCTGGGGAATATCAAGTGAGAGAAGCTACATTTGTTCACAGAAACGAATGAAACCGATTAATTTACAGATTCATTAGCTTTTAGGGCAGATCTGCAAAAAAACACAAGTCACTGCTATGTTTATCATAAAATAAAAAAATAAAAAATATTGTTGCATTGAATCAATCAAGTATGATTGGGGTCATTGAATTTGCATTAAAACATATTCCAACCAGGAGAGAAACATGAATTAAAAGATGTTCCCTCTCTGCAGAACATTTTTTTGAATAAATTGGGTGATGAGTGCAAACAGAATGAGTCTATACAGAATGAGCTTATCTTCTGAGGGGGAAGTTGTACATTTAAGCTTGGAGAAATAAGCTGCAAAGAATCCTGTGTCATCTGGAAGCTGCTGAATTTTGACTGTTTTCTTTGAAACAAAAAACACAGCTCAACCCAGACCTTCACATTTTTAGAAAGGCATTTCAACGTGAGCATGCAGAGTTCATCAGGTTTAGCAAATAAGTTAAATAAGCAAATAAGGGTCAGGTGTGGCTGAGTGGTTAGAGCAGTCGTCCTCCAATGGGAGAGTTGAAGGTTTGATTCCACCAGCAGCCACATGTTGAACTGTCCCTGGGCAAGACACTGAACCCCTCATTGCCTTCAGTTTGTGTCCCATTGGTGTATTGATGTGAAAAAGCACTGTTTAATCTCTATAGATTCTGATTATCTTTGTAGATATGCAGCATTGCTGCATGAATGTGTGTGGAGGTAAATGAGGGCACAGATATATATTCAGTCAGGTCATCAAAACATCCTTGGTGTTCTTTTTGGTTTCCGCATTTTATTTGATTTTAATCGTTACAACATTACAGAATTAGTTTAGGTTAACTATACAAGATCCTAGTTTCCCAGTATAAATTTACACACTCAGAGTTCCAGTGTTTGGAACTTAGACAAACAGCCACCACCCAAAACCTGCTTTTTAAAAAAAGGCATGATACATTTTAAACAGTAATGATCATTAACAGAAGAAACATTGCCCAAAAAATAATCTGATAAACATAAGGGCCTGATTCACCAGTAACTATATTCTATCAACTCCTTATTCTGTAAACTTGAGAACATGGAGTAAAAAAATAAAATAAAAATTGCAATTACACACTATGCAGTGGTCACTTTAGCTCTGAAGGAAAAAAATCGTTGTGCACGTCATTGCCATGCGTTATTAAAATAGCATTTATACTGAACTATACCGATACCAGATTATCAACAATACTGATTTTAATTTACAATTTTATGCCGATGTTTGTTCCATGAAATCCAAAGCTTTCAGCAGCAATTACACAAACAGCCTTACATCTTGGTTGACTGACATCTAACCCATTAATCCATCTGGATTGTTGACTATTACTCATCAAGCAAATTACAAGTCTCCGAAGCATAATAAATGTCCTGCAGCACAACTGAGCTCGATAAACTGATGGTGGGGGAAACACTATACTTAGCTCGCCTTCCATCTCAACTGGAACATTAACAATGTCATCCAGAAAAGACGCGCCATGGTCACAGTGGATGCAGACAGGTGAAGTTCTCAGACAAAACCATCAAAAACCTAACAGACAGAAACTTCCCCTGCTGCCTAGGTGTTGAAGAAATGTGACAAATCCTAAACCACTCCCCTAAACATTTAATCTTTTGACATCAATAAAAGTCTGTCAAACAGTGGGAAACCACTTATATCCTGGAGGTAATAATGCAGCTAAAATCCCTTATCTGGACAAAATGTAATTTTTGTAACTAAATGTGATGAAAAATGGCAGACACCTTTGTCACCACTGCTGTTACAGAATAGTTCTATTCACACAGAAGTTCCTTGAATCAGACAAGGGATGGTGGCCTTACCCTGACAACCCAAATAAAATACTTGGGATTAAACTACTACATGAAATTTTGTCTTCGAGTTCACTCAGGAACCATGGAATTTTGAGTTTTGAATGTGCATTTGAAAAGTGCATCATCTGTCCTGCATGTGCATTGCATTTAAAAACAGAAACAGACCATCTTAGAAGTCATGTTGGAAAAACTAGTTTTTTAGACTGGAGTACTGCAATATCAGGTGTACCAATGCTTCCAATTTTTTTTTCCTTAATAAAAAAACACTTCAGCTGCACTGATGAAAAAATAAGTCCGATTTGTCCCATAAAATTAGAATTTTTATTGGTTTTGAGTAAGTCAATCTTAACAAAATAAAATCTCAAAGATGGGGCTCTAAAAATCAAGATAGTCCAATACCTTAACTGCACACTTCCTCCTTGGAATGCAGTCCTGCTTTGATTCCAGGAGTGGGAACCAGACTGATCAGTTATTCCCCTTTTAAGAACCTGAAGCCAAACAGATCAGGAGATGAACACTTTCCTTTTAATATGGATGGCTGAAGTGACCCAAGCTCTCTAGCAGCAGTTTTACCATTCACCTGGTCACTGGGACGGTCTTTGCTATACTTCTGAACCAATTTTCTTATAGGTTCCTATCCAACTTTGGTTTCCTCCTGCCTGGTTCTGCTAAAGATTTCTTCCTCATGGAGTTTTTTCCCTTTCCACAGTCGCCTTCATGCTTGCTCAAGATGAGTTCTGTGATGTAGTGAAATCCAAAGCAGTCTGTTCAGTGCCCCGAGATGACTTGTGTTGTGACTTGGCGCTATATAAATGAACTGAATTGACTTCGAGTTCAAGATGCGATTGTCATTTATGCTCAGAATTGTTAAAGGTTTAAAAACATATTCCTAACCCCTGGCATACAATTAGCCATTTTTCCCATGACCACCACAATTGAACAAAAATATTTTAAACACAATTTACCATGTTAGGGTTTACCAAAAATACATTGTGCATTTGTATTTTGTTTAGTTTGAAATAGAGCTGTCATTTCTAACATGAACCCAGAGCCCAGCCCAGATTAGGGCTGGGCCATAGTGTGAGCCAGGTCAGTGTTGGGCTTTTGATCATGTTAGCGGACGCGCGTGGCTGATGATCCAATTATATGGCAACATGGCTTGCAATACAATCACCAGCCACACGTGGCCATTTGACCGTGCACTGACTGGTCTTGAAAGAGGTTTAAAAAAATAAAATAAAATAAAAAAGTTCAGTTAAGCTTCAGATGGAACTATACTGCCAGGGATCCATCAAAGTCCAAATGGATGTTCAGCCGCTGCACTTAGCGGACACGTGCAGCCGACAACCCAAACAGGTGAGATCACAAAAATATTCGACATGTCAGAGCAGGGTCTGTGTCTGACTAATGCAGGGAATTAATGCACTTTAACGGCCATGAAAGGACAAAAACTCCCTCAGCTCCGATCTTCTGCCCCCTTTTACTCAGTCACACGTGTCCGCCGACCGTTAACTATACAAGCAATCAAAGCGTAATAATTTTTTTTTTTTTTTTTTTTTTTTTTTTTTTTTTTTTTTTTTTTTTTTAAGTCAGGTTCAGACCTGTAATTACTGTCAATTCGTCGTCGGGTACAGAAATGATGGCTGTGGGCGGGGTCGGATTTTTTGGGTACAAATGCAACTCTAGTTTGAAACGCCTGGTTTTTTTGTGGGTTGGTTGGGTTTTGTTTCGTTTGTTTTTATTTTTTGGGGGGGGGGGTGGCGTGGGATCCATGACAGCCACATACAGTCTCAATACAGTGCACACTTATTCTTACTTCATGTTGAGGTCCCACATTTGGTCAGTTTTCTCCACACTTTTCATTTTGGTCATTTAGTTGCAGACTTGATAAAAATACAAAATCCCACTGTGCCTGCTGCGCTCCTCTGCCAAATATAAACTAATTTGCAATTAAAATGCTCATGGTCAATTGGGCAAATTATTTTCCAGTATGCCGTGTGTGTGGGTGTGCAATGGGAGGGGGTGTTGCAGAAATGTACATTCACTACTATGGTCAAAATAAAGGCAAAGATCCCAATTACAAGTCATTTTACTTCAGCAGACAGCCATCTGAGGTATTTACAAGCGGCAAATCCACACAAGCACGCAGTTCCCTTTATTGCCGTCATGCAACCCAGAACCCTGCAGAGTCCAGGTGTTTCCCAAGTCCTGCAGCTGTTGACAGTAGGGGAAAACAAAATAAGGATCTGTTAAGTGGGTTGTGTATCCACGAAAGCAGCAGTAGTCATCCCCGAGATCAAAAGGGTACATTTTTGAGGTCACAGCTTTTACGAAGCCTAATCCTTATCGTGCATCAGTCGCTATAAAAATAAGTTAATGAGAAATGATCTAAAGCCTTTTAAGAAAGAAAATATGTGCTGCGACTTTGTCAAGATTCTGTATGATGTTAAACACAGACATGTTATACTGGCTTTATTAAAACACGAGGCGCACAAGATAAATTCAAACATGTGAACTGTACAGTCTGAAACATTCCATCTTTGGCTGGTAAACTAGAGCCTGAAGGAATGAGCACAACACAGACGGCTGGTGGGGGTTCAAGCTGTTGAATGATCAGAAGCAGTCCTTTGGCAGCTCCGTTCCCTTCTTTGGTAAACACAGCATTTATAGCAATTAAGTCAATGATTTAAAAGCATCAGCCTTTACACTTTGACCCATGTTCTGCTTTTGTTGCAGCTGAACAGCACAAAGCATCAAAACACCTACAAATGGTTTGTTTAAACAGCAGTCTTACTTTTGAATCAGGTTTGAACTGTCTGAGAGTTTAATTTTGCCTCAAACAAGATATGACAAACATTTTTTTTTCTCTTTTTAAAGTTAAAAAAATTGGGGGGGGGGGGGGAAAAATTGAAATAAAAAAAAAAAAAATGTGTTTTCAGTAATACTTGTATATCACTACACAAGAGACATCTTTGTTCAATACAAGAAGCGTTTGAAGTGCTGACTACATTGAACTGAAAAGAATAATTGCAATTAAAAGTTACCGAAATGTGCCAACATTTAGAACTTAAAGAAAAAGGTTTTAAAAAATAAAAAAGTCTAAATTAAAAAAGGTTATTAGGCTTTGAAAATTATTCTTGATCCTCCAAATAAGTGTTTGCTCAATAAGTCCTTAAATTTAAGAAAAAAGTAATTTTGTATGTTTAGTAACTAGTTCAAATCTCAAGACCAACAACAAAAATGTGTGGGCAAGGTGAAGCACCCACATCTACCTCTACCACATAATTTTCTCCACTCTGGGTCCTCGAGTAAGGCCCTTAACCCTCCAGCTGCTCCCCAGGCACCATGGATGGCACCCCTCTGCTCCACATAGAGGCCTGTGGTAGCATCAGGAAGTGCACCAGGCATAAAAGCAAATCGCCAAATTTTCATGCGAGTGTGCCCACTGTCACAACCCCTGCAGTCAAAATGAAAAGAATTGTGCCAGCTAAAAATTAGAGTATGGTTTATTAGTAGTTTCAGCACAAAAAGCCTGCATTTGAAGCCTTCTGGACCGAAGGTGAAATGTTTCAGCACAAAAAAAAAAGAAACTGTCCAGATGACCTGACTGAAAAGTATTGGGTTTATTAGTAGTCTTTCATAAAGTCTGTCTTCAACTTAGATTGACTGTCATAAGAAAACGTGATACAATCTGGATCTTACAAATGCATACACTCGAGTCTATAAGCAAACATTCAGTGCAGCACAAGCCTTTGTGTACTGTGTATCAATTACATATGAATAAAAACTTGACAAGCTTCACTCTGCTGAAAGCAGGAAATACTTGCACCACACAAAATTAAAATCTAAAAAAAAAAAAAAAAAAAAATCTTGCTAGCATAGATATTTTTTAAAAGCAAAAAGAAAAATCAAATCCCTGAACTGCATGTTGACATGCATGTACAGGTAATGCCAACACTTTGCTGACAAAACTCCCAATTTACATGAAGCTAAACTCCTGCTGCTGTCCCTGAAGGACGATCCCCTTCAAAAACCCCAAAACAAACTGCTCTTTATCGATTTCAAAAAAGAAAAGACAGAAAAAAAACCAACATTGTTTACTGAAGTGTTTTGCAGCTTCATGAAGGTCCTATCAGTATACAATTTTTATTTGTGTGGGTGTATGACATATTCAGACCTTTTAAGATGACCTCCAGTTCGTCTCGTAAGATGTCAAATGTGGTGTATCTCGAGCTGGTCTCTGGGATGATGTGCTTTTTGAGCCATCCTCCACAGGCGTACTGATAAAAGTTTTCACAAGGATCCGCGGAAGAATCCATATTCTCAAGGAGACGAGACGCTGCAAAGGGAGGAAAGCAATAAGCTCCAAGAACCAGGAGAAAGTCCCCACATAAAGAAATGTACTAACAGAATCCACAAGAATAATGTGGGGGACAACCAAGAAATGACAACAAAACATAAGATATAACTCAGGATTTTAAGACAAGATGTTTCTAATAAAACTTACAAACAGATGGCACCGGGTGACAGGAGACCAAACAGGCAAAACTTGTGAGCATTAACAGAGCAAGACAGAGGGACATGATGAAATTCTGGCACTGACCAAGGAAGCGCAGGAAAGCTGTAAAATGACTGGACTAATCATCTGATCAAACACAGGTGTGGGACCTTCAGGCTGCTCAACAGGTTTAAACTAAAAGGCTAAAAGTAAAGCCTGTGGAGATGCAAAAGGAAAACCCTTTTCAAAATAAAACAGGAAGTGTTGCTTTGCCAAGACAAGGACCATGGAAAAAAAAAGTTAAAAACCAAAATGAAAGTCTGGCAGAAGAAATGAGCCAAACATTACAGGGCATGACAAGTTTTACTTCTAATGAGGTCTTTAAGGAACTACAAAGCCCTGAGATTAGAAATGCCTACCATGTGACTAATTATTAATATGGCATTTGGGGAAATTGACTTAATCGCTTTACGCTAAAAAAAAAACGTGTTTGAGAGCAGATAGGTTTGAACATGTTAAAGACTGGAGCCAGCGGCTGATAAGCTGAATGGTGACAGCAAAGCAGCTAACAAGCTATTTATAATGGTACAGTAATTAATTGTCCTACACATCTGAGGAGCCGTAAAGATCATTTTGTGTCACTACTGGATCTAATGTACAGTATTGAATCTTTTTTTTTTTAATGACATAACTTTTATCACATTACATTTAAATAAAAATTATATTCAATTCTCTTTACATTAAAATAAAATGTCATAATTATTCAAGGTGCTTATACAAAGTCAGATACCTGTTTTATTTATTTTTTTGCTAATTTATTATCAATCCATCCATCCATCCATCCTTCATTTTTACCTGCTTCTTCCTTTTCGGGTCGCGGGGGTCACTGGTGCCCATGTCCAGCTGTGTGAGAGGCAGGGGACACCCTGGACAGGTCTCCTGTCCATCACAGGCACACATAGAGACAAACAATTGTTCACTCTCTCACTCCCACCTAGAGACAATTTAGAGTTACCAATCAGCCTAACGTGCATGTTTATGGTCTGTCAGAGAAAACCGGAGTACCTGGAAAAAACCCACGCATGCATGGAGAAAACATGCAAACTCCACCCAGAAATGCCCCCGGCCGGGATTTGAATCAGGGTGACTTGCTCGCTGAGAGGAGGCAGATCTACCAACTGTGCCACCATGCTTAATTTATTGACTATTTAATTATTACATATGTTTATAAATTTGTACAACTTTTAGATTGTGTTTTTATTGTTTAATTGCATCAAAACAAATTGGGTGGTTAACTGGTTGGTTGGTTGGTTGGTTAGTTGGCTGGCTGGCTAGGGCAGCATGGGGGCGCCATTGGTAGAGCTGCTGCATCTCAGCGAGCAGGTTACCCTGGTTCAAATCTCAGTCCGGGGGCCTTTCTGGGTGGAGTTCGCATGTTCTCTCCATGTATGCATGTTTTTTTTTTTCCAGGTGCTCTGCTTTCCTCCCACAGACCAAAAACGTGCATGTTAGGCTGACTGGTAACTCTAAATTGCCCCTTTGGTGTGAGTGACAGAGTGACTGGTTGTTTGTCTCGTTTGTCTCTATGTGTCTCTGTGATGGACTGGAGACCTGTCCAGGGTGTCCCCTGCATCTCACACAGTGATTGCTGGACATGGGCACCAGTGACCCCTGCAAACCGAGAAGGAAGAAGTGGGTAAAGATAATGGATGGATGGATGGATGGATGGATGGATGGATGGATGGATGGATGGATGGATGGATGGATGGATGGATGGATGGATGGATGGATAATGTATCACATCCTATCACATCATGTGGCATTGTATTGTGTTGTTTTTTATTATCTCTGTACAAGGTCTTAGAATAAAAGGACAGATGTGACCACTGATTTTATCTTGTAAGAAGAACTAACAACTATTGCTAAAACAGTATATTTCAGAACCTGTCCCACTTTTTGCAAACCATTAAAAGCTTCTTAAAATATGTCATGCTGCTCTAGTGACAAAAAATAAAGTTTGAAAAAAGAACACTAAAAAGATTAAATATGTAGTCCTAAACACTGTTTTCTGTTATTATGACACCATTCACAGAAAAGATAAAACACAACATTTGAAACAATTTGCAAGGATCAAACAGTGTAACAGCTGTAATTGGCTCAGCACCAGCAGTGGAAATATGTTAACTTTTTTTGAGTAGCAATTAAATTACAGACAGCTTCTCAGAGATCCCTTGTGACAAGGTTGTCTGTCAAATTTGACTGAATTGGGACACCAGCACTGGAAAAATGTATCAGAAATAAATTGCCATCTGTTGCTGTAAACCAGTACTAGAATTTTTTAATCTTCTGCATATATTACTATATATATATATATGTATACTAAGGATAAATCATTCTTCTGTCAACCTTGGAGTCTGGTAGTAGAAAATAAAATGATCTATGATGTTGTACTAAAGGAGGTAGTGGGAAGTGTTGTGCATGCAATATTATAAAAACATTATATTAATGGATTATAAAGCTAGTTGTATGTCCACTAGCATAAAAATAGTTTTTATATTTCTGAAAATGGGTTTTAGTTGTGTATCAAAATATCTGTAGTTAGTGCAGTTTTGCACAGACTACAGATATTTTGGTACACAGACTATGGATCTGCTGATTGCATCAAAATGCTTTGTTGAACTGATTCTGCTTAAGACACATTAAATATCCATCCATCCATCCACCATCTTCCACTTGTTCCAGAGTCGAGTCACAAGTCACAACTTGAGCAGGGAGGCCCAGACATCTCTTTCCACAGCCACCTCTTCCAGCTCTTCTGAGAGCATTCCAAGGCATTCCTGAACCACCAGAGATAGACTCTTCAGCATGTCCTGGGTCTTCCCTGGGGTCTCCTTTTAGTTGGACATGCACAAAACGCCTCCCTGGGGAGGTGTCCAGGGGGTATCCTAACCAGATTCCCGAACCACCTCAACTGGCTCCTCTCAATGTGGAGGAGCAGCGGTTCTACTCCAAGTCTTTACCGGATCACTGAACCTCTCTGCCGATCTCTAAGCAAAAGCCTAGCTACCCTGCAGAGAAAATTCATTTTGACTGCATGTATCCACAATCGCATTCTTTCGATCACTATTCAAATTCATGATCATAGGCGAGGGTAGGAACGTAGGCAGATCAGTAAGCAAATAGTTCACCTTGTAGCTCAGCTCTCTCTTCACCTGAACAGACCAGCACAGAGTCCACAATACTGTGGAAGCTGCACCATTACGTGTGTCAATCTCACACTCAATTCTTCCCCCACTCATTAACAAAACCAGGAGATACATGAACTCCTCCACTTGGGAAGTAACCTGAATCTCATCCTGGAGATGACCATTCACCCTTTTAAGACTGAGGATCATGGTCTCAGGTTTGGAAGCGCTGATCCTCATCCCTGCCATGTAACAATCGACTGGGAATTGCTCCAGTGAGAGCTGGGGATCACGACATGATGGTGCCAACAGAACCACATCATCTGCAAAGATGGAGTCCTGCAGCCACCAAACCAGACTCCTTCCTCCCTTTGACTTGACCAAAACATTCTAACCATAAAAGTTATTAGAATCAGTGCCGACAGGTACACATTAAACATACCTACACACATTTTTCTTGAACACAGTATAATTCTTTAAAAGTAATTCTACTGAAACAACCTTTGAGGTAATGATCAGAGCAGTTTGAAAAGAAACATGTTTGAAGTAGCCATTTCCTCAAAACATGATTACAATTCTTCGGTAGCAGCCTGGATCTTATCATTCTATTATCCGCTTAGAAAAATCAAAGCCTTCAAAATGACACAATAAAGAAAAGGCACAAACACACACACACCTTACCTGACTGTGTGCATTCGGCTGTGGTGCAGATTTCATCTGCAGGAAAACACAAAATAATCACTCAGTGGGTTTTTGGCATTCATCAATCACTGTGTTAAACTCATTCCCTCCTTTTTGTTCCAATTTATTGTTGTTTCTTCTCAACACTGTTCCCTTGTTGATACACAGATTTAACCTGAAACCACTCAGAAATGCTGCTTTTGTACCCTGTCAGTCGTGCTAATCACAGTGAATTTGGGATGCGCTGACACACCCGCAAACTGCTATTTGACCTTTAAGACATGGCTTCATGGGTTATGTGTGAAGGCTCAGAATGTGAACACGGTCGGGTGCACACATCCCTACAGACATGAACAAGTCATTGATTTTTTTTTTTTTTGATTTTCCTGACAAAGCAGCTTAAACATTTATAAAACACAAGACTGCAAACTAATATTAATGGTTCAAAACACACACGCACACACATAAACACACAAAAGCCAGTCCAGATTCATCAAACTTAATTATATGACCTTTTCTGACAGGATTCTGCAATCATGACCAGCTGAACTTTGTCAATAATTAATCTATGGATCTGCTGATTCTGGTTACTTGTTCTCAAACACTAATTTGCTTGCTTTACGCCTCAACAGACAGTTTGTAATTTGTAGGTACTTAAAGTGAAGGGGTTCTGTGTAAAGGTTTTGAACAATTATTACATTACTTTGTTGTATATAGCTCTTTGCACAACCTCATTTAAGAGTATAAAATATTAATTCTGATTGATTTGACAAGATGACAGGTAATCCAACCAAAGATGATGGCTGCCATTTTAAAATGAATTCAATACAATACAATACAAATTCCATAGTTTTTCATACTTTTACCTCGCTGTTTGTTGTTGTTGTTGTTGTTTTGTTTTGTTTTTTTTGCATAACATAAATATTCTTTGGATTTTTTTTTGCAGCAGCACTGAGCTGTAGCACTTTGGTGCAACCTGCATCATTTCAAGCAGAAATATCAAATTATTTCTGCAAAAATTATCATGTAATGCACAACTGATAACAATGTTCCGTTTATAAAATGTATGAATGTATTCAATGTATTCAACATGAATGTATTCAAGATCGGCGTTAAATAAAAGCAACATCAATGTGGTCCTGGCTCTGCTTGGCCTATATCTTGTGCATTTAGTCAGAATTAACTCTGTTTCTTCAAACTGGTGCAGTTCAAAGAGCTGCCTATAAACAAGAAATGAACTATCACCTTAATGAAAATCCTATATTACAGTAGAATGACATGTGTTGTATGTATTATGAAACACAATGACTTTTGAGTACCATTTTAGCAGCAAATAAACACAAAATGATAATAGATAAACAGTAATTCAGCTAAAGCAGGTTGGATCAAATTTCCCAAACAGAAGAAATTGAATCTGGACCCTGTTCATTTTCACACTTGTGTTTATACAAGATCCACTTCCCATAACATTGAGTGAGTTGAATTTACCACATAACCTGCTTTACACAATTACTTAACCCTCACACAAGATTCTAAAATGTGAGATATTAAAATATATTTCAAACTTGGACATCGTAATAGAATAACTTGAATGTAATCAATATTTTCTCCGTGTACATGTATACGCTGTGTACTGTGTTGAAAGTGTACAGCTCGAGTGTTTTGTATCACCTGAGCAAAGTACAGCTCTTCAGCATGTTTTTTTTTTGTGTGTGTTTTCCATTAACCATGAACTAAACTGGGACCGATGTCCAATGGAAATAAACAACATAAAGACAAGCGTCATGTGTTCTGAAATAAGCACTTAATATTGTGTCATTATTAAATGAATGTCCTTAAAATGTTCTTCTTCTACAAAGCTCACGTGTGTTGAAAAAAACACTCAAGATTCTAGACAGTATTATGTTCTTCAGAACACTCACCAGATTTTTGTGTGGCAAAGAGGATGATGAGGGCAACTATGACGATGAAGAGCAAAGAGACAATAGTAATGAGGCCAATCTCAAGAGAGGTCCAGCGGGGCTTCTTTGCCGATTTGGGGGTATTGGTTTCTGTCATTCTTGGGTCTCCTCCTTCACCTGCCAGTTGTATCAACTCGCCTAAAAGAAGGAAAAGGACATATCAAACATTTAACGATCAAATATCAAACTGGCCCGTGCTGTTGAACGGTGTTGTGATGCTTTGGACAGAGGTGCTAGAAAGTTTGTGAACCCTTTAGAATTTCAGCATAAATATGAACAAAAACATCATCAGATTTTCACACAAGTCCTAAAAGTAGATAAAGAGAACCCGGTTATACAAATGAGACAAAAATATTATACTTGGTCATTTATTTATAGTGGAAAATTATCCAATATTACATATTTGTGAGTGGCAAAACTTTGTGAACCTCTAGGATTAGCAGCTAATTTCAAGGTGAAATTAGAGTCAGGTGTTTTCAATCAATGGGATGATGATCAGGTGTGAGTGGGCACCCCGTCTGTGAAACATAGTAGTGGTAGTATCATGGTTTGGACCTGTACTGCTGCTTCTGGGCCAGGATAGGTTACCTTCATTGATAGACTCAATCTTCAATTCTCAATTCAATCTCAAGAGAAGGTGAGTCATGCATCAAGACAATGACCCTAAGCTAAGCACACAAGTTGTTCTACCAAAAAATGGTTTAAAAAAGTAATAAAGTTCATGTTTTGGAATGGGGCAGCACGGTGGCGCAACTGGTAGAGCTGCTGCCTCTCAGCGAGCAGGTCCCTGGTTCAAACCCCGGTCCAGGGGCCTTCTGGGTGGAGTTTGCATGTTCTCTCCGTGCATGCGTGGGTTTTCTCCGGGTGCTCCGGTTTCCTCCCACAGACCAAAAACATGCATGTTAGGCTGATTGGTAACTCTAAATTGTCCCTAGGTGTGAGTGAGAGAGTGAATGGTTGTTTGTCTCGTTTGTCTCTATGTGGCCCTGTGATGGACTTGCGATCCGTCCAGGGTGTACACCGCCCCTCGCACAGTGATTGCTGGACATGGGCACCGGCGACCCCCGTGACCCAAAATGGAATAAGCGGGTAAAGATAATGGATGGATGGATGTTTGGAATGGCCAAGTCAAAGTTCTGACCTTAATCCAATCAAAATTTTGTGGAAGGACCTGAAGTGAGCAGTTAATGTGAGGAAACCACCAACATCCCAGAGTTGAAGCTGTTCTGTACAGAGGAATGGGATAAAATTCCTCCAAGCTGGTAAATGGTAAATGAACTGTACTTATATAGCGCCTTTCTATCTTATCAAGATACTCAAAGTGATTTACACTACAATCTGTGCCATCATTTACCCATTCATACAGCATTTACTAGATCTCTACAAAGACTAATCAGTGCTTTATCACATTCATACACCGAAGGGACACACATCGAAGGCATTGAGGACGACTGCTTTAACCAGTCAGGCGGCCCCGCCCGGTGTGCAGGACTGATCAACATTTACCGTAAACGTTTAGTTGCAGTTATTGCTGCACAGTGGGGGTCACACCAGATACTGAAAGCAAAGGTTCACATACTTTACCCAATAACAAATATGTAATACTGGATAATTTTCCTCAATATATAAATGACCAAGTATAACATTTTTTGTCTCATTTGTATAACTGGGTTCTCTTTATCTACATTTAGGGCTTGGATAAAAATCTGATGATGTTTTAGGTCATATTTATGCATAAATGTAGAAAATACTTAAGGTTCACAAACTTTCAAGCACTATTGTATATCTCTACCGTCTTGTGCTTTTCTTGCTTATTCAAACTGACTAAAACCTAGCGTCCACCTGTTCTCGCTTCAGGATGTCCCAAATGGACATTTGGTTGAGACAAGTTGGAGCCTATAGGTCTCAAGAGAAATTTAATACAAGTTCTTTAACGCCTGCAGACACTACAAGACCGTAACTAAATGGCAATGTCACCATCACTGTGGTAACCCAAAAAATGGATGGGAAACTTGTTGCTGAACAAAGAAATGTGGCGTCCAACTCCCAGAGCACAAACCAAGAGTTCAAAGTTGATTTTTACTGGCGTAGTGGGTGATATGTGGCTTGACCTCTTGTTTTTAATACGGTGGTATGATGGAAAGGAAAATGTGGGTGAAATGGACAAACTCATAGGTTATATGCAAACAAGAAGCTTCAATATCATCATAATTAAAGTACATAAGAACGTAAAGTGAAACTTTATTTCATCTACGTCTTTAAAGCCAGAAAGACATTTTACATTGATAATTTCGGCAAATACTGCAGTGATAGTACTACGACAACCAGGTTAAGCAACATAAAATATTATTTCTTTTTTGCCAGGTAATTTATTCCCTTGTGCTGCAACAGACTGTAAAAATACTAACAACTATTGCTAGACATAGATATATATATATATATAGGCATATTTTCAAAGGTGGCTTTAAAAAATGTCTCTTAACTGAAGAATGTTGTTTTAAAACATTACAAACTTTGTAAAAGGATTATTTCTATTCATAACTATAACATTTTAATAGATTTTAACTTTATTTTTTATTTTTCTTAGAGCAGAAGCCAATAGGAACAGAAGATATATCCACAAGGTCAGAAACAGTTAAACTAGGAAATATCATTCAAAAACACAGTACAGTTTGAAGACTCCAACTCCGCTCTCCTTCCTAGAAACCCTGAAACTTGTTCCTCCAACTGCTAAAAGGCAACTTGAAGTAATAAAATGTGACACCCAGGGGCTTCTGAGTAAGCATGACGAGGTGGCACTCAGAATGTGTTGCTGGTTTCAGATTCCCAGTAACACAAAACATGAACTACAGATTTATTTTCTGACATTATATCGCTCATCAGGTAACTACTGAGAAAAATCCATGCTTCAAAAAAGTGATGAAAATTAATTGGTAGGCCAAATACTAATTAAAATGTGGAGCTATTAACCATAAAACAATTATATATTGAGACATTTTAATATAAAAACACTGTTCAAATATCCAAACCTAGATGCATTAACATGGTGAAAAGACGAATAACAAAACTGAGAAGATAAACGAGGAAAAACACTAAGAGTTTCAGAGCAAAAGGTGAGAACAAGTGAAGTTCTTACCCTTGTGGCTGTGCACTCCAGACTAAATAAAACTCAAGAAACCTACAGTTCAAAAAAACAGAGAACAGACTAGATTTTTTTTTTCTTTGCTCCTCGCCACAAAGTGTTGTTTTCCTCTCAGGGGGGACCAGGAGAGAACTTTACAAAGTTCATGTAACAAGCAGTTAAGTCTATCTCTGAAGGTCTGAAGGCTATTAATCCTTAATCCGTTAACTGTGCCACACAGATGCACGCTCTTGCACGCAAACACTCATCCAGAGCCGTGCTTCTCTTTTAACAAGCCAGTGCCATGAGGCAGATGGGTGGGTCGGGTGCATGAGCAGACTGAGATGAGAACATTGAATAAGCAAAATCTTTCAGTTCCCTTTGAAAGGACAAACACATCATTGAATCACACATACAGTGCAAGCACATTAGTCACACAAACATATGCTTTTTTTTTTTTTTTTGCTGAGTGTCAAATTTGCCCATCGCTTCTCAGCATGACGAAACAATAGACCAGCGTAAACTTCTCTGATTATGGTCATTATCAAACCACATCATTGTACACACTGCTCCCTCCAGGCTGTTTTCCCTGCTCCACAACGGCACTAAAGCACGCGTGACATCACCACACAGGTCATAGATTTACTATAACAGAGCGGCTGCTGGATGCAATTCCACAATCGCAAGATGGGCGAGTGAAAAACGGCACATGCAAGTCATAAAAAGCGGCGATGAGACAGTAGGATGACAGGAGTTGACGTATTAATCAAAACTTCCTGTCAGCTCCTCTCGGACAGCAGGAGAAGGGCAGAAACTTCGCTGGCAAGCAAACAGATCATTGTGACAGTGGTCCCACAGCTCTAATAAAACCATGTGTGCATGCCAGCACTGGAGAGGCTATACATTACCCCCCTTCAGTCCAATCCTGACACTTTGCATGCCAAGTAATTGACAGTCTGAGGAATTTATTAAAAAGGAAAAGGCGCAATAAAAAAACACTGATGGATTGTGGAGAGTAGAGAACAGAAGTGGGTAAAATAAAAAGCATAAAACGGAGTGTCACTCAGCCAGGCGTTTAGCCATGAGTTGTAAGGAGTGCTTACTGTGCGTCTCGGTAATGTGCTTGTACATGGCGCTTCCTGTTTTGTTTGTTTAAGGGATTAGAAACTGTGCGTGTTCAAAGTCATTCTCTGACTCTTATCAGTAATGGGACCTCTTAGTTATAAATGTGCATAATAATAATGCCCTTAAGGATGTTTACAAGGTGGAAACAAGAATGAGGACTGTCTGACATGCATTTATTACCTATTACAATGGGACTGAGTCAACTTTTGGACATTTTAATACATTGCCTTCATTGTTTTAGGTAACAGTTCAGATCTTTTGAAGTGGATCTCTATGAAAAAGTTATGAACTATGAATATCTTACTCTTTTAAGGAAAATAAGGAGAAATAAGGTGTTGTTTCAAGCTGCAGGAGACAATTTCAAATGATTTATGATGATTGATTGTAGTTTGTCTGTGCTTTCACATCGATACCACTATGGTCGTTTATCATCCTTACATTCATGAAGTCTTTTTTAGTTCATGAGAGGTGATTTTTTTTTTTTTGGCTCAATAGGAGGTTTGAGTGATGTAACGGGATGTGACAATGACTGGCCGAACAAGTCGAATGCCGTTCCACCACCTGCGGTATTCAAACTGCAATCAGATTGCTAATGTAGAAGCTTTGGGTTGTTGGTTTCTTCTATAACACAATCCTCCCTGAATGTGCAGCACAAAGTAGACCTCCATTTATGAGTCCTCATTCCTACAACTCTTTCTTCTAAACGTGTGAAGTCCTCGTTCAAACTTCACTTTAAAAATCCAACCATTGCCCTACAAAACACCAAGTCCTCCTTTGTTGTTTACGGTGAATATTTTGTGCACATGTGCACTAATTGTCACCACCAGTTAAGCGGTGCACAGACAAAGTGTGTGAGGATCTGTGTTTTGTGTCTTGTGACCCGTTTGTTTTCCTGCTCTCTCTTGTGTTGCCAACTCCTGCTGCACCTGTCCCTCATTGTCCTCTCCCAGGTGTTTGTAATTATTTCCTTGTTAGCGTCTTTATATTCCACGGCTGTGTTTTTCCTCCTTATCTGTGCATTATCCTGTCCAGGCACAGTGCTGTCTCCCAGCTCTTATGCATGAGTTTTGCTGCCACGTCAGCCTCTTTTGCTTTTTTTTTTAATAAATATTAGTATTTTACCTTCTGGTTCCCCCAGTGTCTGTCTGCACATTGAGTTGAGTCTACCACCAGGTGGTGAGAGAGCAAACAAAAGGCGGCAACAATTCTCCATAGTGGAGAATGGCAGTCCTTCAAAAACTCTGTCCTGGAATCTGTTTGGTCCTAAAACACTTGAAAAGTTTAGTTTTGCTGAAGTGCGTGTGTGTGTGGTGGTGTTTTTTTTTTTTTTTTGGGGGGGGGGGGGGGGGTTGTCAACCTTCTTTCCTCAGGCAGAAGTTGTGGAGCATTAAGTGTAGAACAACTAGACTGAGGAACAGCTTCTACCCTGAAGCTGTTGTATCTCTAACCATGAAAATCACTGTAAGGGGAAAAAAAATCACTGTAATGCCACTTTAATTGATAATATGTGACTTATCTTTGCTGCTGATCTCATGCTGATGATTATCGTATGCTGTTGTTTTCATTCATATCCATCTGCTCACCACAGACTCATGTTTGGGCTGCTGTTGATACGCCATATTGTTTTACATTATTAGTGTTTAGCGAATATCTTAGATCTTTTAGCGCATATCTTAGATCCTTATATATATTTTTTATTTTAATTTATTTTTCCTTTTGACTTCTCCCTTCTTTAGGGGTCACCACAGAAAACTAAGTCACACAAAGACTTTGCAATTGTTTTTTTTTATGATGGATGCCCTTCCTGATGCAACCACAGAGCACCGAGCTACCACAGCCCTCTGTACGAAGCAGAGAGCTGCCAGGGGGAGCAGATGGTGGGGATTAAGGGCCTTGCTCAAGGGCCCAGAGTGGGGCAAATTAGGGCAGAGGCAGGTGTAGGTGCTTCACCTATCCCACCCGCATTTTGATGTTGTCGGTCCGGGAAGTTGAACCAGCGACCTTCCGATCACAGGTTCACCACCTCTGCGCCACCATTCACTGTCTTAGATCCTTATATATTGTTTCTTTCTATACTTTATATTTTTGCTATTGTTGGATGTAACTGGGATCCTGAGTACATAATTTGTTCCACCTCATGTACCACATGTGATGCAAATGATAATAAACTTGACTTGAACTTGAATTTCATAGTACATGTTGATTTGCATAGAATTCTTTATTTGTCAGTGCAAATAGCAGCAGCAGTTGGCTGTAGCATTGCTGGCAGGAATGTTGTGTTATTTCTGTTGGAATAACAAATTTGAAATTGGCAGCAATATCCAGATTTATAAAAAAGCATGTGTATGAACTGCGATGAAATATTTTAATTTGGAGTTGTTTTTAAGCAGCAAGTCACTGTGGTCTTCACGTCACATCTTCTGATTTGCCATTAGCTTGTCCATCCTAATTTAGAGTTCCTGACTTGCATATTCTACAATTACAAAAAGTTGAAGAAAACATCTTACTATTCAAGAAATTTAAATTTTAAATTTTAATTTAAATAGACGTGATTTTAACCTTTTTTTTTTTCACATAATTGCCATATTTGCTTTTGAACTTGATGCAGCCTAAGTGAAACAGGAAGTAACATCAAAGGGGGACTCTTTAAAAGGGGAACACCCTGACCTTTCTTAAATTAAACAATATTAATTGAACTTTGACTCTTCTTGGTCTCTCTCTAATGATGAATTAAAATGATCTAAGGAAACATCAGATTCTTTTCTACTGTCTGTGTTGTTAGCCAATGGCATTCCCCTTTGTCATAGTTTCCTGTTGCTGCACATGTGAATATCTCAACAACTATTTATCTCAGCAGCATGAATTCTTTTGCAATACGTTATTAATGTTATTTTCCCAAAATTCATTACTATTTATTACAAAAAATGATATCACTGGCACTTTAAACTCTAATTTTTTTATTTTATTTTATTTTATTTTTTTTTTTCTTGATGGCCTCCCTTCTCCCCTTACAGCCATCCTCTCCACACCATTATTATGAAATATTTATTATAGTGACTATCTAGTGTAGGGGTTTTTTTTTTTTTTTTTTTTAATAGGATAGAAAGAAAGAAAAGACAAAGTAAGACTCCAAAATATAAGAAATATATACAAATAGAGCACACATCAAAACACCCGGCCACTGTCTGTTCACCTGCAAAGAACATGACAAAACACAGCAACAAAATACATATGTATAAAGAACTTAAAATATTCATGGCTTTGCAGTAAGTTTCCATAAATATATATACCCATACCTACGCCTATATACATACATACATACATACACATGAATATACACTCACATACATATCTATATGTCTACATTTAAAGCCTACATAAGCATCCCTGCTTCTATTTGTGTGTGGTTGTGAGCATGCATAAGTGTATAAGGCTTCTCTAATAGAACATTTATTAGTAACTGTGAAGCAGCAGAGACCCGACCCCCAAGACCAGAGGCAGACGAAAAAGGGGGGACCAGAGCCCAAGACCCCAGGAGGGACCCCGACCGCAGAGCCCCCAGAGCCACCCACACAGGACGAACCACTCACCCACCCCCCAGAACGGACCACAGGGGAGAACCGGAAGATCCCCACCAGCAACCACATACAGTGACCCCCCGGGGCCAACAGCGACAAACTCATAGGCCCCCGTCGGCACCCGCCGCACCGATGTAGGTCCAGGTCCAGGCACCGAGGCCCGGGCACCGAGGACTCACACCACCCAGGCCAAGGCCTGACAGGGCCAGAGGACCCGAGCCCCACCAGGCAGACACCAGGTCGAGCCGACACACGCCCAAGCGCCCAGCCCCCGATACCAAGGGCCCCAAGCGCGCCGGCAGGCAAGGGCACACCCCACCAGGGGGCCGCGCGATAGGGGCGCGATGCCAAGCACCCCCAGTTGTATCAAAGAGGGGGCAGTCCGAGTCTCGGCCTAACAAATACCCA
>NC_056503.1:33834944-33850997 GCF_014905685.2 Nematolebias whitei | reverse complement strand
CACAAGCACCATATTCCACTATGGGAATATGGTGCTTGTGGGACTCAAGCACCATATTCCCATAGTGGAAAAAAAAAAATGTTTGCTGGTGATAAGATGGTTTCTGAGGCCCGTCCTCTCCCTTGCCAAAATCACCAGCAAACTGTTTTTTTTTTTCCCACTATGGGAGTGTGGTGCTTGTGGGACTCCAGTTTGTTGGTGGCTCCTTGGACTGATGAAGTCCTTTGGATTAAGGATTCATTCATTCATCCTTTATTTAGACAGGTTAATCCCATTGAGTCTTGGGGACTCATTTACAAGAGAGACCAGGATGTAACGTCTCAGCAAAAAAGAAACTGTCCAGATAACCTGACTGAACTTTGTTGGATTCATTCTTTCTTACATTTCCTGCCTATTCTAAGTCAAGTCATGATGTTTATTTTTTCTTAACACTAAGCAGTTTTTTTTTAATTCCTCAGTGTTAACATTTGTAGACAGACGCTTGATGCAGTGATCGTTACTATCTGTGCACGCATCTAGATCGTTAAAAATGGGAGAAAAGATTATCCTCCCTAACAACTCCAGATTGTGTAACGCTACAGTAGACAAAAGTCTAAAACCTGCAAAACGATTACATCATTATTTCATAGTCACTGCATACAACTGTTTCCATTTAATTAATGTGACACAGCCCGAATGAAGTGCAACTGCCATGAAATTGACTTCTGATATCCAAGTGCTACACTGTGACCCAAGTTTCTGAAGTTCTTTAATGCTTGGTATCCACTCATATCCAAAAACTGAGTCAGGCAGCTATGTTCTCTGTGTCCTGCGCCATTTTGATCCTATATTTTGTGGCTTTTTAAATATATTTTTTAAAGAAATTTTGCTTATGCCAGAGGCAGTGTGGTATCTTTCATGTATCGTGTCTTGTTTGTTTGTTTGTTTTAGTTTTGTTTTTGGCTTCTCCCTTTTGCCAGGTTGCCAGAGCAGGCAAACTTGCACAAAATAGTTGGCAAATGTTTTACACCTGATGCCCTTCCTGGCTCAACCTTGACTCAAACCTGCAGCCTCAGGCATACAGGACCACAATACTGACCACTGAGCCACAGCAGCCCCTTTTAGCCATGTAGTCTCATAAATAAATAAATAAATAAATAAAAATAAATTTTCTCAAGTGTAGATCTGTAGATTATTTCAACTGGAAGTGCTGGGGTTAAGCTTTCAACAAACTATGTTGGACCACAATGTCTGATAGGTACAGTGCTTAGACAAATTGCTCATTATTTAGGTCTGACAGCTGAAGCTGGCACTACACAGCAGTGAACTCCCATCCACTGTGAAAACTGGTTAAATGAATCTGCCAAGGCTTT
Organism: Nematolebias whitei; assembly: GCF_014905685.2. Taxonomy (NCBI): domain Eukaryota; kingdom Metazoa; phylum Chordata; class Actinopteri; order Cyprinodontiformes; family Rivulidae; genus Nematolebias; species Nematolebias whitei. The sequence continues at coordinate 33,849,645 of NC_056503.1, read as the reverse complement.
TTTAATCAACATTGTGGTTGTTGGATTTGGGATCACTTTTTATATGGCTTACAAAAAAAAATAATTTTTTTTTTAAAAACATGGCTTTAAAGCTATATATTTAGGAGCTGCATGTACACGCTCGTGCAGATGTGTCTCATTAAATATCACAGATCAATACCCACAAACACTGCAGTCAGTAGCCGCACGACTGATTGGAGATCGTAGCTATTCCTGTTGTCAAAAAAAGCCCAACATCCATGGAATGACATCTGTCTTTAAAATTATACAGTAAAAAAAAAAATACTTCATGCAGTAAATGTTCAAGCTCCCTATTTGAGTGAGTATGTGAGGCTGAACTGACAGATGTTTATTTTTATATAACCTCGGCCTGCCTCTCACTGGATCTGAAAAATATTAATTGGCCTGAAGTGTAACCTCTGTAATCATATTTTCCATCTTTGTGTTGCTTTGCTCCTCGCGTAAAACCTACCACCCCTTCTCCGTTGGCCATTTGAGCTCTGCTGGCTGTCAGTAAACCCAGCATGTTATGGACTCCTGGAGAGAGTTGGATTTTAATTGCACTGTGCTCAGGGAGATGCTGGTATTAAACAGTCTTTTCCTGCAAAAGTAAGCCGTGTGTGCTTTCACTTTACATATTAATCTCTGTAAATGACATTTAGACAAAAAATGATCAGCCTCTCAGTCTTGGAAAAAGACTTTAAATTAAAATTCTACTTCAAAATGAGTGACAGCCTGTGGTTCTGTTTTCTTTCCATGCTCCAGAAAACTCTTTGAGTATTTTTTTAAACTATTCAGTGCCAGTCACTTCCAAATCACTGCCATGCTCATTCCACAAGAGGACTTTATCCAAAAAAAAAGTTTTGAAAATAAGTGACATTTTCCTTTCCCAAAAAAGTGGTTTATTAACTAAATTTTAGATAACAACATTGTGGTTTTGATGTTTCTAAATGAGTTTCAGGAAAATGGAAAGAAGAAACAATAGTTGACAAACTGTTCTGCATTTGGTCCACATGTATCCTGTGAATCACACGAGAGAACACGACTGTTACTATTTCAGAAACGTTTCTTCTATATTCAAGGAGACATTTAACTGATAGGAGCACGTTGCCACGGGAGCTGAGATAAGTTCCTTCAGGTTGGCTCAAGGTCACCCAGATGGGATGTTCTATCAGCAGCTCCTTTCAGGAACTGTCAGGGGAGTAAGTCTCCTATCAGTAAAAGACGGGCTGTCCAGTTCTGCTCAAAGTCTGCCGTTAGTGCACAAAAACACACACTCACTTAAAAGTACAGAATGACAGAAATACAACCACACTGTCAAGGACTTACACACACACAATATTATCCTTACTGCTGTCATACACACAGAGAGAGGGACTGTCAGGCTCTCATTTGTGGCTGTCACAAGGCAGCAGAAAAGAAGAATAAAGATGGAAGAAGATGTGAGAAAAAAAAATTGAAAGAGGCAACATGCCCAGTAATTTCACACTGGTTTTGACAGTTTAACAGTTTACTTTATTTGTTTTTGTAAGCAGGGAATAATTGGATGGTGGAAAATAACGTAGTGAGTGTGTCCAGAAAAAAATAAAAATGTATCGGTTCTCATAAGTTTTTACTCAGATATCACTCGTCTATGGACTGGAATTTGAATGACAGCAGTCAGTATTGACATTAAGATGTTATGGTCCATCAAAGTGAGCACAGGAGTCCCTCAAAGCTGTGTGTTTAGTCCTCATCTCTATTCTGTGCTAAATCCAGCACCAGTCAACTCAAAAAGTTTACTGATGACACAGCAATGGCAGGTCTAATGAAGTTCATGATGAATTATCTGACAGGACTGAGAACAGTTGGTGAGATGGTGTGAAGACAAGTCAAGATTATTGATTTTAGACAAAAAAGGCTCATCCTTCCACTTCACATCAACACATCACCTGTGGAGAAGATCAACTGCACAAAATGTTGAGGATCTTTCCTGGAGTCTCAATGCCTCACACCTGGCCAAGAAAGGCCAGTAGAGGATTCACTTGCTTAGGAGACACATACAATTATATTTCATTCCTTTCTTGCCATCTTGTTGAGCTTTTTAAGTAACTTGCTCTGGTGCTGTTACCCCAGCAGATGATGGCAGAAGAGATAGCACTCTCTACAACAGACTTATAGAAGATATGCAGATACAGATTCAGATACAGATAGACTGCAACAAACAATCAAGAAAACTTAGAACAGCAGTAAACTTGAAAGATTTTGCAAAGACACACAATAAATTGTGAGTAATCTAAAAAATAGGGGGGAAATAAGCTAAATATATACTGAGACCTAACAACAAATCAACATCAGGCGAGTAACGAACAGAGAGCAGATGTGACGGCGCTGAAGTGACAGAAGTGAACAAAGGCACATACTTGATTAAAAAAAATTAAGACTAACAAATGTGAAAATACTTGAAAAATAGAGCAAAAAAAGTGAACATAGAACAAGAACTAAATCAACACGTATATAAAAAAAAAGATTATTATTAAAATAAACAACGATTGTGAATTCAAAACATTTTTTTCACTTTTTGTTCTTCTTACACAACTCGTTCTCACACCAGAAACATGTTCCCAGTCAGCTGAATCTGCCCCCTGACACGGGATTTGCATTATTTGTGCTAATGGACACATACAGAAAAAATGAATAAAAGATTGAATGCACTGACATTACTATTCTGAGGCAGCATTACATTAACAGAAAAAAATCCACATTTCCCATACAGTTACATTGAATCCATCATGCAAGAGAAACACAACGTTTTGGCTCATGTGCACAACGTGTTTCTTTTTTTTTTTTTCTTTGTCAGTTTAACATTAGTTAATACACACAAATGTAATTTGTATTTATTAGTTTGAAGATTGCAAATCTTATCTTAGGTTCATGTGTCCCAGTGACTTTGTGGCATTCAATGTGATGCACCAGAAAGAAGCAAAGAAAACAGGAGGAAGAATAGACCAGATCAAAAAGAGAACATTACCAATAAATAGGTCAGAATAACCTTGAAAGTATATAGTACGCTTTTTCTGTGAATAAGGAAAGGAAAAATCTGAGCCACTGTGTTAGCTGAAATTCTCTAACGCAAAGTACAGCAGCATTAAGAGCTATAAGGAGCAAAAAGTGTGTGAAACATTAACAGATTTATTTATCTTCTATACCTATATTTTTTATCTATGTATTTATTTTAATCAGTTACTTAAATAAAAGTAAGCATTAAAAACTATTAAATAAACATGAAAAGTCTATCCTGTGCAGTATAAATGATGCATTTTTTTTCCAATCATATTCCAGATATATTGTTATGCAATTCTGTGGGAAATGTGGGAATGCACTCAATGTAAACAAAGCACTCAATGTAAACAAAGCACTCAATGAAGTCCACCAAGAATAATTAAATCAAATGTAGAAGGTTACTCACATTAGGCTGCCTGCAGTCTTTGCAGGTAAACCAATGTTGTCAGAATCTTGCAAAACATGATCATGTGGAAAAGAAATAATCTGCTGTTTAACACAAAAAGAAAAAGAATGAATAAGTGTCAAGAATAAATATCAGGGATCAACCATAAACACAGAGCTCTGCATTCAAACAGATGAGGTTTTTGCAAAACTTCTGCTAAATCAGTAAGGTTACCATTTCAATTTTTTTTTTCCCAGTATTACTCTATCTATAATCCAAATTCTAGTTTACAGTCCATGATAATATATAATATATATCTTACTCAACATATCTGAGCTTAAACACCAATTGCAACACATTTAAACTGTCTAACTTGTCCCAAATGTTCATACAAATGTTTAATTTAAAGACATGAAAACACCGTACGAATATTGTCTGATGCGGTTCCTTACTAAGATTAATTGCTCTTCATGACATTGCGATACTTTTAATGTGCGTGTTTTAGGAGGAAACTGGAGTACATGAAGAAAAGCTACAAATGTGTGGAAAAACATGTACATTTCACATAGAAAGGCTGCTGGTAAGATGTTAGCTTTCGACCCCCTCGTGTGAAATGATAGTGCATGACGTCTTCGTAGCTGTGCAGCCCAGACAACAACGTCTTAAAGCCTGCTTGTACAACATTTTGCATAGTTTAGATCATTTAGGAGGCACGGTGTGTACTTTGTACATGCCATGTACTGATGTCCTCATTTAATCTGTTTTAAGGAAAGCCCTATGTTTTCCAAAAAAAAATGTCAGACTTAAACATTAGAACATGAGTTTAAATGCCTAAATTAAAGTAAATGTATATAAGATTTTTAAGTTAAATTTTCTGCCACTGTGCACCTTAAACATGCACATTTATTGACTTAAAACAAACCATCCCTGCATTAATATTAACTAACGAGGAGCTTACAGAGCAGGGAAGAGGGTTTTTGCTCAGTTTTTCTTTCTTCCTCTTTCTCCAAATTTTTTGCAACTGTGAAAATAAGTGAGTGAAGTGAAGTGACAGATCCGTCTGCGTTATGGACAAGCTCCAAAAGTATGTGGGTCCACTGGGATTAGCTTGTCTGCAGTGGTCCACCCAGTCATCTGAAAATACTTGATTTTGGTTGGTGTTATATTGCATAAACACGCCAGTTTTGTCAGTGAACTAGCTATTTGAATAAAAATGGAGTTGTTCTTTTCTTCCTCGTGCAGTTTTCATCGTTGAACTTTGTCTCTTTGCTCCGATTGCTAGTAAACAAACAGGCATCAACCCTGTGGCTTCAGCTGAGGTGAAAGCAATATATTTGTATCTCTTCACAAAATGTTCAAGGTGAGAAACTCTATGGTGAACCCACTCAAGCTGCAGTTGCTCTTCTTGTCAACAGGTGGTGCAAGGTGGTGTAGTGTGACAAGGGCCAGGTTAGAGACCCTTTCACTACTAATTATTTAAATATAACGGGTTCTCTCTTTTTTGAGTTAAATTACTGCCATGTGACGAGATAACTGTGATGATGGTTTAAATCAGTGACATGAGAAGTTAATTTCCTTTGACCCATCAGAATAAATGCGGTCATTTATTGAACAGAATCAAAATTTAACATCAAAACATTGTACACTTGATTAGCTGATCTGGTTCTGATTAATAAAACTTGGCACGTTTTACTTAATAAGACAACAGGACATTTCTAAAGGCATCTAGACTACTGGCAAAATAGAAGAGTTTTAAAGGAAAAATTGAAGGAGTTTAAAGACACTTGAAGGGGAGGTGTTTGGTTTACCAGAATTAGCATGCTTCTTTCAACACCAGCTCAACTCTCCGGTACACTTCAGGACGTGCAGAGACTTCGTTACCTTAGACGGGAATACCTCCGCTCAGGAACAGGAGTCCATTAGTACGATCCTTTTACAGCGTCTCCGGGCAGTGGCTGGGCATCGTCAGAAGTCGTGTGGTTTACTCCGTTAAACAGAACCAGCTTCCTTCGAGATTGTACGGCATTATGCCCGGGTGGGTTCACAGCGAGCTGTGAGTCCGTCAGAGGTTCCACTCAGATGTGGAAGACTCCATAGTCCCAACTCGACTCAGAAGACTTGAAAAACCTGAAGACTCCAGGAAGTGTGGACTTTTAAAGAGTTCTCACTTCCGGTCACTTAAGGATTTCCTGATTGGTTGAAACAACCAACAAGGGGTGGTTCTAGTGATGTCAGAGGGTCATTACAAGTCAAGAAAACAGCAGGAATGTTTTAGGAACTTTCAGTACAGACAGAAGAAATGTTTTGAAGAAGTGAGAGCAAGCAGGTGCCAGTAGCTTCTTATTTACCGTCTGCTAGGTTTAAAAACAATCCACTTCGTTCTAATAACTCCTTTCTGACTTTCGACCGACATCCCTACTTCTCATTCAGACAGAAGATCAAAATGCATAATTACTTTGTAAATAGACATTTAACTTGATTTCTAATTTAAATGAGGATTAAAAAATCATTAATACTGTTTCACAGTTGATTTAAAATGAGTGGTTCACTTCAACATTTAGAAATGATATGAACTAAACACACTTTTGATTTATCAAGATATTGTAAAATAGTAATGATAATATAAAAGAAGCGTGTTCTTTCAATTGATTACTTCAGGATACAATTAGACAGTCTCTGGATGAGCTAATTTGTATTTCTGGATTCAAATCAATGAAATAACAGTTCCTGTCCCATGAAGGTCTTCAGAGACAGGTTTTGGTCGGAGGCCGAGTTCACTACAGTGGCAAGAAGGACGTTTAAAACTTCAGGTGGCTCACATCAGGGATACTTGTTTACTCCATTCCCTTCTTCATTTGTCACATTTATGCATGCAGTCACGCAAACACAGTTCCACATGCACTTGTCCCCCCACCCCACCCCACCTTCGACAAACCCTCCCATGCTAAGTGCTGGAGGTCAAGAAGGTCCAGTCATTTTGCTGCTTCAACAGCTTTGATCTCAGACTCAGAGTGGCATTTTCCTGGACCAAGTCCTACAAGTCCACATTGTGTGTTACACATTGAATTCCACAACAACAATGATCTTCTGCTGTAAAAAATTTGGTTGTCTTAGTTTTATGTATGTGTTATTAATCAGAAAAATCTGGCCTTGCTGTAATTGTGGTGTGGCGTAAATCCTTCTGCTGAAGAGATCTTGGGCAATATATATATATATATATTTTTTTTTTAATGACAAACATCAAATAATTAAATCTAAAATATTCCTAATTGTGTTTATATGTCCAGTATATTGTTTTCATCAGATTTCAACAGGATAAAAGTAGTTTTCCAGATAGCTTCATTCAGGCTTGGTCAGTTAGCAGGGCTTTTCCCTTGGGTGCATTTATTCCTGTCTGACACAAATCTGATAAAACACCTTCAGAAAGTCCCACTGCTGTGCATTTACACTCCTCACACAAAGAGGCTGATGTTCCTTAAAGATGTAGTTCATTATTTTTTTTTTTCATTTAGCCTTTATTTATACAGGTTAGTCTCATTGAGCCACGAGAACTCATTTTCAAGAGAGACCTGTTTAGGGAGCACATGGTGGGGGTTAAGGGCCTTGCTCATGGGCCCAGAGTGGGGCGAATGAGGGTGGGGGCAAGTGTGGGTGTTTCACCTACCCCACCCACAATTTTGATGTTGTCGGGGCCAGGGCGTGAACCGGCGATCTTCGGATCACAAGCCCACCTCTCTAACCTCTGCGTCACCACTCCCCAAAATTCAAAGTTCAGATCTCTTGAAGTGTGGTTTTGTGGAAAGATTATGAATTAATATTATCATTCCTGTTGTACATAGCTCTGTGAATGTGCCCAGTTTGAATAAATAGAGTTTGATTATAATTGGACTGATATGTGTGCATTTGTTTTTTCTGCAGCTTTAGCAAAAATATCTCATGAAACATGAATTTTAATGGAACCCTCAGAAAATGATCACTGAAATGGACATCAGCAACTTTTGAAATCAACTTCAGTCAAGATGGCAACCACAGCTAAGCAACCTTCCAGAATCTAAAATGACGATAACTCTGTCAATTTTACATCTTTTGAGCTAATATTTGGTGTTAGAGTAGCTGAATAACATGACAAACACATACTTTGACAACTAGATTGTGCAACATTTTCATTCAAACTGGCTGTTGGTGTCAACCTGGTCTGTTTGTTAGCAAAATAACTCACGAACCATTGGAAAGATTCTATTGAAACTCTTTAGTTATCAAAAGTTACAGTAAAAGGTTTGTAAGCTCAATCATCCAAGTAGATTTCATTTTTGTTTTTAATCAAAAGTTAATCTATAATTGGTTAAATTTTGGAGTATATCCAATTCAAGAGGCAGCACGGTGGTGCAACTGGTAGAGCAGCTGCCTCTCAGCGAGCAGGTCCCTGGTTCAAATCCCAGTCCGGGTGCGTTTCTGGGTGGAGTTTGCATGTTCTCTCCGTGCATGCGTGGGTTTCCTCCAGGTACTCTGGTTTCATCCCACAGACCATAAACATGCATGTTAGACTGATTTGTAACTCTAAATTGTCCCTAGGTGTGAGTGAGAGAGTGAATGGTTGTTTGTCTCGTTTTTTCTCTATGTGGCCCTTTGATGGACTTGCGACCTGTCCAGGGTGTACCCCGCCCCTCACACAGTCATAGCTGGACATGGTCACCGGCGACCACCGTGACCCAAAATGGAATAAGCGGGTAAAGATAATGGATGGATGGATTATTGTAAAGAAGGAAAAAATTATATAGTTTTTGTCCAGTTTGTAAAAACTAAAACAATAAACTGTGCATTATTATGCGATTTTTTTTATTGTAGAAAAATTACCTATCCTACTTTGAAGAAATAAAGCATAAAGTGAAAGTGAGTATGTTTTACTCCTTGTAATAGTATTCATATATTTGCTAAATAAATTACAAGAAAACTGCTAAAACTAGCCCTTTCAGTTGTTATAACAACCAATAAAATTCAGTTTTATTTTAGTTTTGGTCAAAACTTGAACGAGCCGCTGCGGAGGGACCAAAGAGCCACATGTGGCTCCAGAGCCGCAGGTTGCAGACCCCTGCTCCAGACCATACAACACAGCTGGTCTCACCACTGTCTTGTAAACCTTTCCTTTGACCTTTGCAGACACCCTTTTGTTACAAATCACTCCTGAAAGTTTGCATCATCCTGCCTGAACCAACATTGCTCAGTTGGGTCATCTGGCTGATTATTATTATTTTTTTTTCACATTTTTGCCACACTCCCCATTTTACTTGGAGTATGAACATGCGTGTAACATGAAACTACCACACTGCCCTTTACAAGGTTTGTCTCAGACAGCTTAACTGTAACTCTGTCCCTTCTCAGCATAAGATGATTTGAGTTTAAAACGTGGTCATAAAAATTGGCAGTGTGTGCTTTCCTTCAAGGAATACTAGGCCTTTAATTGCATTAGTTATATTTTGTATTTTGTTGCCATTATTGCTGTTTTTGTTCCATTAGCACTTCAGCAGGATGCGCTTCAAATCACTGCTTGTCAAGTTGTGTATTTGTTTCATTGTGGAACAAGAGCGAGTCAGGTGGCTTTAAATCATTGGTTCAATTTATTGCAGTACAATGGTTTAGTGGTTAGCACTGTTACCTCACAGCAAGAATGTCCTGAGTTCAATTCTCAGTTTGGACCTGGGGTCTTTCTGTGTGGAGTTTGCATGTTGTCGTGTTGGTGTGGATTAGCTCAGGTTCCTTCCACCATCCAAAAACACGCATGCTAGGCTGCCTTCAGGCCCAGGCTTCCCTTGCAAAAGAGATCTGTGTTAATACATGGAGTAAAAGTTAATAAAAAATAAAGGTTATTTTAAAAGAAATTCAGTAAAAATACATTTTGAAGTGGCATTTATATATTTCAGCAAAAGACAGGCTGGCTGGTCTGATTTAACATTATGACCAATCCAAAAAAGTTCAATCTGGTCCTCTGGACATTCAAAAAAACAAAAAACAAAACAAAGCAAAAAATATATAGAAACGTTTTGTCTCTCATCCGAGAGACTTCCTCAGTCTGAGGTGCTGTATTCAGCTCAGTCTCTTAAATAGCACCTTCTCAGAGTGGATCAACCAGTTTTGCTGCGGACAACCAAAACCAGCTGATCACATGTTCAAGAAGGGCCATCAACCTAACAATGGATCATTAGCACACTGATGGTTGTTTACTATTCACAAAGGGCTGAGTGATACCAGCAATCACAGCATTGTAAGAGGGGGACAGTTGAACACGTAGGCCTCCACCCCTGTTTAACGATGGACGATTTCTTTTCACAAAGATGGCCTCCTTTACTCCACTCTCAAACCATCGTTCCTCTCTATCCAGGATGTGAACATCTTCATCCCTGAAAGAGTGACCACTGGCCTGGAGATGAATGTAGACCGCAGAGTCCTGACCTGATGATGTTGATCTTCTGTGCTGGGCCATCCTTTTGGCCAGTGGCTGTTTTGTTTCCCCGATGTAAGACTGATCACAGCCCTCCTGACACTGAACAGCATACACAACATTACTCTGTTTGTGCCGGGGGACTGGATCTTTGGGATGAACCAGTCTTTGCCGTAATGTATTTTGGGGTTTAAAAGCCACTGGGACGTTTTGTTTGGAAAATAAACGTCTCAGTTTCTCTGATACTCCCTCAACATATGGAATGACCACTGGTCTGGGTCTGGGTTCCTCCTTTTCACCTGTTGGCTGACTGGAGTCCTGTTTGGGTTTCTTCTCTGCTTTCAAGAAGGCCCAGTTAGGATATCCACATTGCTCTAGAGCCTGTCTTGTGTGGGATTTCTCCTTCTGCCTGGCTCCTGAGCTAGTGGGGACGCTGTCTGCTCTGTGAAACAGAGTCCTGATGACTCCTAACTTATGCTCCAAAGGGCGATGGGAGTCAAATCAGGTGATCAGCTGGTTTTGGTTGTCAGCAGCAAAACTAGTTGATCCACTCTGAGAAGGTGCTATTTAAGAGACTGAGCTGTATACAGCACCTCAGACTGAGGAAGTCTCTCGGATGAGAGACGAAACGTTTCTATATTTTTTTGCTTTGTTTTGTTTTTTGTTTTTTTGTATGTCCAGAGGACCAGATTGAACTTTTTTTGATTTTTCTACCTGGATTATTGAGCTTGCATAAGGATATTATGACCAATGTTTATCGGGTGATTCATAGTAACATATTTTACCAAATAGTTTATGTATAAAGCAAACAATTACTTTGTGGCCATGCAAGGAAACTCAAAAATGACATTTCAACATGAAGTGACTTTCAACCTTGACTGCTTGTGTGAGAGCATGACATAATTTTCTGTTTTGTGAGTATTTCACAAACTGAGGTTTTGAAACGTTATCTATGTTTACATTTGTCCATTACCACAAAAATTTAAAACATGAAGGAAAACAAATTGAATAGATTCAGTTTTCATGCTGCTGTGGGCTTTTAGTCCATGGGACTCGGTTTTACAGTAATAATAAACGCTATGTATTGTCATCTGAAATATCTCTGAGTTTGGAGTCAGACATGTGCACATACCACATGCTTTTGGTAACAAATACAGAGAAGTGCCAAACTGATATTAATTAATATTCTGTCTTTTTATTGCTCTAAATATTTCTGCCATAATTGACACCACAACATATTATAGATATGTAATGAGTTTCAGGCCTGGCTCCTGTGGTCACCTTTGTGTGCACTAGTTGTCTTAACGTTCCGCCACGATCTGTCAACCACCTTGCACATTCCTGCACTTCTTTGGGTCTAAACACTGTTTCCTTCTCCTTTTCTGTTTTACCTTGTGGCCTGAATTCTCAGACAGGAAATATTTTACTCTATTTAACTTTAAAATGCAAAAAACAAGAAAGTGTGTTCTGTGACTATACTAGCATAAGGTAAGTGGGTTTATGCAACAGCTAACGACACTGGCTGCAGCTGGACGATGAAATTCACAGCACGTTGTAAGGCTAGATAAAATTTTTCCAACTGTGTGTAGTTTTTAAAAGGCTTTCGGTTAATCTGTAATCTGCTCGATTATTGAAGCCACTGTTCCCCGATACAATGTAAACAAAGCACAGCATCATCTATTTGTAGCCACAGCCCCTGGTGGCAAAACGTGCTTGTTATTTTTAGTCATTTTCAAAGAAAATATTTTTTTTCTACTGCAGCCAAATTTCCAAACTGTTCATCGGTATGGGTGTACACATGAAAGAAAAGATTGGAAACGTTCTTCTCAGGATACAATCTGCTGCCAGTTAACGTTTCGAGGAGCCATTGCCCTTCCACAGGATTTTGAAGAGTGCTTTAGTTTGATAACATTGCTGCTTGAGAAGTTGTTGAAAGTGTTTCCAACCATGGTTCTCAGCTGTGCGATCAGGCTGGCCAAAATCAACTCTGAAAACGTTCTGTTTAGAGCTTCAAAGAATAGTTGAGATGTTCCGTAGGAATTGGAAAAATGGTGCAGAGACTCTGGTTCTCAGGCTCAAACAGGAGAGAGAGACTCAATTTATTTAATATTCTTTGCGAGGAATGACGGGTCCAGACACTCTAAAGCGGCTGGAAAAATCTATCAGGTGAGCAGAAGACCTTTAATAATTTCCACGTCTGTAAAGACGTCTACTGGCCGTAGCAAATCGGTCCCGGCTTTCTGCACCATTTTGTGGAAAACCAGACCGTGTCCATCCCTGAAACCGGTCCAACTCCTTACCTCCGGCATCTGGTTCTTTTATTCCCAGTTGGAGAGGAAACTCACACAAACTCATTAAAATCAGGTTAGGTAAATTCTATTTACTGTTTAATGTAGATAAGGCAGGGAAAGTTACAAGCTCAGCGCTGAGGCGTCCGTCCAACTTGTCTTAACTCCGAAGCGGAGGCCCCATGTCACAGAACGCCCCAGCTTGTATTGGCCTTTGGCTCCACCCCCACATCCGGGATGGGCACAGCCTATCAGAGTGTATCATCGGGGTGACAATGTGTGACGTCACTGGTCTTATCTGTTTCTGATGATGGAAGATGGGGTGATGTGCAAATCTATCCAAGTGTTGGAAAGCAAGCAAACAAAAGCAGCTCCTTATCGGGTGTTGATACTGGGATCGCTCAGTATGAGCGGCAAGAAGACTGATCTGACCTGGTCCAAGCTAAGTTATAATTTAAAGTAGGTCAGATCAGGCCTACAGCAAGATTAAACTTTTAACAAACATGATATGAACAATAAAAATCTTACCTGTTGTAGATAGCTCTTGGAAAGATGTCAGTTTGGAGGAAGAGAGGTTCCCTCTGACCAAACTGACAAGCTAATTCATTCAACTTTTATTTATACAAGTTAGTCCCATTGAGCCCTGGGGACTCATTTACAAGAGAAACCTGAAGATAAAGATGACCAAGAGAGCAATAAAGATGGAGGAGAATATGTGTGTACCCTATATTAAGGAGAGGTCAAAAATTTAAATAATAATGTGGACCCAATCCCTGATTAAAATAATGGTAGTTCTTACCATGCTGTAATCCCCTTCATGAATTGAACACACAAAACCCGGATTAAAACCACCATGCAAGTAACCTTTATTGACAGTTTGTGGATAATAAGTGTGAATTTTTTTTTTTCAAGTTAAAGTTAAATTTTCTTTATTTGGCTTTTGCACCACATGTGGTACATGTGGTGGAACGAAATTGTGTACACAACGTCCCAGTTACATCCAACCAAAGTATAAATTGTAAAGAAAAACATTAAAAAGATCTAAGATATGAACTAAGAAATATGTTAAACTAAGAATACACTAAGCACTAATAGTACAGAAACAATACGCCGAACAATTACAACAACAGTTTTGGAAATGAATGAATATAACCAGAAATATTGGAGGAAATGAATGATGTAAAAATAACTTTTAGCTTTGAGGGGAGATGTTATCTAAACTTAGAACCATCACTTAAAATTGGGCAAACTTATCTGAGGTTTGTGAACTAAACTAAAAATGTCTAAAAAAGACTGTTGTTGGCATGAGTCATTCTTCGTCAGAAGGAGGAGGTTTCATCTCACCAGGATGCTGCATATCTCGTGAATGTGATGCAAAGACTATGGTTCACGCTGCCCAGGAAGGGATGGTTCTCTCCAGGATGCCTGTCATCCAGCAAGGCAGCGCCTTGTTACTGTGTCATTCTGGGGTGTTTGAGAGAGTTTTCTGTGGACTTCTCCACATTTTCAGCAGGCTCGGCTTCGTCCAAGATGGAGGCAAAAACTGAAGCAAAACCGAAGAAGACCAAGAAGAAGCTAATGGCTAATATGAGCGAGCATAACCAAAGTGGACTGCCGACATATTAAAACATTCTGACATTTCATAATGGTTTGTGATCAAATTCTTATAAACCTCCGTATTTATGGATATTCTGCATTAGATGTTTATTCTGGAAAAAAAAAAATGTTGAAAGCGGGAAGGTGTTCCTCGCTGCACTTAAAGGACTACAGATATCTATCGATGCTACTTTTTTACTTGAAAGTTATTGTTGTATTCTAATTCAGTTCATTTAAATTTATTTAATTTATGTAGTGCTAATTCACAACTAAAGTAATCTAAGAACAATCTGCCAAGAAGTCTAAAAAAATAGATCCAATTCAGCGCAAAACAGATCCCAGATTAAAGTCCAGTTACTGTTCATTTAATCCAATTATAAATACATTAATACATTCACATAAAATATACTGTATTATGCAATGCCAATTAGTAAATGTTATCCATCTAAAGAAACCAGATAACTGAGTAGATTTCTATTGAAAAAACAACAAATTCTGTAAAAATATTGATGTACTGCAAAAATGGTTGTGGTAGAAAAGACTAAATAGTGATTAAAAAAAAAAAACTTTGAAGATTTTGGAGATTGGGGTTGTTTCAAGATGACAACGATCTACTTTGGTCTTGACCTAGTTCAGACTAGACCTGACAAGCTGGTGAGAATTAAACTCTTGTCTCTTCAAAATGTGATTGTTCAATGTGTAATCTACAACAGGTAATATACTTATTATCTATATAAGGAACAACACTTCAAATAATCTGAACGGCTCCTTAAATTTAATTGTTGGGTTTTGGGTTTTTTGTTTTTTTGTTTTTGTTTTCTTTGTTTTAATGTAGACATAGGGATTCATGGAAGCATATTTAATAGATGAACACACATTTCTCATTACGTTTACCTATTTTTTATGTAATGTTACTATTAAAAAAACTATTCTGTCAGCTGAGTTAAAAAGAAG
>NC_056503.1:33831903-33834544 GCF_014905685.2 Nematolebias whitei | reverse complement strand
ATATATATATATATATATATATATATATATATATATATATATATATACTGTTTTTACTTTTGTTCTGGGAAGCAAACACAAATTTTGTTTTATTTAGTTGCAATGACAATAAAGCTCTATTCTATTCTATTCTATTCTATTCTATATACTGCTGTTTTCTATTTGCTGTGACAGTTAGACATGTTTGTTGCCACTCTCCACTTGCCCTACTGCATTCGATGAATGAATGAGTGGTGTGATAAGGCCCAGTGGGAAGAGAAAGTACTAATGGGGCTTTAATGAAAATCTCCAGTCTGCTCATTAATACAGAGACATACACATCATCCACAAATAAAACTTGCTTGTAGAAACACACAGCTCAACATAAATACATACACATGCAAAGACAAAAACATAAATAAATCAGATGGGCTTGTCACATCACATCGCCATAATGCTCTTGTTTAGTCTCCCCTCTCCTCTGTCATTTACTGCAGTATCTCGGTATAATGAGAAAGAAAACAAATAATAGCTTATCATCATGAGCTTTGCTGCATAAACGCTTAGACAGGTTCCCTCCTTTTCACTCTCGGTAACCATCCATGTGAATTACTCTCTGCTGCTTGTTTTCTTGACATTTCATGTGCTTTCTCTACTCGTAATTGCTTCCATTAGGCTTGGCACGTTGGAGGAATTCATTATGCTGATTAGAGCAGAGCAGGTTGCTGGCAGAGAGTTTGAAGATCATGGAAAGAGCTGGTCAATGAAACAGGTGAGTAATTTGTCCTATCTGTTGATAATTTCTTCTCCTGTGGGACTGAAGCCGTGCTGTCTCCGAAACTCCGCTGGATCTCCTTTGTTGAGGACCAGTAGAGCTGCGCCACAGCTCCCAAACAGCATCTACAAGCATGCAGGAAGGCAGGTATCCAGGAAGTTCCTGAAGGAGTTCATAAAACCAGCACTAACAGCTTCCACTGGCTGTCTCAGGTTGTATAAAGATCATGGCTCCTCAAGGCTAACTTTGAATGCCTGGTCCTGAGTGATCAATTAGAGGCTATTTTTGGCTCAAACCTCAGCTGATTTATTTCACAAGCCAGCTTTTTCACAGAGCAACAGATCCATCTGGTGGACGAATAAGAAACTTTAATTGTCTAACCAACTCTTTCCAGCTTACATCAGCCATTTAAATCATAAATAGGATCATAGTATCCCAGGCTGTAAAATGTTTTGCAAAACCCAATTTCATTTGGCCTGTAAACAAACTCCAATACAGATGTTGGAGCCTTAAAATACAAATTTGTTAAATGCATACAGACTTGAAATTCTTGTCAGAAGTAAAACAACATAGTCAAGCTCAGCTTTCATCTGTTTATAACCAGCAGCTCTGAAGATGGTGTTATTTTACACCATCAGGACTGTCCACTGTTCTTTGTTGCTCCGGGCCACCAGTTTGCAGGAAAAATAGATGCAGAAATGTTTATGTCTTTTTTCAGGATGTGCTTGATAAAAGTCTAGGTTCAAGCGGGATAGGATCTAAAATAAAAGATTAAGGAATCCAGGACCTTTCTTCTGGGCTATAACATTCCCAGTCAACAAGGTACTGGAATCTTCTTCCTGTGCAGTGTACATCTAGTATGCTACAAACAGCAAAACAAGGTGATTATCAATGAGACAGGTGGGAGTAGGGGTAGATCAATAGGAGGGCACAGGTGACTCTGGATGACAGGCTTGATTTGGGGGACATGAAACATAGGATAGATCCTCATTGATTGAGGCAACTTGTCCCAGATCATGTCACCGACAGTGCAAGATGTAGGTAAAATCCCTTCAGCAGTTTGTGGAACTTTGGCTGTGGTGAACGGTCAAGACAAGGCATCAGGTTTGGTGTTTCAGGATCCAGGAGGGTAAGTGGTCCATAGCAAAAAGGATCAATCATCAGTCACCTCTACACTCACTGATCCACCTCACCAGAACATACAGCAATACACAGCAAGGACATTGGAATGTCATTCAGACTGGATAAATGCAGCTGGTATGCAAGAGGGGCAAGGTGATCACAACTGAAGTGGTTGAACATTGCAGATGTTCAGGACAGCTACAAATACCGTAGAATCCCACAGGCAAGTGACAATTATGATAAGGCTGCAAGAAAGTCAGAACACAAAGTCAGCCACAACCAAGCACCTACAGAGAGGACAGGTCGGTCTGGATCTGAAAATCCCACAGTTTCTTAGCCCTTCCAGTATACTACCTTTGGTGTTGATTCCCACTTTGGTTGTGAGACTTATCCATTCTCAATACAGATGTTCCTGTACACTATTACAGACACTTGGTTATGGTGTTCCAAGTATGTTTTGCCTGCTTGGATCCTACAACCTGCTTTTATGTGTTGGACTGTCTCGGGGACATCTTTGCACAGCCTGCATCTTGGGTCTGGTGTGGTAGATCCTGGCTAATGCTCTTGTGCTGATGGTCTGTTCTTGTGCTGCCATGATTAGTGCTTCTGTGCTGTCCTTCAGTCCAACCTCCTCTAGGCACTGGTAGGATTTGGTGACAGCAGTCCTAGCTAAGGTATTAAACAGAACACTCAGACTCCCAGGCCTCTAGAAGAGGACTTGATGTGTGTGTGTGTGTGGGGGGGGCCGGGGGAGGAATAAAGACA
>NC_056503.1:33805371-33831803 GCF_014905685.2 Nematolebias whitei | reverse complement strand
GGGGGGGGTTGACTAGGCTATAGCCAATTTAGTGTTGGCTAAGGTTCATTAAATGTTTCAACCATTCAACCAACATCCAGTGAATATTTTCTGAGAGTTTTCTGAAAAGCTGTCAAATGTTTCATTAAATATTTTCCTAAAAGTCCATCAACATTGAATGTTACAGTTAATGCCAATATTTTAGGCAAATAGACTGTGCAATGGCTGGCATTTAGAGTGTTGGGAATCTCTCATCTAATACCACATCAATGTTTAGCTTAATATGTGTGAAGTACTCCAAGTTATAGCCAATTTTATGTTGGCTAATGTCTAATAGATGTGGTGGTCATCTTCAACTGGGTATTTCAGGTGTAGATGTATTTGAATCAGAATATCTTTATTGTCATTCTAACAAGAAATTAAGTGTTCCCTTTGGTGTCAAAGATATGAGGATGAAATATGTAAAAGGATGAAAGATAAAATAAGGGAACAAAAACTATTGACAAGATGAAAAAACAGTCATATAGATCAGCACACTATTGTGCATGTTTATTGCACATCTTCAATGCAATTCAGTTGATTTATATAGTGCCAAATGGCAACAGAAGTTGTCTCAATGCATTGTACAAAAACTTTCACATACATTAAAAAAAGGAAAACAATTATTAAGATGCAGCTACTGTATCTCAGGAAGGAAGGAAGTCAGCAGATGCATTGAAACTTCACTTCATTACAGTTTCCCATCACATAGTTATTATACATTGCACATTGTTTTTGCAGTGTGGCATTAATGCCCCGATGGCTGTAGGATAAAAGCTGTTTTTCATTCTATTTGTCCTTGTTCTAATGTTCCCGTACCTCCTGCCTGTACTCATGTACATCCATTGGTTATTTGCTGAGATTTTCATTAAAACCCATCAGAATGTTCATGAGATTTTTTTTCTTTACGCAGTTATGGGCAAATATATTATTGCCCTTTCACCTTCAATAGTGTGTGGCAAATGTTCATCAATAATATGTGAGGAAAATAATATGAGAGATTTGGTTTCAGTTCAAGATGTGTGTAAGGGGTTTTGCAGATAATGAGTTCATCTTGTTTTGTGAAATGTTGGAAAGTATTTTATGAGCAAATCTGCTCTTCTACACCACATTCAGGGCTTTTTTTCACCTCATAAACACAGAAAAAGTAGTGAAAAAACCTGCCTTTTATACTAAAGTAAACCAAAAACCTATCTTTAGTTCTGCAAACTTTACTAAATGGAATAATTTAATGGTCTGTTTCCTACTGTGTGTTAAATAGTCTCACATTAAGTATGCAAGTACCATCACTGTGCATTTTTGTCTCTTTTATTCTCACTGAAAATGCCTTTATTTAATTTTAACATGCTTTTTCTTCTTGTTTTATTCTGTTTAGTGGTTCTGACACAGCAGGGAATATAGTAGCTCATCAGTCAAAAGAGCATCTAATTTAGACTTAAATGAAGGGAAATCACACAACAGTAAGAAGAAAAACAGACAATGAAAAAGAAATGTTAAGGAAACTTATACTGATTGGAAATGTAAATATAAATATAAATAAATATCCCAACATAACCTCTTCTATCTCCTGGTTTATAAATTAGATTTTGGGTTTCTCGTCGTTTTTTTCTTCCAAAACTACTTCTGATGCGTTACCAGATTGTTTGGTGGATAAATAAATGAGGATTCTTCATACTAAATGAAGAATCACATTTGTGTGATCAACAAAGGCAAGAAGCAGGGCTAATTTGCATATTCAGACATCTCAAAGGAATAAATAAATAATTAAAAAGTGTAATGTCCTACTTTTGTCTTTATCTTGCATATGAACCTTATAAATATGTCATTGAAACAGACAGTTAAACTTAAAATTTTACTCAGTGGATTAACAATGTCCAAACAGGCTGTTATAACAAGCTCAACACTTCTTCTCAAATGGTCGCCTGAAGGGTTGAACACCATGTTTTTAATCAAACATATTCTTTTTGTTTGAATTTGTTCGTGTTGATGGTGGACAGCACTTTGCAAGGCATCATTACCCAGCATATTCCTTACCCCTCTTTGCTCTCCATTCACACACAGAAACACCCACACATATTTAGAGAACGTTCATATTTTCCACCCATTTAACCTACATACAGTACTTGTTGTTAGATGGTGTTATATGGTTTGTAAATTACCTTTTTTTTTTCATTGCTTGTTTGAATGAATGCAAATGCAAATGAAATGAATTCAGGTGGTTTAGATTTGTTCCAGCTCAATGATAAGGCAAAGGGTTGTGTTTTTTTTTTAATTTTTTTTTTTTATGGAAATTACTCAAAATAACAAAAGCAAGTCTCTGAATAATGTAATGGGATATTTTCCTTATTTGTGTTTTTACTGAGTACGGTACATTTGATTTTTGAGGATAGTGGGCAGTGAATTATTTGATGTTTTTCACTCATTCCTTCCTACATTTCCCATGTAGACAGATGTGTGAAGCAGTTTTGTCAACTTTTTCAAGCACACCTTTCTTTTGAAACAGTAACAAAATAAAATATAATAGAGATTCAAGCCCACTTGATGGAAACTGCACATCAGGGTGTGTTCATGTTAATACAGAGAGCAAAAGGTGTTTGTGTCCAACCATAAACTCCAGCATTGTTTCCGTGGAAACAGGCGATGTGAACTGAATGTAGCCTGACAAGAATTTTTAGATGGTCAGCGTACTTTGGTTTCAAAAGACACAAATAACAACACACAGATTTAGACACAAAAACAAACTCGAGAAATTCTCACTCAGGGTGTAATTTTTTCTTCCACCTTTTATTGCTCACATTATATTGATTGAATACTTATATTTACATACTGCATATGAGTCCACTTACAGTATAGGTAATGTATTGGGAATAAAGTCCCTCAAGCCTTCTGCCTCATGTATGAAACATGACAGCATGTCATGTGCACACCAATGTGCTCTTACACTCTTGGTTTTTATTGGTTTACAAATACACGCACACGCACACAGTGGATTTACATATATTTGCTTTCAGGGTTTAGAGTAAAAATGTATGATGACAAAATTAATTTTCTCAGTTTTTGTAGGATCTCCAGCCTTTTCTTCCACAGTTCTTCCTACACCAGAGGGCACCAGCAGAACCACACCTGAGATCCATTGGGAATAATGAGTATCTGGAATAGAAGTAGCAGCAGATGACTTCATCTGACACTGTTGCATTGTCTGCCTGGTGGTAGTGTGCTCCTGGCCTGATAGATTACTCTTTGTGATTTATGAAACTAACCGTTGGCTTCGTGCTCTAGTTTTGGTTCCTGTGCTCCATCTGCGTCCTGGATCTCCTGGTTTCCCTACTTGAATCCTCATGCTTTCCTCAAGATTCTCCTGGCCTTCCTTCACTTATCTCTTTGTACTGTTAAGATATTTATCTAAACTGGTCCTGGGGTTTTGATCTGCTCAGAGACGGAATTATAATGAAATTATGTCCCGGTTCTGACTGGGTTAAACTGGGCCAGCAACTCTAAAAAGAGTCTCCCAGGGATTCAATATCCATCAAGGAATTGAGTTAATTTCTGCTTGCTACATCCCATAGAAAGGCTTTTTGAAGCACCGTCTCATATTTCTTTTCACGTCATAACCACATAAGATCCATTGAGAGTCACGTCCCCTCATACACGTGACAGGTTGAGCTCCCCTTCTGTGAAGGAGGAGTCTAGAGTCTATAAATGAGTAATGACACGGGACATCTGGCTCTTCTGGTTTTATAGAACGTAGAGGCCAGCACTGTAAACTGGAACCTTTTCCTGCCTTGATTTAATATAAGTGATAAAACTTAATTGACGTATCTTTGATTTATTGATAGTGTGGGTTACCGTTTCTGAGGGAGGTTCGAGCCGGGGGAGCGACGTGGGCTGGAGGCGGGTTTCCGGGTCCGGTGACCCGCAGCCAGCTCCCGTCATAACAGGACAGACCCTCCTGAAAACATTTGGACTGTTCATCTCCACGACCGACTACTAACTCCTACAGTAAGAACTACAGCTGGACATTATCTTCTCCTTGAGAGTCATAATATTTCTTAACTGCTCCTTGCTCTCCAGGGTTCCAGACCCTCCTTGCTGAATCATCACATCGCTGCATTCATTCACTACTTGTACTTTGTAAATAAACACTGTCAACTTTTTCCTGGTCTTGTTCTCTAAGGTCACTTACCATCTGTGTACTGCTAAAAACCATCCAAGTTTGATTTGGTATTCTAAGTCCAAACCGACAGAAGGAAAACTTAAGGCTCACCAGCCTACAGGTGGGATCATGTCTATTGATTGCACTTTGCTAGTTTGTTTCTCTGTCATCGAGCCTTTTTTGTCTGTATGTTTATAAAGAGTTAAAAAGGGCAAACTAAGATGGAGATGTACAGTATGTCAGACGTGGGTGTAGGTGTTAGTATTTTAACAGATGCTTGAATGTTTATTTGTCAAGTAAATCACTTCACCCCTGAACAAGTTCACCCAGTTATTATAATATCTGTGAAGTGTTTATCACAGCACTGTTTTCTCCTATTGGTTAATCTGTAGGCTGGATTACACATATGGGCCACACTGTGCTGGCTGTGCCTACTGCTCCACCAGTTCATCCACTGAAGATGCTTAAACTCTGAACCAAATGCAAGTTACATTAAAAGATTTCAAATGAATAGTTGAAATTTAAAAATGGACAGATTTGTAGACGAATGAGGTCTGAGATATCTGAGCATTAATGCAGTTGATCTTGTCCTTTCAAGTTGACTTCTGTGGAAAGGTTCTTTGAATATAACCAGATACAAACTTTACTTAACCAGATTAAAAAATCATAAAGATCAAGATTTCTTTTCCAAGGGTGACCTGACCAAGAGGTCAGTAGTACACAATACAAAGCAACAATCATAAAGAGTAACAATAGAGAATAAATAAGTTATATTTTACCCACATAAAATATTTTTAATTTTAAAGTGCATGGACATGGCACATCAATTATTTTAACTGGGAGTTAGAACATAGGCAAGGGTTGATGAAAACGCAAGCATTAGTTAAATACACAAAAAGGCAATATTTGAAATTAAAAGCAATTGGTAAAACAGACAAGAGTTACTGTTCAAAGGTCTCACTAACTCTAACCACTGGACTAAACCCAGGAAGGCCCTGATTAGAGTCATCCAGTGTGTATACCTGCATGAAATCAGAGAACACCAGCTAGATTTAACGCTTAAGCTTGTGTTTGGACAACAAATTATCAAACTTTAAATGCAAGCTCACAGTCAAGAATCACAATCGGAATAAGTTTTGTCATTGCACCATTAAGTACAGTGAGATTATGTTCCGTACAGCCGACCTAAAGATGGACGAAGGTGTACAGGGGCTGCAGCTTCTAAGAATCACTACCCTTATTGCTTAGATAGAAAAAGGGAAGACACATAAGGATAGAGTGTTATATTAAAAATAAAGACCTCTCACACTGTGTCCTTAACAGGGCACAGTTTAAGGTATCAAAAAAATCTACCACAGCAAGCAATGTAGATAGACACAACACATATTGCATGGACGACAAGACGGTGATATTTGTCCATGAACACTTCCAGATAGTTTCCATAGTTCTGATAAGATGTTACAGTGTCTCTCAGCCGGTACAGCTCTGATAAGTGTCCATGGAAGTTCTTGGGAGGTGAACAGAGCAGAACTTCTTTATTTACACCACCAGGAGCCATTTGAGATAAGTTGGCCTTCCAAGGCTGAGCGGGGAGGCCAGATTCAGATAACAATTGTTTGGGCAGGCAGACTGGTTTCTGTCTGCCTTCAGTTCTGCTGGAATTCTCTATGGTGAATCCAAAGAGCCAGATTTGTGGACATTCCGCCGGTCCCTGCTTTAGTTTTTGTCCAGAGGTCAAATCCAACATGCCAGTGAGTTCCAGGCGCTCGTAACGCATATGAGTCTGATAGCTTGAAGCACAAATTCATCCATCACATAAGGCGGGCAGCCTGACCAGGGCCAAATTAGTTGCAGCCATCTTCTTTGTTTGTTGATAAACCAGGAACCAGACGATTCAAAAAAGCAGGAAACCTGTAATCATAAATCAAATTATATATGCATCTTTGATCCATGACATGCCCAGCTGCATGCGTCCGCTTGGGCATGAGGGCTCTCCACCCTGTCTCTTGAAAAAAATGTTATCAAATGTGTTGATAAACCAGCTGACCAGATCCATAATAATAATTTATGATTCAAACGATATGTAAAGAGAGGCTCTAATACACAGGACAAAGAGCAAATGCAGGAGGAAGGCACGAGAGGGAAGAAAAGCATCCGTCTTGTTCGAGTGCAAGTGAGAATAAAAAAGAAAAAGAAAGAAATCTCAAGTAGTTATAAATGGACCTCACTTTGGAGAAACTGAGTTTATTTTTTTCCCAAATTGATGTGCTAAAGGTCAGGAACAGAGAGAATTGCAGCCATCTGAAAATCCATCCATCCATCCATCCATTATCTTTACCCGCTTATTCCATTTTGGGTCATGGGGGTCGCCGGTGCCCATGTCCAGCAATCACTGTGCGAGGGGCGGGGTACACCCTGGACGGGTCGCAAGTCCATCACAGGGCCACATAGAGACAAACGAGACAAACAACCATTCACTCTCTCACTCACACCTAGGGACAATTTAGAGTTACCAATCAGCCTAACATGCATGTTTTTGGTCTGTGGGAGGAAACCGGAGTACCCGGAGAAAACCCACGCATGCACGGAGAGAACATGCAAACTCCACCCAGAAAGGCCCCTGGACCGGGGTTTGAACCAAGGACCTGCTCGCTGAGAGGCAGCAGCTCTACCAGTTGTGCCACCGTGCTGCCCCATCTGAAAATAATCGGAAAAAATTCAGAGGTCACTGTGAACCCCATTTTATAAATCTTTTCACCTACATAAATTTCACATTGTAAAGTTTTTACTGCACAAATGTAAAAATATATATATATATTGTGGGAAGTGCCCATGCTGCACCAGAAATTCTACAGATGCTGCTGTAGATGAAAATAATCAGACTTTTGTATAATAACAATGTTTTTGAAGATCGATGGCAATGCAAAAACTTATAAAATAATGGTTAAATGAACCACTATGAAATTTTAAAGTTTAAAGTTGTTTAAAGATGGTACCAAGCTTCTTTGTTATTGACTTTGCCCCTACTAGGTGTTTGCTTGTCAGTCCGTGAGGTTGTTCAGACTAGCCATTAGCTCGTTGGCTCAGTCACAAACTACCGTACCTTTTTTTCTTTAAACTTATGTCTCACAAAGAGCCATCTACAAAAGTTAAGATGATATATATTAAAGATGATCTATGCTCCACCAGAAGTGCCAAAATAGCTTCTTCCTAATGTGTTTGCCTGACAAAAAATGTATTTTTGTTGTTACACCGCCACTAAGAATCAGTTCTGTACACAACACCCTGTCAGAGGTATTGTCTATGCACAAAGTATTTTATTATTGGTCAGAACTTTATGAACATGTCTACATGTGTTTGTAGTTTGCTCTCATTTTGCTTGAGGCTTAGAAAATACAGCCAACTGCTTCAGCAAAATCTAATAAATGTAGTCAAATCCAACTTATAAACTCAGAGTTGTAAACTTGAGCCCTCTTCAGATCCCCACTGACAGAGTCTAGCAATCCTTTTAGAACATCTTTGTATCAATGGGTCAAACCTCATGCTGTTGTCTAATAGCTGTGGATCAACCCTATCACAAAGCTGACTGATTTAAAATTAAAATGTTTTTTTTTTTCAATATTTAAAGTATATTACTCAGACACATGTACAAGTTCAATCTATACATGTTTTCATGTCCATTGTGTTAGTCTGCACCACATTCCTGCATTTCAATTAATCTCACTTCTTCAGAAAAAAAAAAAAACATTTTTATTTCTCACAATTTGCTGTCATTTCACTTGGACAATTTTTATTGTTTTTACACATATGAGAAGTATATAGATGTTGTATTCACAAAATATCCTAAAATAAATTAAGCCGTTGTTTGTCTGAAAAAATGGCTTTAACAGAGAAGCACAGTTTCTACACCATTTGTCAGTGAATATGCATCCGATACCTTTCTCATTTTAGTCTCCCAGAAAATTTGGTTAAGAATTCATAATGGAAGAATGTGTTCTGAATATTAATTTTATTTAAAAATATTGAGAATGTAACATCCAATCTGCTTTGATTCTTAAAAGTATATAAACACTATTTCATCATTCATAGCGTGTGTGTAAGCTGCAGGGAATGGCATGTAAAATATGATGTCAATACATCAAAACTCCTAAAGAGCGCCTCAGCAGAGGGTTTGATCATTAAAAATGCATGACACTAACTGCTCATTTTTCTTCGTTCATTCACTTTCAATTCTCTCTGTTATGCTAATCTAATCTTGCATCTTATCACTGTTTCTGAATCTGTCTGTCGAGCACCGCCTCATTAATACTTGATGTGACTTGGGATAATGATGCACTAAGACGCAGCGAGCATGCTGTGTGTGTATGCGTGTGTATGTGTGAGCGTTTATACACAGGTGTGGGTAGATTCAGGTTTCATGAGAGAAAAGGACAGAGAGAGAGAGAAAGAGAGTGCACACTGGCACTTTTACGATTTCAAATTTCAAGCTGTGCTGATTTGGGATGCACCACCAGAGGCCAGTAAGGAACAAGATAATGGCACAGTGGCTTGTGCAAAGGTGCATGCAAGTATGAGCTTAGAAAACTATGTGCAACACAGAGCATTAAAAATGAACCCGAAGGCTATTTCTGCTAAATAATACAATCATGGATCATAAATGAGCTGCTTTTCCTCCCTCATAAACTAAATGAAGTGCAGCAGAGACATCATGCATTTTTACCTTCCACTATGGTTTCATGATCATCTTCAAACCAGTATCACAGATTGATGATTTATTAGATTCTGCAAGATGGTTGTAGTTCTCAAATCAATATTCTTACCCTATTAGTTTCAATGTAATTTAATTTGACTGTATGAGAACCCATTAAATGTTAACTGAAGTTGACAGAACAATGAAAATAACTTTTTTTTGTTTAACCTCTAAATCTATTCTGGTCAGAACATTCCTCGTTATCCACATTTCAGTCCACAACCCAGCAATGCACAAATCCTAAATATCTCATTGTTCACACAGGAAACTGTTAGTCATTAGGAAAAAATCAAAATCAATATGTTTTAAGATTAAGATGCTTTGGAAATAAATTTATCTCACTGTGAAGAAGCCAGTCTCATTAATGTTCCTTCTCCCTCCCACCCTTTCTTTAAGCCAAATGTTTGTAGTCACACAGGCAGTTTGTAGATAATCACACATGCCTGCATATTTTGTAAAGAGGTGCAGGAAATGTGATACAAGAGATGTCTTAATATCAACAATACATTGAAAAAATTTTGAGTCATTCATTTGTATAAAATTTGCATCCAAAAAGATAGATTTTTTTGTACAAATTTAAAGGGCCCTTGAGCAATCTTACATTTGTATTTATTTATTTATTGTTTTTCAGTTGACTTCATATTTGCTTAGTCACTTTAAAGTCTATTATTTGATCATTGTCAAAAGACTATGTTTTTGTGCCTCTTAGCTCTCAATCATGAGTCAATCAGGCACCTCCTAAACTCAAAGGTGGTGCTGGCAAACCCAATGGTGCAGGCAGGCAGGCGAGGATTCATGAGTAATATTGGATAAAGTCTTTATTTCCAAAATCAAAAGGCTGCAGAGCAGCAAGCGAAACGTCTTAGCACACACAGGGAGCAAACAGGTCATCACGAGCATACAATCACTATGCCAGGACCACAAGGAAGACAAACATGCAGGCTTAAATACATGAAACACAAACTAGACAGAGTGAGGACACCTGTGAAGAATCACAGGTGCCAAAGACAGAGGCTGAGGACCAGGAGGACACAAAATAAACACACCACAAGATGGGGTCGGACACCAGGGGCACAATCCCTACAAAAGGATGAGTTGGGTCGACTCAAAATAGAAAATTTATAGCAAAAACTTAAAATAAGTTGGACTTTTCTAAAACTTGCAACCAGCAGTGTGTCACAAAGACACAAATGGTGCTTTTCAACTGTTTCAGCTCTCATTGATTCTGCACCACACTGCACCAGTTAAGGGTCTGCCCAATGCTGGTACCACCACCAGTCAGTCTGGTTTATGTGATCACCTCGTCTGTGGTTCAAAGCAGACTGTTCCGAAGTGAATATTTTGATATAAGCAGACAGCCGTTGATTGGCCAGCACAGCTACGTCACTGCGGCCTGCCCAGCAAAACTGGGAACTACATATGAACCTCCATTTCCTCTTTGATCGTGCTGATGGATGGCGCCACAAGAAATGAACACATTTACAGAGAGATATTGGAGATGGTGCAGCATGGCTACACCCAGACACCACTACAAGCAGTGCTGGGATAAGCTAAAAAAAATTGATGTTCAGGGCATTAAGGACCACAACGGGCGAAGTGGCTCAAACACAATGATTAGTTATGATACCGCTCACTTCGTATTGACGATCCCGCCCACAGAGCAGGAAACAAGTCACAGTGGAAAATCTTCTATACCTGAGAAGAACCGATAAGACGAGAGCCGACTGAAGTCGCACTCATCAATGGCAAAGTGGCAAAATTGTTCCCACAGCTTGTTGTCCCCCATCATGGAGCAAAAAGCAGGAATTGGATAGACTTTCCATTCATCTGTCCATACATACATGTTGTGATCATGATAACTTAAGAAGTGAGGCACTGACTTCCATTTTGGTGTGTGGCTGCATCTAGATGTAACAAAGGTTCCTTTCAACAATTGGGTTGCCGTGTCAAAAATCCAAGCTGGCTGCCACCATATGGGTATATATGCAAATTATGTGAGTTGGATAATTAAAAAAAGTGATGCACTGACTTCAATTCTGGTGTGTGGTGAGAAAAACACTCATCTCGTAAACAACACACATTCACTATTCTACTCCATCAGCAACGAAAAACAGCGGTGTACCACTTGTTAGCTTTAGCAATTAGCAAAATGAGCTAATCTCATAGATGGAACCTGTTAACCAGCAATTGTGTTACTAATTTACAAAACTACATTTCTTTTTCATTTATATTGTTGAATTGATAATAAAAAATACCAAAGACAATAATAACAATTTGACAAACATAAAATGGTATTTTTGCTATAGCAAGATGACTCCACTCAGCTATCAGCCCAAAATCTTGGCCTACAGTCACTGAGGGATAAAACTTCTCACAGGTCCTGTGTCAGGCCGTAGGTTTGTGCTGGATTTTTTTTCTTCTTCTTAAAAAAGACATAAATATCAGGTGAATGACTTTCAGAGACTGTTCATTTGCTGTAGATTTTTTTTAAACACTTCCCCTTCTTTTGTGCTCTACTTGTCCTCACTTATTAATTACAAATTACACAATATGCTTAAGTAGAATGACTGGCCAATAAAATTAGCAAAAAATATATGCATAAAAATAATAAATCAAATTTCTTAGAAAATACATTGAATGAACATCAGAAATCACATAAAACTGATGATCAAGTTTATTTTACAAGGTTTCATAAAACTCTGGACACTTAAAAAGCAAAAAAAAAAAAGATGGATGGATGGTTTAGAACTTTTACACAGATAAATTAATAATATTTATCATTTCTATATCTTTAGCAATTCATGTGTTAGTTTTTTTCATGCTCGTGGATGACCCAACAAAATATCCCCTGGAGTGATATAGATTAATTTCCATAAACTGTTCTTGTGGTGGGCAGCATGGTGGCACAACTGTGAGAGCTGCTGCCTCTCAGTGACACAGTTGCCGGTTCAAATCCCGTTCCGGGGGCCTTTCAGGGTGGAGTTTGCATATTCTCCGTGTCCATGCATTGGTTTTCTCCTGGTACTGTTGTTTCCTCCCACAGACCAAAAACATGCATGTTAGGCTGATTGGTAACTCTAAATTGTCCCTAGGTGAGAGTAAACGGTTGATTGTCTCTTTGTTTAGTTCAGCATTTAAAATACACGTGTATTTTTCTTAAAAACACTACGCTGCATGTATGCTAAACATATCTAGCCTTTATTTGTATGTGATAAATCATTTTCAAGCGAAGTGTCCCCTCCTTTTTATCTCTCCCTCAACACCTCTGATGTGAAATCTACATTGTTTCTCCTCCCTGAATAGTTGGACGTGCCTTGTCAGAGTGTGAGCTGTTGATCCGAGATGGCCACGCTCAGCCTAGCAACAGCTTCACAAGCTCCCGGTGAAAGTTTTCCACTTTGACTCAAACTTTTTGGGGTTTTTTGTATCTACAATGCACATCCACGGTATGGTAGATTTGTACTCGGGTATAAATAATCTGAACCGACCAGGCCCAAACCCGCTGCCATCATCTCCGAACCTCACCCAATCCGATGAATTAACAGTAACAGGTCTGAACCCGAAAAAAACCCACCTTGTCATTTTTAATTAAGCTTTGACTGCTTATACCACCGACTATTATTAATGGTCGGTGGACGCGCACGACTGAGGAAAGGGAGCAGAAGATCAGAGCGGAGTCAAAGTGCATTAAATGCTTCCCCTTGCTTCTGCCTGCATTGGACCCCAGCTCTGACGTGTCAGATATTTTGTGATCTCACCTGTTTGGGTCATCGGCCGCATGCATCTGCTGAATGCAGCAGCTGAATGAGCGTCCATTTGGGCTGATGGATCGCTGGCAGTAGTCCATCTGAAACTTAACTGTACTTTTTACCTTTTTCAACCATCCGGTCAGCGCGCAATGAAATGGCTGCGTACTGCAGATGTATTATGGCAAGCCATGTTTGCATATATTGGATTGTCGGCCACGCGCGTCCATGACGCAATTAAAAGCCCAACACCGACCCGGCCCACACATTAAGCACATTATTATGGCCCGGCCTGGTCCGAATCTGGGTCGGGCGGGGCCGGGCTCTGGGTTCAGGTTAGAAATGACAGCTCTATGGTATGGGTGTGACCGCGACACACTTGTAGAGTTTTCTGCACTGAACCTTAATTTTGGCATTGTGGTTTAGTCCTTCCAGCCTCAGGCTCAAGCCTGTCATGGCGGCTATCTACATGATCCTCCTTCTGCCTGCATGGACCGAACTCTACGGACCCGTTCAGTTCCACGGGGAAACATTGGATGTGCTCTGTTTGCTGGACGTGGTTCTGGAGGTCAGTCTAGGGCAGCTGCTGCGGTCCTTGCTATCATCATGCTGCTGATGGGACCTGCTAACAAGATCACACTGCTAACCAAACTACACCGCTAACAATACCATGCTGCTAACTGGACCATGTTGCTAAGATAACCTCACTGCCATCAGAACCATTCGGCCAATAGGACCATGCTGCTGTATATTTATTTATTTTATTTTTTTACTTTTGGCACCTTGTTTCTGTATATTTGTTGCATGCTTTGGTATAGCCAAGTCGAACTATGAGAATTGTGCTGCTGTTGTTCTGTGTACTGTTTTGCACTCTTAGTGACTAGAGTATGTCTTTGATCTTTTAGCATACCGTTGGGCATTTGTTTAGCATACATCTTAGTTTATATCTTAGATCTTTATATACTGTTTCTTTGTACACTTTATATTTTTTATATTGTTTGATGTAACTGGGACCCTGTGTACACAATTTTGTTCCACCTCATGTACCACATGAGATGCGAATGACAGTAAAGAACCTTGACTTGACATATTTTCCAACATACTGTATATAGTTTTATTACTTTTACTCGGTTCCACCCTAGTGCACGTCTGTGAATATCTGCACTCTCACCTTTGTGCACACATGAACAAACTCTGCATGCAGCACACGTAGGCACACACACACACACACACACACACACACGTTCACACAAAGTAGGTCACCTTGATGTATGTCAGCCTCTGCATCTATGTTTGCATGCGCTTATTTTCACCCTTGTGGGTTTTTGTTTTCGTCCCCTCACGTTCCTCTCTGTGTCCTCATGGCCTTGGATGGTGTTGAGTCATTAGACCAGCTGCAAGTCACTTAGCTTAATTCAAAATGTAATTTTAAAACCTGAGATCAAGTGCACTCACATCATTGCATGCTATAAGGCTGAAACAGATGCACGTCTACAGATAATGGCACTACACATGGACTGTAAATACATTTGTCTGGCTTTAGACAGCTCAAATGCATCCAGAAACCTCTTGATAAACAAATCATGCTGAGAGTGACTTTGGACCTCATGACGGTAAATGAACACCCATGAACCAGTCGAGCAAACGGAGGAGTCCTTCAGCCTGAAAATCCTTGAACACCACAGGGAGAGCTGAGACAAGGATTTACGTGCACTATAGAGACACTCTCTGAAGCCCTCCCAGGCAGACTTTTAATGGTTTTATGTGGTTGGCCGTATCTTCGAGCATCATCCCTATTTAACCTACAGCTAACACAAACATCAGACTGATTAATTACTGCTTAATAATTCATTAGGTGCTACGACTCTGTGACAAACAAGATTATGATGTACTTCTGTAGGACAACTCCTATTTGGCTGGGTGAGACAAGGTTAATGTCTTTGACTGTACACTCTTCATTACCCTTAGTTTTATGGCTTTAAAATTAACTGCATAGATAAATATATGCTGTGTGCTGACCTGCATCACGTGATCAAGAGATGATGAGCTCATAAATAATTCATGTTTGCCTTCAAATTTTAGTCTCTTCCTTATTCCACCTAACTCATAAACAATCCCAAAACAAATTAACTAAAGTGATATTAAAATATGCTAAATAGTGCATTTTCAGATATTTCATAGTGGTTCATGTCAGGGCTTTGAATGTTATCAGCTCATTAAATGGCCGTTATTAATTGATATCATCCCCATAGGTTGTGTTCAGAATCTCTCCCTCCTAGTAGGTTTAAAAGTAACATTCTTATTGCTGATAAAATGCAACTTTGCAGCTGTCGCTGATAATGTGCAGCTTTGTGCACATCTAAAACCGGAAGTTTTTTTTGTTAGCTTAATTTAACCCTTTTCCTAAACCTGACCATACACCTGACCCAAAGCATCGACCTTTTCAAATAGGAAGTTGGTCCCACCAGTTCTTCCTCCGATTTAATCCTCAAATGGTGTCCCCATTGAGTTTGTTGATTCCTATAAATATTTGGGTATCTTGGTCGACTCACATCTTTCTTTTAAGCTCCATGTGGAAAACTTGGTAAAGAAACTGAAAGTTAAACTGGGTTTCTTTTTCAGAAACAGATCCTGTCTAACTCTCAATGCTAGAAAACGCCTTGTATCTGTGACTTTCCTTCCCTCCATTGATTATGGTGACATTATTTACATGAACGCTCCTACAAGAACCCTGCAGATGTTGGATGCTGTCTATCATGGTGCACTAAGATTCATAACTGGCTGTGATTATCGTACCCACCACTGCACACTGTATTCACTGGTTAACTGGTCATCATTAACTTCACGCAGACTCTCTCACTGGTACATTTTCATCTTTAAATCACTTCTTGGTCTGTTGCCTTCATACATCTCCTCCTACATGTCTCTGCGTGAGTGCAGCTACGGAGTGCGCTCTCAGGACATTATTACCTGCAGTGTTCCCTCAATGAGGACTGAACTAGGCAAAAGGGCTTTCCTATTATCAGCTATAAGAATGTACCTTTAAACCTACTAGGAGGTACAGGAGGGACAGTCTGAATGTAACCTATGGGGATGATAACAACTAATAATGGCTATTTAATGGCTGAAAACATTTGAAATGGGTGCTCATGTGAACACTGTTTTATAAGCCTTGGGACAGTTGTCAGTTTTGTTGTACTTAGATAAGTATTTTGGAAAAAGGGGCACCAGGTTACACCAGAAGAAATATTACTTGTAGGCACTCTTACAACGGACCAGATTCCTGTGAAAATAACTGTAACACAAAAGTGACGGCAATGCAAAGGCTCATAAAATAGTGTTCACATGAATTTTTTTTTTTTTTTTTTTTTGTGATTGATGTGGTTTGAAGACCACATCATTTTTGTTCTTGACCCTGTAACCCTTGTTCATATGGTCACAATGCATGAATGGTACAGTTCTTATTTGTTATCAGGTCTCTCTTGTAAATGAGTCTCTGATGCTCAAT
Source organism: Nematolebias whitei (assembly GCF_014905685.2). NCBI lineage: Eukaryota > Metazoa > Chordata > Actinopteri > Cyprinodontiformes > Rivulidae > Nematolebias > Nematolebias whitei. The sequence continues at coordinate 33,815,628 of NC_056503.1, read as the reverse complement.
GGGATTAACATGTAAAAATAAAGGTTGAATGAATGTGCATGAGCCAACCAAGGCCATGAATCAGTAATGGAAGTCCAGCTCGGAAGTCCATTTCCATGTTAAAAACACAAAATGGTGTTTATTTCTTTGTCATTGCACAGAAACATTTGACAAATTGTAGCAATTACTGAAGACGTTGACCAGTCAACGATGTGTGGTTACAAGATGGTAAGTATTGTTTTTTTTTTGTTTTTTTTTTGTGCATTCTGATGCTGATGCTTTTGGAATAATCTTTGCCTAGATCATATGTGTCAAACTCAAGGCCCAGGGGCCAAATGTGGCCCTCGTAGACATCTTATCTGGCCCCCAAGATGATATGTGAAAAATAAATTACTTCTATCTCTTGAATTTTTTTCAGAAAACTTTGATTATGATGTCAAAACCACAACAGAGAACATGAAATGAGACCAATCAAACTCTTGTTGAGGAACCAGTGACCAAGAAAAGATGCTGGGTATCTGATTTGAGTTAATGTAGTTTCTGAAATTGGCCCCTGGTTTGAAAAAGGTTTTAATTTGGCCCTCTTTTGTAAGTGAGTTTAACACCCTTGGCCTATAGATAGTCTGAAGTTTTGGAGCTTTTTATCCTTTATTTGTTGGTTTTAGGTATCTTTGAATCAATTTTTAAAAAATGTGGCATCTTGTTCTTGCATTTTTAAGAGGAGAAAAAACACCTAGGTTAAGAGATATCATCCTACAATGCAAAGCCCATCTAGAAAAAGGGAAGTTCAGAACATCAGAATTTACATCATGAGAAAAAATTAACATTATGTTTCAGTACAATAAGGCTCCCTCGCTAATGAATAGTTAATAGATGCGTCAATCATTAATAACTGCTTATTATGTATTAATTAAGGGTGACAGACAAAACTGACCAGTGTTTTTGCCAAATAGTGAGCCAATTTTGTTCATAATTTTATCTAGAGTTGTTATATTAAACATTCAAACTAAGTTACTACCTTGTAAGCACAATAAGCATTTGTAAACCTATTTCTTTAACATATAATATTGTATTTTATCACTGCATTATAACTATCTACAACTAATATTATATCCTAAAAAAACAGGTTTACAAATGCTTACAAGGTAGTAACTTAGTCTGAAATGTTTAATATAACAATTCTAGATTAAATATATAGGTGAACAAATTTGGCTCACTATTTGGCAAGAAACTGGTCAATTTTGTCTCTCTGTCACCCGTAAGTAATGCATAATAAACAATTATTAATGATTTATCATGTGTCTATAGAGGAATGAATAATGTATCTATAAGCTATTTGTTGGACATCTATAAGGGGAGTCATTGTAAAGTGGTGCATGTGTTTCTATGTTCTGTTTACTCGTGAATATTGTAAATTTCATTTACTCCTGGTTAAGGTCAAAAGTTTTAGTGTCCTGATAAGAAAGAAACAAGCAGGAGTGCAAATATTTACTGTTCTGAGTATAGAGCCTAACGGGACTCCTGTCTCTAACTCGAGCAGTTCTGGTTGGCCCATGCAGGTAAGAAACTGCTTGATTCTTTTCCTCTCAACTGGTCAATCGAAGAGTTATCTGCAACAGGTAAAATACTAACTGTTCATAATGTTCCTACAGAGCTCCACTCCAAAAGATCTGAGTTCCATTTTAACCATAAAATGTTATTGCTCTTCTGAAGCAAAAGTCGTTTTTACAGAACAGACAACTTTTTTTTATAAAATTTTATTATTATTATTTTTGCTAACACGGGTGACAAAATGCCACTCACGCAGGAGGAAGTTCCAGTGGGAGGTGTGTTAGAAGGCTCTAAAACAGCCTGATGAATTGGTCCACATCCACACGCACGAGATGCGTTTGGCTCAGCCCCTGAGTGGCTGAGCCGTGGAAGGGGAACGGTGATGACGACAGCGCGTAAATCGGCTGCTGGAAACCAGAGATGCTCTGGTTTGAACGGTGAACACAAGTGCCTGCCAGCCAACACGGTCCCAGCCAGCTCCACGTCAGCCAGAGGACAGGGAAGCTTCGTGCGTGCTCAGATGGATCAGACAGGGGCGCGCTTTTTCTCTCCCCTATCTCTGCAACTCTGATTTCTTGTTTTATTCTGGCGCGTGTTTACACGCAGCGTATGGAGCAACTTTACAAGCAACTGAGCCTGGTTTGGATCGATCACAAGTGTCCAAACTGAAGATGTCCACTGCGCCCAACCAGAGCTATCCGTCCCCAGGCAGCGCGGACACGGCGGACCCCTCCGGGATGGAGAGGCACACGCGCCTCCTGCTCTTCGCCTTGTGCGTAACCATCGCCGCCGCGACCTCAGTCGGAGGAGTGTATTCACTGCTCTCTCTCCTCCGGATGAGGAGGAAGACCTCCCTGTGTGTCATCGTGGCTTCCATGTCTGTGGACGACCTGCTCAGTGTGGTGCCCCTCTCCTTGTTCATGCTCCTCCAGTGGGAGACCCCCGCAGGTGAGGGGTCGCGCCTCCTGTGCACTTTGTCGGGACTTCTGTACGTGTTCCAGGGGCTCTCCAGCAACATGAAGGCTTGCCTCATCGCAGCCTACACTTTCTATGTCACCAAGAGGTTCGGGGTGCTCCAGTCCGCACGCCGGCCCCTCGGGGTTCTGTGGGCTGTCGCGGGCGTGTGGGCGGTGAGCCTGGCGGTCAGCGCGCTGCCTCTGTGCGGATGGGGAAGCTTCACGCGCGCATCTCTCGGGTGTTTCCCGGAGAGCGACAGCTTCTACGTGCTGCTGCTCTTCTCCCTGTACTCCCTGTGCTTCTGCGGGTCCCTCTTCTTCTTCACCCCGCTCACCTACCAGTTGCTGTGCTCCAGAGAGCCCCAGAGGAGCCTGCTGTACCCGAGCTGCCTGGACGTGTCCCGGGGACTGAGTGGCTCCGCGCCCCTCTGCGACCTCCAGTCCTTCTCCCGGGACAGCCTGCACAAAAGTTTGGGCGCGTACAACGAGCTGAGCCCGAGTTCGAGCGGGACGGAGATGAGGGAGAAGGAGGACAGCTGTGTGTCCCCGGTGTCCCGGGGTGGACAGAGGACAGCTGCGGCTGTTGGAGACACGCCGGTGGTGTTCGCGCAGAAGCGCTTCTCCATGATTCTGGCTGTGGTCCGAGTGGTTTTATGGATGCCAATGATGGTAAGGAGCCAGAATATCAGAAAATAAATAAATAAAACTACACACTTTTTTTTTTTTTTAAATCCATTCAAACGAATATTTAACTTGACTTGCTTTAACTGTTTATTCTTTTAGGTTTGGAGCAGAACTGTTTGGCTCCTTTTATTTATTTATTTATTTTTTTTTGCCCAGAATGGCTATGAAGGGGAGGAGGATGTGCCATCTGTGCACGTCTACCAAACAGCTTAACAGTAAAAAATAAATAAATAAAAATAAATAAATAAATAAATTGTCTCTTTGCACCAGTTTGAATTCAAATAAACCAACAGTTCTTTCACTTTCCAAATTTAATGTCCTTCTATGGAACAATCCCATGAGTTTTATTAAATTAAATCTATCGTCTTAAATTAAAAAGAAAAGCAAACTCACTGTTTGGTCAAACCTTAAAAATGTGCTTAGAGTATATTCTGTTGTGAATAATTCTCACCACACCAAATTTTACTTCAATGTATGTAAAACCCACTGAGGCATTGCCAGTTTTGAAAAGGTTAAGAATTATTCATTCATTCAACCTTTATTTGGGTTCATCTTGGAGCCTCGGAGACTCATTTACAAGAGAGACCTGGTGATTAGCTATGGAGGCCATTTTTAATTCGGTTGACTCCAAAAAGGTAATCATTCGTACATGTGAAGCAAATTATTACTTTCTGAGAGTTTCAGTGAAATCCATCAATTGGTTCATGAGATATTTTGCCAACAGACAAACTGAGGTTGTCTCAATTATAATTGTTAAAGTTTAATACAAATCCATCACTCACAGCATGTGTTCAGGACGGTGCTCATCTTTGACCACATTAATTTTTAGTGTGTTCTATTAAATTGACTGAGTTGTGGCCATTTTTGTGTAAACTAAGCTTCATCCAACTGTGGCGGCCATCTTGGATTGGTTTGCGTTCAAAAGTTCATCAGTTGTGGATGTACATCCAGTTTCGTTTAAACACCCACTGGTTCATGAAATATTTTGCTAACAGTAGACAGCGGAACGCACACAAACTTACAGGCAAATAAATTAATTGCCCTCCTTTCAGGCTGCAGACAATAACAAATGAAGAAGCAAATAAATAAATAAAAACATGAATAAAATCATACAACTCAATTTTCAGATCCAAAACCCATTAGGAAGGCCCCTTTTGTTCCTTGACACAGTTTTGCGAAACACAACCATATTACATCTGAAAGTGTGAAATTTTTATTTCTTCTTAACTTGCTAAGCAGCGGCACATGAAAACACGAGCTTTTAATAATGTAGCACTAATGTTTTGTCAAATTAGAATCCCCAAAAACACTTCAGAACCAGTTTGCAGGTTTTAATGAACACCTCTGGGCTGCATTCATTAGGCTGCATTGTGGGGTAACTAGCGTTTGCGCTGCACAGACAGTGCCACTTGATTATTATTATTATTATTACTGAGAAAATAAAGTAATAAACTCGAGGTGATAATCTAAACACCATAATGAGCCAATATGGAATTTATCAAACGTCAGACATGGTAAAAAACAAAAAAAAAGTTCTAATGTAGCTGATCAGAAATGCCGTAAATACACATTTTTCATGAAAGTGAATTATCTTAGTCGTCATTGAGATAAAAATAAATAAATAATGGGAAATTTTGGTTTGTCTGTAAAGTTTTAAGGCTGTCATGACGTCCTACAACCAGTTCTGAAAAAATTGTGACGTGTAAATTTAACAAAAAGCCAAGGATTTGCACATGTCAGAACCTCATATTGTACTTCCTATGGAACACAGAAAACCTATCAGATGTTTAGACCTGGACACTGTGCGACTGTTAGGAAAATAAATAAGGTGATTTTTGAATTTGATGGCAGCAACACTTAAGCGTTCAGCCAGGGGCAGCATAAAGGTGTAAAAGCAAGTGGTGTAAAAAGAGCATTTTAGAGAGGCTGAATCTCTCAGAAGTAAAAATGGAGAGAATCTGTAAAGTTAATAGAACAGTTTTAAATTATGTTCCTTAAAAGGGGGGAACGCAGTGGTGACGTGGTTAGAGCTGTTGCCTCACAGCAAGAAGTGCTCCGGTTTGCCTCCTGGCCTTTCCGTATAGAGGTTGCATGATCCCCCCATTTTACATGGAGTACTCTGGTTTCCTCCCACATATTAAAAAAATGCATGTTAGATTAATTAATTACAATAAATTGTGTGTGAATGGTTGTTTGTCTTATTTGTCTCTACTGTGACGGACTAGCATCCTGTCCAGGTTGTCCCCCGCCTCTCTAACAGTGACTGATGATAGACATCCAATCCCCACGACCAAGAGAGAAGAAGAAGTGGGTAAAAAAAAAATAATAATAAGGATGGACGCTCTTTAAAGGGAAATTCCACAGACTTTGATTATCCCATAAGCTACAGCTTGTAATATCAAAAAGTTTTCAAAAATCTGGAGAAATCTTTGTCGACAAAGGAGAAGGCTGAAAGTCAGTAATGTGGTCGTACGATCTTCAGGCCTCCGCTGCATGAAAACAGCTCTGATTCTCTTTGGATCATCACAGCATGGGCTCAGGAACACCACTGCACATCATTGTATGAACAAGTCTCTCTAAAGCTCTATCATGCAGAGAAGAAGCCATGTGTGAACACCATCCAGAAATTCTGCCATCTTCTTTTGGTTAAAAGCTCATTTAAAACAGACAGAGACGAAGTGGAACACTGTTCTGTGGTCAAACAAATTCAGTTTTAAATTCATGTTGGAAACCACGGACTCCACATTCTCCATCCTAAAGAGGAGAGGGACCATCTGCTCTGTTATCAGCGCACAGTTCAAAAGCCTGCCTCTCTGATGGTATGGGGATGAGTTAGTGCCTCTGGAGTGGACAGCTCAAACATCTGAAAAAGCACGATCAGTGCAGAACACTATCTGTGACACGTGCTGGCAAAATGAGTCACAATGAGGAATTTTTCCATATTCATTTATCATCTTTTTCAATATCTCCATCTCAAAGCTTCAAAATGTGATACAGCGTATCACCTGGCAAAAAGATAGTTTAATTTATGAGAGTGCATGATTGAAAACTCAGTTTTTATTGGTCTGGAGTGATGTTATCAGGCATTCCAGGTCTATATTTAAAAAAGGGAATTCTCGAGCTTCACAGTGACATGAAACAAAGCTACAGTATGTCGCAGAGTCACTGCAGCTGGCTGGGAAAATGGTCAGTTTCAACAGAAAGTCTAAGGTTTACAAGACAACAAATTCTTTCTGAAGACATACCTGTTAGAAAACTTTGATTTAAATGTAGATTAGGACAATTATAATCTATTTTTATCACCAGGACTACTAGATTGTGTCCTTATGGGTTATTTTTTTTATGCAAATCTGAATAATGGCAAAAATAAATCATTTTCTTGGTTATTTGCACTGCAGCTTGTGATTATTCCAACTCATTTTGCCAGCACCAGTCACACATACTGATTTTTCAGCATCATATACTCCCATCCAGATAATGTCTTTTTCAGGGAAGGCATATTTCAGCCAGAACGTGCTAAATCTCAAACTGCACCTATTACAACAGCATGGCTTTGTAGTAGGAGAGCTCAGGAGCTGGACTGGCCTGCCTGCATCCAGACAGCTCACAAATTCAAAATATTGGATGCATCATGATGAGACAAAAAAAATGCAGCAAAGAAGACCTGGGACTGTTGAACAGCTAGAACAGGGCTATTCAACAAAAGGGCCAGTCAATATGTAAATAAACCAAGTATTACAATGATCTGTTACCGTTTAAATTTGTTTTATTGCATTGAATCATAAATCCAATAAACAAAACCCTTTTTTCATGAACTCATTGGTGTGCCAAACTGAAGTCACCCGCAGGCTGGAAGTGGCCTTCATGTCACCAGTCGAATAGCTCTGAGCCAGAATATATCAAACAAAAATGGGACGACATTCAACTTGAGCAGCTGGTCACCTCAGGTCCTTGACATTTACAGAGGGGGAGGATGCTTCACAGTGAAAATTTTTGCCCCGGCCCAAATTTTTTTTTTTTTACAAGAATACCACGTACAGCACTTTATACACCCATCAACAATCATACAGTGATACAGAAATCTATAGCAAAGGCTTGGGCAAGCAAAGACTTTGTATAATATTTGACCTTAATATGTGAACATAACCTTGAAGTGGTGGTGATGGAAAGGGTTGCTCAGCACTTCATGAGGATGCATTAATCTTTTGGACATTATCCTGAGCGAATCAGAAGTTCTGGGTTGGATGAGAAAGTTTACTGACATGAGTATGAAAGGATGGAGACTATACTATAATAAGTCCCAATTATGAAAATGTGTTAGCAAATGTGCTATTAAAGATGACACCTAATCCCTAATTGCTCCCCAGGTGCTTAAATAGCTGCCCACATCTCACGTGATGATTAAAAGCAGAGCAATAATTTTATCATTGTATGAGAACATACAACGATGACAACAGCATTTTACTTTACTTTAAATTTCAAGATCATCTTGCTTGTTTAAAATGATACAGTTTTTTTTTGTTTAAACATATAGTTTAGTATGTTCCATTGTGAATATGCATGCTGTTCTTGTTTACATTTTAGACAACGTACCAACTTTTTTTGGAACTGGGGTTGCATTCATTTTAAGATAAGCTTTCAAATAGCCAAATAATAATAATAAACAGAGAATATTTCAATAATATTTTCTGGAACAGTAAAGTGATGCATCTAAATGCATCTGTTCTGGTCTTAATTTGGCTAAGATTAAGACAATCTGTGATGCCTGGCCAAAAAAAAAGAAGAAGCCCTTGCCTGGATTTAACTAAGCAAATAGTTTTTCAAAGTAAAAGCAGCACACTAATTAATGTTTTCAAGCTGCCAAAAAGTTATTTAGGATGAAGTAAACAGCTTCTGACTCATTCAAGAGCGATGTCAGAGAGCTCTCTGCAGAGGATGAAAAGGGTCGAATTGTAAGTCTGCATAAAGCAAACAAAACAGCTGAAAAGCTCGATTAAAATACTTAAGGTTTAAAAAAATAATAATAATTGAAAAAAAAAAATATATATATACATATGTATATATATATATATATATATATATATATATATATATATATATATATATATATATATTAGTTAAATAAAATGAACATCTAAACGCTAACACTCTAGAAGTCATGCTGAGCAGGAAAAAGCCTTTTTATCAAAGCAATGAGAGCACAACTCAAAGTTTTGGGACTAAATAGATGTGTAGCCTTTAGAAAACATCTGTGAAGCTTGTTTAAAAGAAATGTATTAAATAATATGGACTCTGAAACAGTGGAAGAAGGTCAAACAGTGTGACAAGTCTTTACCTTCATCAGAGAGATAACCAGACAAGCAGCAAAAGTCCTGCACCATACTTGCTATGGGCCAGTCAGGCTATCTTGCGGTGGTAGTATCATGATTTGGGGTTGTGTCAGTTGATCTGGGTATGGTTCAGTGATGCTATATGTCCAAAAACAGACTAATTACCATTTTTTTTAAACTAAAGTATACATTGTGATATCAGCAGGATTCTTTGGGCTCACATTGTTAAAGAGTATTTCAGTGATTGCGCAATTTTTATTCCATGCAGCTGCAGGCAAAAGGGTGATAATGATTTCTCCCATTTCTGTGTATGTGTTTGTCTGTACTGTTAACAAAATATATCATGAATTACTGACTGATTGTAATGAAAATAATAATTGAGTCAATACGTATAACTGACTATCTTTTGAAGTTAACCCCGTCCAAGATGGCCGCTACAACAAAGTAGTTTTATTAAACACAAAACTTGTTATAACTTGGTTACTTTTACAAATATGGAGCTAAAATTCAGTGTCTAAGACAGATTTAAGGTTTAAATATTAATATAAAATATGGTTTTAAATTTTTGATATTAACTAATGGCAATCCGTCTGATTGTTAACAAAATAGCTCATGAATCCCAGAGAGATTTAATGAAACTTTCAGAATGTTATCAATGGGCTGAGATCAACAAAACATTAACTTTTTGGATTATCCCAAATCAAGATGGCCACCACAGCCAACAGAAACACAAACATAACTGTAAGCCTGGCAACTTTAGAGATGTCATGAAGGTATTTTCAAAGTTTGGATAAAATGTCTTCAGTTCTGTCATTTCTCATTATAAGTTAATTTTAGGTAAAACTCAGACATGACAACTGGTGGGCGACATTTATTTTTTATTTTTTAATTAATATTGGACCTTGTTTCATTACAAACTGGTCGCCACAGAGTGCAGACTTTCAGAATTGTTAGGATGTGAATATGAATATAAAGTCATGCATCAGCTTAACTTTCCTCAATTCAATACAAGAGCCTGAATAAAAATTGTTTCAGCTCCAGTTGGGGAAAAAAAAAAAAAAATCTTGTATAAAGTTATCAAAACATTGCCACGGGGAATGCCAGACATAATCATAAAATATCAGAGTGTGAGACTTCTTTTTTTTTTTTTTCAGTTTTCAAATCCAAAACAAAAGGAAATGAAAAGTGAAGAAGCCCATTCTCTGTGAAGGTTCAGATCTTTTTCTCGTCTATGTGTTTCTTGCTTCGTGCCCTCATGCATTTTGAATAGCCGACTCCCGAGTGAATTAATTTCATCTTCTCCTGTTCACTCACAGACTTTGGTACTCATAAGGCATGCGGTGAACGTACGCAGCTCCTCCCTGGAGACGCTGAGCTTCTTCCTCACTCTGCTTGCACCTGCGGTCACTCCCCTCTTTGTGCTGTCGGAGCGCTGGATCCACATGCCATGTGGCTGCTTCATTAACTGCAAACGGAATCTAACTCAGGAACCCCCAGGTACACACATCAGGTCATTTACCAAGGAGCCAACAAACTTTACAGAACACAACTTTAGTGAGATGAAGGCTATGTGATAATGTTTTTGCTATAAATTACATTAGTGCCTCAGCTATCGCGGGGGTTACATTCCAGACACTCCCACGATAGATGAAAATCTGCAAAGTATAAATTCTATATTTAGATATAGATTAGATAGATAGATAGATAGATAGATAGATAGATAGATAGATAGATAGATAGATAGATAGATAGATGGG
>NC_056503.1:33787679-33804971 GCF_014905685.2 Nematolebias whitei | reverse complement strand
TTGCCCTTTCCACCGTCAACTCCTCTGAGACAGTTTTGTTTGGTGGCTCCTCAGATTGAAGAAGTCCTTTGGTTGAAGGGTGAAACTTCTCAGCAAAAAAAGAAACCGTCCAGATGACCTGACTGAACATTGTTGGATTTTATAACTGGATTATTGAGCATGAACTTTGGTGTCAATGGCAAAAATGTTTTGACAGTCAGTTTGTTTGCAAAATATGTTGTGAACGAGCAAACGGATCTTAATGAAACTTCAAGAACAAAATTAACATTTGGAGGAACCTCAAGTTAATGTTAACTTGTTAACTCAACCCAAAAATGATTTTATAAATAAATTTTACATGTGTTGAGTTAAATTTGTGTGTGGTGCTAACTGACAGGCTTCCACATATTATATTCTGAGGACTAATACATTTCACAGGATCTCACAATATCACACAAGGTCATTTATGGTCATTTTATAACCAATACATTGTTTGTTTTTCTTAGTATAAGATGATTTTATTTTGAATCTCTGGCCTTTAATTCTTTATGCTATTTTGAGAAAACACTGAGAAACTCACTACCTGTTGTGTTCTGTCTTATTTACAGTGATGAAAAGGAAGTTTGAGTTCAACCTTTCCTTCCAACAAGGATATGGTGTCTACAAGTTATCACACGCCACCAAGTCTTACAGCAGCTCCCCCGTGGAGAAACCCAATTATCACAGCCTTTTCAACTGTGACTTCTCAAATCCCCGCCTTGACGCGCTGGAAAGTGGCGGCCTCTCCAGGCTTTGTCCCAACTTTGATTTCAGCACCTCGCCCCCAGTGGACAGCTCCTCTCAGTCGGGCCTCCTCTCAGAGGCCAGGGGAGGGGAAGCACAGGCTGACTGTCCTCCACTGCCTCACGAGAACCCCAAGGATGGTGAGGAGTTCCACCACGTCACCACACTGCCTTCTCACCGCCAGGAAAAGGAATTCAACCTGAACGACTCCTCGTCTGTGTTTGAAGGGCCAGAGAGGAGGCTGTCGCATGAGGAGTGTCGGAAAATTGAGCTGACGGACTGGGAGTGGTGCAGGAGTAAATCAGAGAGAACACCCAGACAGGTACAGAACCGTCTAAAGTAGCTCCTTCTACTAATGTCATGTTGAAGCGTTGCATGGAGCCATTTGTACGTGTCATTGAGTGCTTTATGGGTGTATTAATGAATATTTCCACGCATGTGTCTAATGTTTCCCTAAAGATATTATGGTGAGGTGATCACTTATGTGTGAACATAGTTTCAAGACTATTAAATGATTTCATTACATTCTGCTTAAAAATGAATTAAACCAGAGAAACCACGTTCTCTGTGACAGTGTCGAGTGCTGAATGACTTGGGTGGTGCTAGATGAAGAAGCTGAAAGTCAGTTGGTAAAGTTTAATTGAGAACTTTAGCTAAGAGCTAAAAACAAAACAAACTGCAGAATACTAACTAAAGGTTAAAAAAAAAACACTAGCTAAAAGTAGCAATAGGCTAGCTAAAAACAAAAGGAATCGGAATACTAGCAAAAGGCTTAATGTAGCAAAACAATGATTAAATGTTGCAAAGTACAAGCTAAAAGCTTAGAAGTGACAAAAGATTGGTTAAATGTAGCCAAATGGCGGCTACAATCTAAAAAAACAAACAAATGCTAACTACTCTTAGCTAGAAGCTAAGAGAAACAAGAGCATAGCTAAAACCTAAATGTAGCAAATTGGTAGCTGAAAGTAGCAAAATACTTGCTAAAGGCTAGCTGTAGCTAAAGGCTGGCTGAAAGCTAAAAGTATTAAAAGTCTAACTAAAACACTAAGTGTAGTAGGCCGATAATTAAAAATCTAAATGTGCAAAAAGGCTGGCTAAAAGCTACAAGAAGCAGAAAGGTAACAAATAACTAAAAGTAGCATATAGAGACAAAACAGAGCAGGTATGCTGAGGCAGATTTTTGACTTTTTTTTTATGCTATAAATACACGTACCTCTATTTATTTTAATGGGGAAATATTTGTAAATGTTGTAAAGTTTAATTTAAAGAAAATGTTGAAAGTTACAAAAAACAAAAGTCACACATCTCCTAAATTAATTGAACATTTTTATACAGGATTGGCTCAAAATAACACACAAAGCATGGAAAATAAGAAAACAAAAATAGCACCAAAAAAAAAAAAAAAATGGAAAAAATATTTTAAATGCTGAATCAGTATTCGCACGAGAATGTACATATGTTTTCACAAGACTTAAGGTTTGAAGCCTAAATAACCGCCGTACAAATATGTATTCAAGCTGTGACTTTCTGTTTTTTGCTTGGATTCACTTTAGCTCTTCTTCAGCTCTTTGATTCAGCCTTTTTAATATTTAAATTTAAATGAAAGACTGGATATGCCTGAGATTTAGATAACAAGGCTACCTTCTTTGCTCTCTTCTGCTCTGTTTTTTTCCTGCACGTCTTTGCATATCTGAAGCCTCGGCTCATTCTAAGTAATGGAGCAATTGATCAAAACGCTATCAGACGTCTCTCAGAGCTAAAAACTGCATTCATTACCCATCTAAAACTCCAAAATCTGACTTTCGCACCAGGCTCAGCTCGAATCATTGATTGAGTCTGCCGAGTTTCTTCAGGAGGGAGGAAGAATAACAGCAGATTTTTATAGATTCAGTGTTTTTTATTTTTATAAAAATTATAGCTCCTGTACTATTTTTTATAACAGAACATAAAACAAAATATATCAACAGATTCATTTTTGATTCAAATACAGGGAAGAACAGCTTGTCTGTTCAGTATGTTCTGCATTATGCACCGTTGTCTGTCTGGCAGCAGCCGAAGTTGTGCTCAGTCAATACTTAACTCTATTCAGTGGTAAAAAAAATAAATAAATAAAATAATAAAAAGCCAAAGAACACAAACAGTGAAGCTGAAGCAGGTTGCTGCAGGCGTTTGGAGAACCCTAATAAATTCTCAATCTCCTTTTGTCTTTGTTTTTGGTAGTGTTTGCTCTCGTAGGAACTGTCGACTGTCTGTCTTTTAGCAAAACATTTCATGACACACTGCATGGATTTTAATCAAACTTTCAGGAAATACTCACTGGATATACGTCTATAACTGATAACCTTTTGAAGCTAACAGTTCTAGATGCTTGTCACAGCCAGGTGACCTCCGAATACACACAAATCGCTATAATTTAGTCAGTTTATGAGATATTGATCTTAATTTTTGTGTGATTGTAGCCAAGAGTTATTACAACACATACTAGAAATCTTACTGTATGCGCAAGATCTCTGGTCAAAACTTTGATTGAAGTTTTAGAGTTAACTCTGTTTGTCTGTTACCAAAATATTTCATGAACTGCTTGATAGATTTTAATGAAACTTTCAGAATAAAATCATTGGATGTACAGCTGCAACTGTTTAACTTTTGGAGTCAAACCACACTCTGACGGATGATACAGCTCATCAACATTAATCAACACATGGAAAGCTATAACCCAACCAATTGTATAAATACCAAGCTAAATTTTAATGTGGTGAGAGTGATTCATGAAACATACCCTGATCATGATATTTCACAACATGGAATTGAGTATAATGCTATTTTTAAGGTTTTGACCAAAACGGCTACAGCTTGTGAAATGGTCTTAAAACTTTGCGAACAGTAGCAAGCCTTGTATCAGGTTTGGGTTAAATAACACGATGAGGCTGATTTTGGACTCACAATGTGGTAAAACAAACTTGCAGACAAAAAATCGTCAACATCTCTTTGTCTCATCTTTTTCTTCTTGGTTCCACGAGCTTGAAATGTTTCTGGCTTAAGAATCACCAGAGGGGACGAAGATTCACAGAGCGTGCAGCTTCAGCCGGGCTTTACCACTCAGTTTGCATCATGTATAACTCGAAGATGCTCACTGTTGACGTGTGTGTGTGTGTGTGGGGGGGGGGGGCGTCTGGCCTACTTCTGAGTTTCTTAGGAGAGAAGTGCGTCTATTATGTCTCCTCGGGGCTTATTCATTGATTGAAGTCTGAGGACGTGGAAGTACCGTGTGATGTATTTACAGAAAGAGAATTAAAGGCCTTGCAATTCTTGAAGGAATACATACATACAACCTTTCATGTCAAACGATCAGAATAAGATCAGCTTATGAGGCCAAGAAACCGAGTTGGGTAGCATGGTGGCTCAGCTGGTAGCGCTACTGCCTCTCAGTGAGAAGGTTGCTGGATCAAATCCCAGCCAGAGGGGCCTTTCTGCGTAGAGTTTGTATGTTATCTTCGTGCATGTGTGTGCCCACTGAGCAAGGAGACGTCTAAACAACGTCTTTTTAAAGTCGTTTTTGCACATCTAATTTTGGTCCCTTGCAGGTGCAGACTGTGACTCCAGATGACGTCTTTTTCCGACGTCCAATGGACGGTCAATATAGACGTATTTTCTACATCAAAATTTAACTTATTTTATTCACTTCAGATAATAATATATTTAGTAAGTGCTTCGTGTTGTCTTCATTGTATGTTCCCATGCAATGTTTAACACATTCACCCTCAGATGGATGTTGGCATGACTGTGGTTCAATCCCAGGACCTTCGGGTTTAGAGCCGGCTGATCTGCCGCTGCTCCATCTCTGTGCGGCTAACAAAGTTAAGGAAACAGTGTATTTGACCATCTATTGTGCAACAGGAAACTACTGACTACATATACTAGGTTTACAATTAAATCATCACCCCTTAAAGTTCACTAGAAACAGATGGACTAAGTTTTACAAATAAATCACTCCTTAATTTTTTTTTACTTTATCCTCTTTACTGGATTAACAGAAATAGCTTCGAGAGAAAATAGCAACAGTTGGTTTATGAATGAAGCCGTGCAAATTTATAATCATAAAAGAGTAACTGTGCAAAGTTACTCTTTTATGATTATAAATTATGATTGTAAATTTTATGGTTATAAAAATTATGATTCACTAAGGCACACCTGCACGTGTCTTGGATGTCTATACGACCTCCAAGTCCGACGTTCAAATATTCGACTTTATATCGACGTACAAGTGAGGTCATGGTTAGACGTCCAGAGTGGACCTTGTTTGCACGTCGTGGAGACGTCCAGAATTGGTCTAGACCGACGGACTCAATATAAGCGTGATCTGCACATCCATTCGACGTCTAATGTTTAGTGGGTGTATTTCCCACAGATAAATAACATGCATGTTAGGCTGATTGGTAACTCTAAATTGTTCCTGTGTGAGTGAGAGAGTGAATGGTTGTTTGTCTTCTTTGTCTCTATGTGTCCCTGTGATGGACTTGCGACCTGTCCAGGGTGTCCCCCGCCTCTCGCACAGTGACAGCTGGACATGGTAGACATGGAACAGGTAGTTGGAGTGAGGACAGAGGATGCAGAGGATGGAGAGAGATGGAGGAGGATGACTCACTGTGGCGACTCCTGAAGAAGGAAAAGCCGAAAGAAAAAGAAGAAAGAAGGAAAGATAAAAAATAAACTAAAGCATTTGCAAAGTCGTCTAAATCCACCCGACTGAATCTGACACAGTTTGTGATTCTCCTTGTCCGGGTCGTGTTTTGTTCCCTGTTAGCAGACCAAATGTCATTACCCAGAATCCTCTCCTCTTACTGTCAGAGCCTCTGGCCTTCAGCGTCCGAAGGGAGAGTTGGAATTAGAGCTTAAAGACGTGTTTACCCTCTCCGTGACATTCCACTCTGTTAGCGAGCGCAGGGCTCAAGGTGCTGTTCCCCCGAGGAGGGCTGAAGATCTAACGTGTAATCACATGTAAGGAGGCACCAAACCCATCCACTCTTCAGAGAATTCATCCACAGCTGCAAAATAAAGTGTTCAAGGGGGCCTTAGTGTATGGCTCACATGAAATATTGATATAAGCAGACATAAATATAAAACAACTAGATTAAAAGTGCTGCAACTGTGTCTGTGGTATATACTGTAGTAGCAAAGTAGGGGCTCAAAAAATGTGGAAAAGGCACAAAAATGAATTTTTATCACACGTCACTGAAAGGTTAACGCAGAGAAAAAAGGTTTTTAACCTGTGTGTGTTTGTGTATGTGTGTGTGTTCTTGTGTTTGTTCCCAAAATATCTCATAAACAACTGGTTGAAAGTTGATGAAACTTGCAGAACGCAATCACTGGTTGTACATCAACAACTGATTAATATTTGGAGCCAATCCAATTCAAGATGCCTGAAACAGCTGACTTTAGAAAACACAAACAATGCTATCATTCAGTCAGTTGTACAGATGGTGTGGTAACATGGGGTGTGGGTGATATGTAGAGTCATTTGCAACACATGCTACTCATTTCTGGAAATATCTGTGCAACATTTTGGCAGTAAGTGGGGGCGTCAACCCACTTTTGGCTATTAGCAAAATGTCTCGTGAAATACTAAACACATTTTAGTGAAACTTACAGGATGTTATCACTGGGTGTACATCTACAACTGATTGACATTTGGAGTCAATCCGATTTAAGATGGCTGCCACAGCTAATCAACATTACCTAACACAAATTTTGTATAGAAAGCTGGAATTCTCTCCCAATAATACAAAAAAGTTTTATTGTCTCATATTGCGAAGAGAAAAGGGGCAAATCGGAAATGGGATGCAAGATGACCATCGCCATATATATATACACACATAAATGTAAACTTTGTGAGCTGGATAACATTCAAAATAAGTAACAGGCCATCTGACTTTTTGGTTTGTGGCTGCATCTAGATGTAAAAAAGGTTCCTATCAAAAACTTTTTAAATTGCTGGTGGAATTTCCTTTGAATCCCAGCCCGGGTTTTTTTATTTTGCATACGTGGGTTTTCTCCGGACACTTCAGTTTCCTCCCACTGACCAAAAACATGCATGTTAGACTGATTGATAACTAAACTTTCCCTATGTGTGAGTGAGAGAGTGAATGTTTGTCTCGTTTGTCTTTATGTGTCCCTTTGATGGACTGGAGACCTGTCCATGGTGCCCCCTGCCTCTTGTACAGTGACTGCTGGGTATGGGCACCAGTGACCCCCTTGACCCAGAATGGAAGAAGCAGGTAAAGATAATGGATGGATGGATGGATGGATGGATGGATGGATGGATGGATGGATAGATGGATGATGGATGGATGGATGGATGGATGGATGGAAAAAGATTTGTGAGAAAGTCTTTACAGCTGCAAGAATACATTGAACATTTTCAACTGTACTAGCACATTCGAATGTCCTAAAGCACTCATTATTTACCAGCTTGGCTCAGAGATGGATGGAGCTGACGCCCGTTTCCTGTTGTCACTCAGCAAAAGGCAAGGTTCATCCTGAACAGATCACCAGTCCCTCCCTGGGCCACATAAAGACAAATAACCATTCGTTCTCACAGTCACGCTTAGAGCAGCCTGGAGCTGCCAATAAACCTAACATTCATGTTTTTGGACAGAGAGAGAAAACTCAGGAGCTTTTCACTGGGAGGCAGCAGGGCTAACACCTGATACAGCATCTGTGAAAACATGTCAGGAATAAAAATCCAGATTTTTGTGAGAATTTTTTTTAATTGGGTTCAAATTAAAAGTCCAGCATTCCTCAAAGGAATGTACATTGCTGCTGCCTTCCATGCCAGAGTTTTAGACTAAGATCCTCTTGTGTTGAGAAATGACTGAGTTGCAACCAGTTTTTTGTTGTTGACTCCAAATGTTGATCGGTTATAGATGTACATCCAATAACTTTTTTTTATTATTTATTCTATCCAGTGGTTCAAATTAGGGTTTAATGGGGTTAATGCTGAAATTATGAACAGAGGTTGAGCACAATGAGTAGCATTTGAAGTTAGTGTTGTGAATGAGTCTCCAAATTTTAGCACAATATCTGTAAAACTAATAGAACTGTAACAATGTTTGTGTGTTTTGAGTTCAGCTGGCTGTGACAGCCAGGCTTCAAATGGTCATCTGTTGTAAATATACATCTACTGGTTATTTCCTAAACAATATATAAGAATCTGTTCAGCAGCTCATAAGATATTTTGCTAACAGACAGACACAAGAGCACAACCAGACTGGCATGAGCAAAAAATAAATAAATAAATAAAAGATCACCCATTTGACTTTTGGTGGCAGCCGATGATCACGTTGTTTTCAGTTTGAAGACACTGCACCATGGTTCAAACAAAATACTCCAGACGTTTTTGTATATTTACATCTTTCTCATTTAGGTTCAACAGAACGTCAGCTTTGCGTTTTTACAGCGACATTGGTGTGTTTGTGGCATCGTACACATGTTCAGCTCAACAATGTGTGCCTTCTCTCCGCACAAAGTGATGTAAACATGATGGCAGAAGAAACAGACGCAGTCACGGAGAGCAAGGCACAGACATCACATTTGGTTCTGTTTTGCATCACAGACCCAATCAGATAACCACATTTAGCAAGCCTAAATAATTTATAGGTTTAATGAGACCTGCTGCAGGCTTCCCACTGATAGTTGTGACTCCTGCGGGTGATATGCACCATCTCAAACGCATTATCTTGGCAGAGAGACTCACTTTTAAGTAGTGTGTAATCGCTGCAAAAACACTAAAAACATAATGTAACGTGATCAAATATGAGTCATATAAATGCTGTAATGAAATATAAAAATGGCAAACGTATCAGGAGCCCAGAGTAAATGACTGATGCATGAAATAAATGCATTTATCTGTTTGAATAAAATGACTTAATGAAAATTTTTAATAGACGCTAATAAATTACCTATAGTCTTTTTGTGTTTTAATTTTAAACGTGAATGGCCTTGATTTCCTAACATCTCATTTCTGCAGCAGTGTCTGATTCATAAGGATTTAAAACATACACCTGATGAAGTAAACACATTCATCCCTCTTCTCCTCACATCACGACTCCGATCCAATCCCGGCTCAGACAGCAAGAATCAAGTGCAAAAGTGACCTTGGTATTGACGTAAAGGTTTAGACTCTGCTCCTGATGCACTAAGATGGCAGCGTGCATTTTGATTCGTCAGTGAAGAAGAACATTGTGAGGGATTTTTTTTTGTTGTTGTTGTTTTTGGTTTTGATAACTCAGTTCCAGAAAATGCTCTTAATATACAATTTGACTTTGTCTAAAGTCTAACTATGGTGTCATCATCAGTTCAAAGCCTGTGGGGGAGTTGAGTGGTGCAGTTATGTCTAAACTCGGACGTATACATAAATCCTTTAAAAGCCTCTCCTCATGAAATTAGCTTCTAAATATTAAAAAAACTGCATTTTTGTGAGAATTTAGTGTGAACCTTGAGCGCTGAATGACTGCTGAAACGTGTTTACCAAGCTGAAACTGACTCGGTGAACATAAAAGAAATAAAGTACTGACCAAAAACTTAAAGGAGCAAAAGATTTGTTATGAAATAAAATGGCAAAAAGTTGGCTAAAGATTTAAAGTAACAAATGGAATGTTAGAAGCATCAAAAAGCTAATTATTAAAAGTAGCACATTGCTAACTAAAGCATAAAAGCAAAGAAATGGCTAGAAGATAAAAATAACAAATGGCTTGTTATGGCTTCAAAAGGCCAACTACAAGCTAAAGCAGTAAAACACTAGCTAAAAGCCAAAATGAGCAAAACGCTGGATAAAAACTATGTAAAAATGCTAGTTCAAAACGAAAAGTAGCAAAATGTTGGCTAAAATCTAAAGTAGTTAAATGCCAGTGGAGAATAACAAAATACTACTTACAAGTAGTAAAATCTAGGCAAAATGTAAATGTATCAAATGCTAGCTGAAGGCAAAAAGTTTTACAAGGAAAGCTAAAAGCTAAAATAGCAAAAGACTAGCTCAAAAGTAAATTTAGCATAATAATATAAAAATAGAGCAAGTCTGCTCAAGCATATTTTAAATAGAGCTTTTTTTTAAAAAACGCATTTAAATTAACTCAGTTTATATGATGACAAATTCCAGTCGTATATATTTTGTGTTTGTAAGACTGTGTAGTTGTGAATTACTTTTTGTAACTTTGTAAAATAAAATGGCTGAGAATTTCTGCTTTGAGCATGTGTAGGTACATGGGTGTAGAAATGTTTGAATTTGTTAAAAATAATTATCCAAGATACATGCATAATTATATATACAACTGGAATTTGTGCCCATAAATGTATCTCTAGGAAAATATTTGTAATTCAAAGAGTTTGAAAACTCTAAATATTACAAAAAACCAAAAGGCATCTTTTGAATGAGCTGAGAATTTTAATATATGAATCGTTAAAGTTAATAGTGTGTAAAAACATACAGTACAGACAAATAAAATTAGAAAAACAATAACAGAAACACTAAATCATCATTCACATAATAATACAATTAACTATGACAATACTTCTACCAGTCCATAAGTCTGCTTTAACAGTAGTATATTAAAATTGTTCCTTTTGAGCCCACTGTTCCAGACACCGAGCAACTTCACCTGTTTTATCTCTTCTCTGTGTTTTTTCTTTGCAGAAGTCATCCGGTGGTCTGTCAATCCCTCTTTGTGCCTTTCAGGGCACTGTCTCTCTGCAAGCACCCACAGGCAAAACGCTCTCTCTTTCTACTTATGAGGTCAGCAGCGACGGACTCAAAATCTCCCCCAATAATGCCAAGAAGGTGATGACCTTTGCTCTGATCTCTTCTTCTTAACCTCTTTTTATCAGAACAGGCATCATATCTTATTTCATCACAATTCATTGAATAAACAGTTTGACATTTGGAATATGTGTATAAATATATTATGAGCTTAGGGAGCATCTTTCACTCTTCCATCTTAAATATACTTTATGCCAGAGATAGTCGAGCTAACTTGCAACGTTTTTGAATTGGAAATATATATATGACATCTTCAACCACAACATTAACTTAAAACTTACCTTTTACCCACTTAAAATAAAGTTTTTGAAATGGAAATCTATGGAATGATTAGAAACAATCTTACCTGTTGTAGATAGTTTTTACCAACTGGACGGATGAGCTAATGGCTTGCCTGAGCAAAGCAAAACCCCAATTGGATTGCTGTCATTTTAAAAATAGTCAATCTCAAAATGTTTTGGAAACTTTTACACAGCCATCAGCTTTATAAGAGATAATAGTTATTCATAACTTTCCAGTGAACCCCTTCAAACGATCTGAACTCCTCCTTTCTGATCTGAGCAACCAATATGATGAAATTTGACGAAGTACGTTTAAGTAACGAAAACTTGGATTCAACGTGTCACATGTTTTGAAATAAATGACTTTATTTTACAGGTGGAAGTGTATCGCTCCAAGTCGGTTGGTCATGAACCCAGTGCAGATGATGCAGCATCTGGAGGCCGACGCCAAGCTGGAGACACGAGCACCAGCTGTGTTGGGATGGGCATGGAGATCGGCGTGGGGATGGGAATCGGAGCCGGGGTAGGGGACACCAACGTAAAGATTCACCTGGAGGTCCTGGAAATCTGCGATAACGAGGAAGCCATGGACAGCGTCTCGATCATCTCAAACATCAGCCAGTCTTCTACCCACGCCCGCTCGCCGTCGCTGCGTTACTCGCGCCGGGAGAACCGCTTCGTCTCGTGCGACCTGGGCGAGACCGCATCCTACTCTCTGCTCATCCCCAGCAGCGGCAACACCGAGGCAGAGACCATCAATATCACTATTCCTGACACCGTGGAAGCCCACCGGCAGAACAGCCGACGACAGACGCAGGAGAGCTCAGGGTATCACGAGGATATACAGCTGCTAAATGAGGCTTACAGAAAGCAGGCGGGAGAGGAGGAAGAGTGACATATATTCACCAAAACAAGACGTGTACTGGGTGGGAGGGGGCGTTGAACTCAGGCAGATACGTCTGCAAGTCAAAAATCCCAATCATTCCACTTTTTTATTCATCACATTTTAAAAACGCAGAGGATTTTGCAAAGAGTCTGAACATGTATAATAGTGTTTGCCTCCTCTTGTTCTTCCTCTTCAGGTAATAATGATGAAAGCACACGCATCACTTCTCTGTACATTAGAGAAAAGGGCCAAAAGCTGGAAAAGGGCATCAGTGCATTAGTATTCCAGTCAATGCCTTTGACATATGGCAGCCTGTCACCGTGAGACAGATGCAGCAGGAGAAAAATTCACTTAGATGTCGAGGGGGAGGAGCAGCGCTCCGATCACGGGTCTGATTTGAAACGGCTCACGTGGACTACGTCACCGGTGACTCAGGCTGCAAGAGGAGGGGGCACCGGACCCATGTGTCTGACTCATTCATGCGTGTGTTGTGCATCAGGATGAGAGGATCTGGTGTGAGGCCAGACACACACGCACCCCCCCCCCCCCACACACACACACACACACACACACATCATAAGTATTTATGTTCCCTTGAGGTGAATGTGTTCATTTTACCGTAACTTGCAGTTTCCTTTAACCTCAACTGCTCTATCAAAACTTTCTGCACCAGTTAGGTTTCTACTATTTATTATTTAAAGGGACAGGTTGGATCTTTTTAAGTGAGGTTTTGTGAAAAGAACAAGAACAGTTATTATCTTACCTGGTGTAGATAGCTCTTTGAGCAGCCTCAGTTTGAAGGAATAGAGTTTAAGTAGCATCCGCCACTGAATAGCAAAAGTCAGGCAATAATGTTTTTGCCTGTGTCTTTCTGTGTGTGTGTGTGGGGGGGGGGGGGTTGTTTGTTACCAAGATATTGCATGAACCACTGGACAAATTTGAAAGTGGATGCACACATCTATGGTTGATTAACTTTTTGAGTCAACCTTAAAATGGCTACCACAGCACAATGACCTTAAAAACCACACACATGACTGTAACTCGCTCAGTTTTACTGACGCTGAGCTAAAATCTGGTGCAGTAGTAGTTGAGTCTATTCCCCAACACATATTGTGGGCACTAACAGGTTGTGCAACATATCTGATTATAATTAGACCAATAACTTTTGGAGTCATCTTCAGGTCTCTCTTGTAAATGAGTCCCCGAGGCTCAGTGGGATTAACTTGTATAAATAAATGTTGAATTATTTCCATTTTTGCCATGAACTTAGCAGCTATTTAAAATCCCTCAGAGAGGTCAAGGTCGAGAGCTTCAGATCTTTTTGCAAGGTGTTCCAGGAAACAGGAGTGGAGTAAGAGAAGGCCCTGTTGCCTACTTCAGTCCACACTGAGGGGATACTGCAGATAATGATGTCTTGAGAGCGCACGCTGTAGCTGCACTGATGACTTGACATGTAGGAGGAGATGTATGAAGGCAACAGACCAAGAAGTGCTCCAAAGATGAAAATGTACCAGTGAGAGAGTCTACGTGAAGTTAATGATAACCAATTGACCAGTGAATACTGTGTGCAATGATGAGTACGGTAGTTACAGCCAGTTATGAATCCTAGCGCACCATGACAGACAGCGTCCAACATCTGCAGGGTTCTTGCAGGAGCATTCATGTAAATAATGTTACCGTGGTCGATGGACGGAAGGAATGTAGCAGCTACAAGGCATTTCCTTGCATTTAGAGTTAGACCAGATCTATTTCAGAGAAATAAACTTGTAGGGTACTTGTCGGGTCAAGGGAAGTGAAACAGTACAGTTAGGCAAAACAATAAAATACAGTAGTCAATAACATTGCTGCATGGGACTGCCCAAAACATCATTTTAAAAGTTTGACCAAAATGTCTGCAACTCTATTAGTCAACGTAAGATGATTTAAGTGTACATATGTGGAATGAAAGGTGGCGGGTGATATGCATTCCCTTAAGCAATGCTAAGCTGTTTATTTCTAACTGTAGTGACAAGCAAATGGCTAGCTATAGTGAGGCTAAAACAATAAAAAGATTGTTGATGTATTAAAACAGCTACAATCTCGTAAGTGTTACAGCAGTTCATTCAAACACAAATTTTAAACCTTTCCACTGCTGTCAGTCATTTGCAAGTACAAATAGCAGCAGCGATAGCAGCAAGCTGTAGCATTTTCAGTGCAGTCTAGAGCACTTTAAGCAAAAATGTCATATTTTATGCCAAAATAACCATATAAAGTGAAATTGATGTCACTGTAAATGATTCTAAATTAGTGTTTGCATGAATGGCTGTAAAAAGTGTGAAATTTGAGTTATGTTAGGACAGCAGTAATCTATTTGGGTTTTAGTTT
Source organism: Nematolebias whitei (assembly GCF_014905685.2). Taxonomy (NCBI): domain Eukaryota; kingdom Metazoa; phylum Chordata; class Actinopteri; order Cyprinodontiformes; family Rivulidae; genus Nematolebias; species Nematolebias whitei. Next base: position 33,790,867 of record NC_056503.1, on the reverse strand, counting down.
GCTCTCACTAGCAGTTATCTTTTCACTCTGATTGCACTCAGTTTCTTCCGAGACGATTCAAAGAGCAATCTCCAGCAGGTGAGATAATGATTGTTCATAACTTTTCCCCAGAACTCGCACGTCAAAAGATTTCAACAGCTGCTTTGGAGAGATTTGTATGCTGAACACTTTTCTGCCTTTTTTACACTCACTATAGTTGAGCTGAGCGGCTGCATATTTTACTTCATCAGGCAGCATGCAAACATTTTAGAGCCATTTTGTGGGATCATTTCTCTGTCCACTCAGTTTACTTCCCATCCGATCATTGAGCCCCTGGGACTTTTCCATAGCTGCAACAATTATGCACTCAGAAAAAAAGTCCTCTGTCAGTAGTGTGCATTCATCACAGTTTTGAGTCACTTCACAAACTGTAAAATTAAGAAGTATTTATCATTTTTAGTATAAACATTATTAGTTTAATGCACATTTCTATGTATTTATGTGTGTAAACAACAGAAACACTGATGTAGAGTAACATAAAAAATATATGTGTATTTATTTCTATGCTGTTTCCAGTATTTATTTATTTATTTTTAGCTCAGTTCATTGCCATGTCTTCACTGAGTGGACTTCAGTTGCACACTTTTGAATCACTGCCTCCGCTGCAGCAGCCCCCATTCTCCTGAAGACTGTCTGTTATTAAAGATTCATGCCAGGAAATTGCCTCTATTAGTTTTGAAATGTATTCCTATTTCAAGAGTTCGTTGGGCAAAATGTGTAAGAAAATAATGTAGAAGCTAAAGGGAATATTGATGAATGTAAGTGCTGCATTCACTGTCGATCGTTTCAGCTGTTCACTGTGCCACAAGTTGCCAGAGCTATAGTGCGTCTCCTCTGCAGCGGTTAAATATTCTTACCATTTGTGTATTCTCGGTGTTATACAATTTATTTTGTCATCATGTATCCCTACAGAGCACATGATTAATAAACTGTTAATTGTTTAGGTTTTTTTTTTTTTTTTTTTTTTTTTGCAGTTATTAGCTTGTGTTTGCTTTTTTAACACCAATTTGTCATTTTTCTGAATATATTTGATGACATAAAAACTTCTGAAATAGATTCCTTTATCAGGTAGCAAAGAAAATGGAGACCTATTCAGGTGGGCTTTATATTCGTTGTATTTTTATTTGTTTGCATATTTCTGTGTACAGCAGATAAATGAAAAATTCAAGTTTTTGGATAGGAGGGAAAAACTAGAAACTATATAACCAGAAGCAAAATGCAACTGATGACAAAAACATAACTAAAGCTGTCAAGTGATGTGAATATCTGACTGTGTTTTGTATTTTATTCTGATTCAAAAACTTATATTGATATGATGAAACAAAACAAGCCTCAATCATGTACTATAATGAATAAGTGTGTTTCAGCGGAATTCAAATCCACTTGCATAAATTCACTTTAAAGCCGAATGTGCTCAGTTTAATGACGTATGCAGTGGTTTGAATCTACTGCCTGTCTCAAATACCTCAATATTTTAATAGGATATGGACTGGGATTTTACTTGACTATACCGTTCCTCATATTGAGTTATAGTGAAATTATCAGTGCAAGGTTAATGACCCGTTGTTGAAACATCAACTTCCTGTTTAGCTTAAACAAATACCCTTACAATATCTGCAAGAATGCTACGATGTGGTGCAAAAAGTTTAACTGAACCAGTAAAACCAAAGTATTAATTGGAAATAAAGCAAGCCCAAACCACTGTGCTTACACCCCCCCTGCTTTACAGCTTGAGGCTCCAGAGCTGACTGATGTTTACTGTCATATTGATTTGACTGCTTAGTCTTTATTTGTCCCAAATATGGGAAAAAGTTAGATGAGGAATAAATGTGATCAAATAGAATTAACTCATAATAAACTTTTAAATTGCATAAATCAAGTGCTACCAATACATAAAATCCTAATACAGATCTTTAAATTTACATCTTCAGTTGGCGTTACTGATCAGGTAAGGCAAAGTTTGTGTTGAAAGGTTTAATTTAAGTAATTTATCCTGACCAAATATTGAAAAAAGGATATAATTTGTGTGGAATGTTCATTTGTTCTTTTGGAAAATAATAGATATTACTCAGGCTATTTGACAATAATTTCACGGACTTAAAAGGTTTTTAAACAGAGGCATAAATACTTTTTTTTCCCCATCTTAAGCTGCTATTTGTTTTTTGTCTGTTATTTTTACTGTCATGATTGAACACATTTCACAGATTTGAACCTTTTTAAAAGCAAGGTCACATACAAATTTACTGCGATATTACTGGTGAAAATTAAGTCCTCAACAACGAAAATAAATAAATAAATAAGGCTCATAATTCCTACAATGAATGCAGTTTCATCCAAGGCCATACAATCTTCTGCCAGTGTATATATGTAAATTTTACAACACAGTTTATAAAGATTCTCCATAATTTTATCCTTAAATGCAACTTTAATGTGGTTATGAGAAGTGTTTGAATAGAATAGCTTTATTAAATTAGAAAAGAGGTGGCGCATCAACATGGAGCTCAGGGTGGAATCCCAGGATGGGAGTTTTATGACCAAAATCTCTTTTCACACATTTTGTAAGAATGTCCAATTTATGTGAACTAACCACTCCTTGCAGCCTCTTGAGTGGCATAGTGGCTCTAACCACATCCAGCTGTTTCTAATCCTGGCTGATGAGATCTAGTATTTAAGGCCCTGTCAACTTTTCTCTGCTGAAACATTTCATGCCATTCTGGTATATTGTGACAGCCTGATTAGACTTACTGTACCGTACCGTACCTTACTCTTCTGTACCTAAACAGTGGTGGCTGAGTGGTTAGAGCAGTCGTCCTCTAATGCAAGAGTTGGGGGTTCGAATCTACCGAAGTGTCCCTGAGCAAGACTCTGAACCCTCATTGCCTCCAATGTGGGTTCCATAGGTGTATGAATGTGATAAAGCACTGATTAGTCTCCTTAGAATGTATTTTTTTCAGTTAGCTTTGTAGATATATAGTAGAGTGCTGTATGAATGGGTAAATGAGGCACAGATTGTAGTGTAAAGCACTTTGAGTATCTTGATAAGATAGAAAGGCGCTACATACAGTACGTACAGTCCATTTACTATTTAACTGACTGTACCATAACTTACCTTACCTTACCTTACCTTACTGTACTGTAACTTACCTTAC
>NC_056503.1:33769464-33772679 GCF_014905685.2 Nematolebias whitei | reverse complement strand
GTGGGGTCCTTCATGATGCAGGTGGCCCTCTTCCTGCATCTGGAGGTGTAGATGTCTGTGATGGTGGGGAGACTGATTCCAACAGATTTCTGTGCAGCCTTCACCACTCTCTGCAAAGCTTTTCTTTCTGCAGCTGTGCAGCCTCCATGCCACACATTGATGCTCGAGCACAGGATGCTCTCCACTGCACACCTGTAGAAGGAGGTGAGGACTGAGCTTCCCAGACCAGCTCGCCGTCTGAGGAAGTAGAGTCTCTGATGAGCTTTCTTGATCAGGCTGGTGGTGTTGTTGCTCCAGCTGAGGTTGTCATTCATGTGTACACCCAAGTACTTGTAGCTGGAGACCACTTCCACCGCAGATCCTCTTATGTTCAGGGGGGTGTAGGTGTTTTTGTTCCTTCTGAAGTCCACAATCATCTCCTTTGTCTTCTTCACATTGATGTGAAGGTTATTCTCTCTGCACCAGCTCTCCAGGTGTTCCACCTCTTGCCTGTAGCTGGACTCATCATTGTTTGTGATGCATCCCACCACCGCTGTATCATCTGCAAACTTTACAATGTGACAGCCTGGATGGGTAGCTGCACAATCATATGTGAGCAGAGTAAACAGAAGGGGGCTCAACACACATCCCTGAGGAGAGCCAGTGCTGAGGGTTATGGTGGAGGAGGAGAGGTTGTGGATCCTCACTAACTGTGGTCTGTTTGTTAAAAAGTCTAGTACCCAAAGTCTAGCAGAAGTAAGTAGAGAGCACAATTTTGCCCAGTTAGGCTGAAAAAAGCAAAATTGGCACAAAAGTGGAAATTATCTGGAAAAAGCTGAAGTTAACAAAAAAACAGCTGAAAAGTAGCTAAAAGGCAGAAAGAAGCTTAAATTACCAGAAGGAAGTGGAGAGAGTACATTTTTGCTGAAATAGGCAGCAAAAAGTTTAAATGAGTTAAAAAAAATGTGGAATTAGCAGGAAAAAAAATCAAATTTGCGTAAAACAACTATATAGTAGCTAAAATAGCAGAAAATGCTGAAACTTGTAGTAATAAGCTGAAAATGCTGGAGCATAACAAGCTGAAACGAGAAGAAGTTAGAAGAAACACAAAAATGTTGTAGTTAGCAGAAAGAATCAGGAAGGAGCACAAAACAGCTGAAAAAAACAACTGAAATTAGCTAAAAGTAGGGAAAAAAAAGTTTAAATTTGCACAAGGAAGCTGAAAGAAGCTGAACCAGAACAAAATGTGACAGGAGACGTAAAAATAATAGTGTGAAGACTTCATAAACATTCGCACAATTATTTAAAAGAGTTGCGATCCCTAAACACAGATCTGAAAACCCTCAAATGAAACAGGTCTGCTTTTTCAAGCACCTGCATGTGTTTTGATGAATGAGAAACATAATGAGCACATTATTTAAACAGTAGTAGAAGGAAATAGTGAAGTGAGAGCAGACACAAGAAAAGATCAAATCTGGAAGATGCCTTTTTTTAGGTGAGCAGAGATTCAGGATATTAGATGGTGCAGCACTCTAAAATAAATCCACACAACAAAGAAGAGAGCTTTGAGACGATGAGACACATGAGGTAAGAAGAGAGGAAAAATAGGCAATTCAGGTTTGCAGAATGAAACTGATGCAGGAGATTAAAAGGAAGATTTGCAAGAAAATAATATTACTGTCAAAGAAATGGGACAGACGACAGATCACAGGCTGAGTTTAAGAACATTTTTCACATTTCCATTGCTCTGTTAATGGCTCTTTGGTTGCTTCTTATTATGTAGTTGCAATTCACCAGTCCTTTGAAAAACAAAAAGAGCACCAAAGAACTCCACTTCAAAACCATGTAGAGAAGCATTATTTTCATATTTTTAAAGTAGCTTGTGCTCTCACTGCCCACTTAGACCCTGAGAGTCTGTCAGTTGTCACGTTGAAATTCTGCTTTGTTAGATTTCTAATAAATCAACAGTTTTATCTCCACAAAAGTCTATAAATATACACATTTCTATGCTCTTCTTTTCAAAAAATGTTTGTGTATAATTATTATGGATGAAATATGGAGCATTATTAGGATTAAATGGATTTGCAATGCTTTCAGACATATCATAATGCAGACCATCCTATCACAGTCCTCATTATGTACAGCTTATTTAAATCTTATCCAGAGAAAAGCAGCTACATACTCCAAAAACCAGACTGGAGCTCCATGTCTGCACATTTAAAAGTTGTAAATAAACCTTGTGCTAAAGTCCTCTTGTCTTTTCCCAAAAAATCTAAACCATGTCTGTGGATTTTTAGGAACTTTATCTTATTTAGGGCTGCCAAATGTATTAAGAAATTGTCATTGCTATATCAGTGTATGCAAAATCACAAAGGAATACAAGAAATCACTGACACAAACTGCACCCCAGTAATATACTGTGTTTGGTGATCAGATGAAAAACTGCCCTAAATGTTCACAGCTAATTGAGATGATAGTGGCAAAAATGCTAAAGCACACAGTCAATTTAATGGTGTGATGTCAAAAGAAAAGAGAAACGATAGAGACAAATGTGAGTTTGTTGCATCCGATAATGTTTTTGCAATATTTGTTTATAATGCAGTAATTTGTTTTCCCTAATAAATTGTAAATGGACTGTACTTATAGCGCCTTTCTAGCTTATCAAGATACTCAAAGCAGTTTTTCTACAATCTGTGCTCTCATTTATACAGCACTCAACTAGATCTCTACAAAGCTAATCTGAATCTAGAGATTAATCAGTGCTTTAGATAACATTCATACACCGATGGGACACACGTCGGAGGCAATGAGGGGTTCAATGTCTTTCCCAGGGACAGTACAGCATGTGACTGCTGGTGTAATCAAACCCCCAACTCTCCCAGTGGAGGACAGCTGCTCTAACCACTCAGCCACAGCTGCCCCAAATATCACACAGCCCTAATTTTCATGTTGTGTTTGGGTGTAAAATACTATATTTGTAGCGTTGTATCAAGTGGTGGGGCATGGTCTGCTTCAAGCTTAAAATTTTCTGTGTGAAAATCCAGAGGTTGCTAATTCTCTTTTTTTTTACTTTAACACACAAAGTAAAGGAGAATTTCATATAATTTATAAAGCAAAGTACTCCCTCGTTTATCGCGGGGGATCAGTATCATGAAGCCCTGCGATAAGTGAAAAACCACCAAGTAGGAATAGTAATGCAAGTAGGTATGGATGGATGGATGGATGTATATATGTAT
>NC_056503.1:33761708-33769364 GCF_014905685.2 Nematolebias whitei | reverse complement strand
TATATATATATATATATATATATATATATATATATAAAGGCATTTTAAACCCTTCCCACACTCTTTCAATATTCTAAACAATGTTTCAAAACTCTAAATGCTCTAAAAGAGCACAGTATGTCATGACTCAGCTCTCCGCCACAGCTGCACTCTGCGCTCTCGGCCACGCCCACTTCTTCACTGCAGAACGGAGATCAACAGGGGAGGAAGGAGGAGCTGCAGAAGGAAGTTTCTCCTGCAGTGTGGGCTGCACACAGGTGCAGCAGGTGCTAAATAATTTAAAATAATTTAAATAAAAATCCCATGCCAATCGGCTTATCCATTAATCACCCAATTGTGTGTCATGTCCAATCTTATTTTGAAAAACCGTGATAAAGCGAGTGTGCGAAAAATGAACCGCACAGTAGCGAGGGACTACTGTATCAGGATTTATCCAACCGTTTTGTTCAAAATATTTTATACCTGACTACGATCCCCTTTTAAGCCTGTGCTGTTGTTAATTATCAGAACTGATGCGATGTTGCTCACTGCTTTTAACATCGTAATGAATCAACACCCGACAGGACTCGAAAATGAACGATGACTGTGCTTTCTCAGTGTTCGGGAAAAGAAGCCGAGTTGCCACTGAGCAAAAGTAGGCATCTGTTGGAGGCCTGATGGAGCTCATTGCTTACTCGATGACCTCAGAGTAAACCTATTACTGTGGAGTATTGTGCTAGAAACCAGTCATTAAGTGGGTGAGGTGTGGAGGTGTAAAAAAGGTCCAGCAGCTTCTATTTGCCTTGAGGCTCCTCTATCGCTTAAAAAGAGCCGGGCCCCTCAGCAACCTTGTCCTTCGGCTGTTTAAATATTTTAAACTTGCTACGTGCTATTTTATGTCTCTATATAAAAACATGAAACATTTGTGCTTACATGTTTTAAATGTGTATGTGTATTTCTCTTTTATCTGCATCACTGATGGTAGTGATGAACTTTTTTTAACAGTTCTGTTGTCTCCGTTTCACAGCTTTTGCTTGTTCTCGTTGCGTATTGATTTTATGAATTACTTTGTAATTCTGCTCCGCTTCCAGTATTTTTGTTGCTCCTGGAATTAGTCAAAGGTCGTTCTTTGAAATATCAAACCAGCATGAATTATACAACAAAGGCTTTTTTTGAAAAGCTGATGTCCTTGGGGTGCAGTTGTTTTTTTTGTTTTTTTTGAGGATTAAGAAAAATAAGAATCTCCTTTGTAATTCAGTAGATAAACCTTTCACTGGTGATTATATGAAATTAATGTCAATGTTAAATGCCTGTTGGGTCATTTTATGTCAGCTTCATCAGACCTTCATAATTTATGTCATATTTAAAGCTGCAGATTTTGTTAACCCATTAAAATTAGAGCCTGACCGATATGGAAACTTTGGCTATCGCCAATACCAATATTGGGAGGGGAATGCCGATAGCTGATATAATGGCTTAAATTTTTTTGAGCTTTGTCCACCCCTTAAGAATCTAAGTAAACAGTGAGTGGAGTGGGACTTGTTTATTTAGCGCAGCTGTTAGCGACCATGCAGTTAAGCAAATTAGATCCATGCTGTACCTAGTCCCATACTAGGTTTGCAAGTGCACTGGTAATAAAAACAGTCTGCCTAATGCACGTTCACATTTTCTATCCTCCTCTATTCACCATAAAGTTATCAAGTGTGTTACAAAAATATAAATTAAATAAAGAAACATCCGTCCTTGTTCATTGTTTACACAGTCAGTATTGACCACAGCAGCATTTCTTTTTTCTTTGCAGAGAAGTAAAGATTTCAGACAAACAATGCATTTCACTGAGGACAACAATGATAATGTTACCACTGATCTAATTTACATCTACGTTAGATTTATTGTTCTGGCTACAGTTTTACAAGGCAATAGCCTATGCTAAATGTTAGCTTGCTAACTCGAGAGGCACATAGCTAATGGACAAGCGACTTGGAGGACTGAAGAGAATTTATTATTGTTGATTTTATTTTTATTTTACAAATCAGTTAAAATAAACTTACCATGCTCTGTTCATCAAAATACGCTACACAGTATTTACTGCTTCGGCTGTGCTGAAAGTGAAACTTAAAGTGAACGGCAATGACTTGAAAGTAGTCCACATGCACCTTCTGCTGGATACTTTGTACAATTATGGCTGGCTCCCAACATTTTAGGGGTGAAAATTAGAAGTGTTTATATCGGCACATACTGGGTCAATTATCACCGATGCTGACAGGCCCCCAAATGCCTATACCGGCCCAAAATATCAGCCTCTACCGATATATCAGTCGAGCTCTAATTAAAACGCACTCGATGTTTGTTTGTATTGCTCTGTAAGTCTGTAGCAAAGTTATATTTTCAAGGTTTATGATCTTAAAGACTCCAGATTAGAACAATTTTATGCTTTATTGATTAACATAAGAAAATAAGTAATTTACAGTAAAACATAAGTTAACGGTTTGTTTTTTAATTTTAAGATTCAGAATCTGAAAAGTGAAGGCTGTAATTGTCAGTTGGTGGGATCTTGTTGGAAATTATGATACTATCATTAAAAACTAAAAATATAATTTTCTTCTTCTTTTCTTTGGACTTGGAACAAAAAGTCCACAAAGTTTTATTTATTTATTTTTTTAATTTATTTTATTATTATTATTTATTTTTGCTAACTATAACCAGTTACATTTTTTTTTTTGTGGGTTGGGCTGAAATTTGCCCTAAATTTTTTTAAAATACCTAAAACTAATGATTTGTCCCATTTAGAATCAAAATGTGTTTAAATCATGCCCATACTGTTGGCTGGTACTGAATAGGTTTGTTTTTAGCTTTTATTTTTTATTTTTATTTATTTTTTAATTTTTTTCTTCTTTCGGCTGCTCCCTTCTTCAGGGGTCGCCACAGCGAACTAAGTCGCACGAAGACTTGGCAGTTATTTTTACACCGGATGTCCTTCCTGATGCAACCACAGACACTGAGCTACCACAGCCCTCTGTGTGGAGCAGAGAGCTGCTATCTAGGATACCCAGAAAAGCAGATGGTGGGGGTTAAGGGCCTTGCTCAAGGGCCCAGGGTGGGACGAATGAGGGTGGGGGCAGGTGTGAGTGCTTCACCTACCCCACCCACATTTTTGATGTTGACGGTACTGGAGCTTGAACGGGCGATCTTCCGATCACAGGCCCACCTTCTCTAACCTCTGCGCCACCACTCCCCTTTGTTTTTAGCTATTAATAATCAATATCAAAGATGATGTTACGTAATTACTGCAGATGTAAAAATGACTTAAAGTAAATATCAAAACATCTCCAGTCATGCATACAGTCACAGGAGAAAGTTTGGAAGATTATTTTCTTTTGGAAAAGAAAACATAAATAATTTGATCTTAAAAAAAAAAGTGGTTGCAAGAAAATAAAATGTTGTTGTTGTTGTTGTTGTTGTTGTATTCAGGTAGAACTTTGTCATATACATTGGACGACTGTGAAGGTTTTTGCTGATACAATACACATTTCAACCCAACTCAGTAAAAACTTATTAATAAAGTTTGAAAAGAAAAGTGGAAGTATTTATTTATTTTTTTACATTTCACAGCCGGTTACCACGGAGACAAGGTTCAATCCTGTATTGTACAACAGGCATCATTCTTCAGTGGCTGCGCTCAGATCCGTGAGTCTGATCTTTTACGTTCTCGTCCTCTTCACATAGTCTGTCGTCTTTTTTTTCCTCTGTGTTGTCTCTCTGTCTCAATCCCAGCTGTCCTTTCTTTGTGTGAATCCGTTTTGTTCTCAATGATTTGCAGCTTCCTCTGTTGTTTTGTGGGGGGAAATTAATTAGTATTAGTCTCCGTTCTCATGGACAGAACACACAGCTCTGGTTGACTCATTCCTTCATTCTCATCTTTGCTTTTCAAGTGAATTCAGAGGAGAAAACCCCCACAGACTTAGTGAGACTGTTAGCTTTTCCTTCATGTCTGGCTTAATTTTCATTCAGATTTCCACAACCCTGCTGAGTCATCTGAGGACTGAAGTCTGATGAAAAAGTTTTACTTCAAAGTCATTTTACAAAGTAGCTGGCTGAAGAGTTGACTGTCTTTGCGGATTGCATTTATGTTGCTTTTTTTTTTTTTTTTTTTCATTAGATTTTTTTTTTTTTAAAGCAACAGTTCAAATCTTTTCAAGTGGGGCGCAGTGGAAAGTTCATGAACAATTAACGTCTTACTTGTTGTAGATGGCTCTTTCAACAACTTCAAAAGGGGCACACAAGAAAACAATTTAACAACCTTTGCATCACTATCAGTTTTATGTTGCACAGTTCTTAATACTAAATGTTTTGGTTATTTACAAGCGCCACTAGCAACAGCTGTAGCTAGCTGTAGCATTTCCAGAACAGCTTGGGGCACTTCAGGCAGGAAAATTCTATTTTTGCTTGAATAACCTTGTAATATGAAATGTATATGTTGATAAAATTGTGTTTTAAAATGCTATAAAAGTTTTTAAATTAGATATGTCAGAAATTTGCTCTGAAACTGGTCCTATCTATTAATTCATTGATCTGGTCAGAACTACACAGTTTCTCCTAATTGAGGTTGTTCAATGTGTTCTCTACAACAAAACATTAATAGTTTATAGCCTTTTCTTTAGAACCTCACATAAAGAATTATTCACAGCTTATATACCAGGTTTATTCAACAAAACTGTTCAGGGGGGGCACAGTTTCTGAAAGCCAACAGCTCAGTGGCCGGACATCCAACAATTAAAGTCATTGTGTAAATAAACTAAGTATTACAATAATCTGTTACTTTTTAAATTAGTTTGTTTTGTTGCATTGAAAATTAACGTAAACAGAACCCAAAACTCAAACCAAACCCATACAGGCCCCCACCCCATTATTTTATTTTAAATTTTTTTATGAACTCAGGGCCAGACTGAAGTCACCCGCAGTCCGGAAGTGGGCTGCCAGTTGAATAGCCCTGTTATATACCATCTTTAGTTAGTCCACAACAGATGGGGTTTGTAGGAAAATTGGATTTTGGCAAGACTTTTTTCTGTAACAAGTACAGATGCAGACACTCAGCCTAAAATCAACCCAAGACTAAAACCTTCCTTATTTTGTGTAAAGGTTGCTGTCCAGTATAAGTCACCTGGTGTTGGACGAGATCCACGAGAGGAACCTTCAGTCAGATGTTTTGATCGTCATTGTGAAGAATTTGCTCAAAATCCGAAATGACCTCAAAGTTGTCCTCATGAGTGCCACGCTCAATGCGGAGAAGTTTTCTAAATATTTTGGTATGCAGTCCATCGAATTTCCTTTTTTTTATTTTATTTTTTTATTTAGCAGTAGTGTTTGTTGTAATGTGTATCATCTTCTCTTTAGACAACTGTCCAATGATCCACATTCCTGGTTTGACATTCCCAGTGGAAGAGTTCTTGCTTGAGGACATTATCCATATGACCAGGTAGAACAAAGCTGTAGCTAAACATATATGTGCAAAAACTGTCACAACCTTACGTTCACAGGCACTAACACAATTTACCGTGTAGAAACCATATGGTTCTTCTCTGGCAGATATAATCCTCAGAATGTGGATCGGCGCCCCGCATGGAAGAAAAGCTTTTGGCAGGGTCGCAACTCAAGACCTGAAAAGGAGGAGAAAGAGCTGGAATACCGCGAGAGCTGGCCCTGTTATGCCCGCACCCTTCAGAGCAGGTGAGGTGATTTCAGACAACTGTATTTAAGGTAGCAGAACAGCTGTCTGGTTGATAAAGTACCGTAGTTGTTTTGTGGAAAATAGGACCATGTGGTATTGAGATAGTTTCAGATGAATTATTTTTCATTTGGTTTTGAGTTAAACCTTGTTTGTAAATGCTGGATAGAGAATGTTTCTGAGTGCATGACAGAGAAGGAAAAATTATATGATTCTGTGAAATACTCTATTTAAACATATGTGTGGTAGTTTTGCTCCTACATGGAAGTGTAGTACAAAATGAAGTACCTACATTCATGTAGTTGTTTTTCTGCATTTTGAAAGCAGTCTCTTTCCTTCGTAGTGCTGTCTCAAGTGCTAGAGGATGGAAACATAATTGCTTCTGCTATAGTGGACTTTTTGAAATTAAAATCCCTGCATTGTCTGAGTGCACAGTAATTTGAGTTATAAATCACTTCCTGTCTGAATGCATTTACACTGCATATACCTAGAGTATGTATTTACACTGCATATACTTATAGAGTATATTCTTGATGTTCAAGCACAGGATAATTCAGAATATAAAATCAGAGACTCTTAATGGTATACTTTGTATACTTTTAGGAATTTGAGTTACTGTAAGGGGCTGTGCCCACTATCAGGCATCCCAGCTTTTACTTGATAAATTAGAATGTTTATTATCTTACAGTGAAGATGAGATTAAATCGGTTTGATTGCACATGAAATTTGAACCTTTCCTCTCTCTCCACACTTCCTGTCAAAGCCTCTGTAGTTTTGTTGACGGTGCTGCACAGCAAAACACCCACATTCAGAAAATTTGGCTGCAAAGTGTTTTCTCGCCAGTTTGTTCCAGCTTATTTTTCTTTATAACAAAGCTGCTATCTGCGGCTCAGACCCAGCCCCTCGCTACGTTTGCTGTTTTCCTCGCTCAGTCACTGCACGGGTGTGTTCATAAATGAATCTTTAATGGACAAAACATCAGTGGAACTACTGTTCATGAATTCATCTTCAAAGTGCTCAGAGGAGGGAGAGATTTAGTGCTTTTACGGGATACAAGTATAGTCAGAGTTGAAGAAGTAGTGGTCGAAACAATCTTTAAATAAAAATAACAGTGCTCTATTAAAATTTTGACCAAAATATAAAATATAAGAGTAAGTGAGAAGTACTGTCAGTCTCACACTATTTACCATTTATACAAATTAAAAAATATATGTTTTGCTGAAACCCAATAACCTTAAATAACAAAAATGAACCATATGTCATTTTTACCAAGTAATGTGGAAATGTTTTCAGTCATCCCTCATTTCTTTATACTTTGCTTCCAAGGAGCCAGATTTTCTTGTGCAGTAGTCCCTCGTTTATCGCGGGGGTTCCATTCTCAGTCCACCCACAATAAGTGAAAAACTGCAAAGTACGAATAGTAGTACAAGCAGTAAGTATATGTATACATATATGTGTGTTGCATTTTAAACCCTTCCCACACTCTTGCAATCTTCTAAACAATGTTTCTAAACTCTAAACGCTCTAAAAGAGTACAGCATGTCATGATTTCCACTCTCTCTGCCACCGGCTGCACTTTGCCTCCTGCCAGAGCTCTTGGCCATGCCCACTTCTCTGCTGCAGAGCAGCAGGTGCTAAACAATTTAAAATAATTTATTCTAAATAAAAATGCCATGCCGATCGTGCAGCTCATCCATCAATCAGCCAATTATGTGTCATGTCCTGGATGGATGGATGGATGGATGGATGGATGGATGGGATGGATGGATGGATGGATGGATGGATGGATGGATGGATGTATATATATATATATATATATGTATGTATGTATGTATGTATGGATGGATGGATGGATGTATGTATGTATGTATGTATGTATGTTTGTATGTATGTATGTATGTATGTATGGATGGATGGATGTATATATGTATGGATGTATATATGTATGTATG
>NC_056503.1:33747523-33761698 GCF_014905685.2 Nematolebias whitei | reverse complement strand
TATATGTATGGATGTATATATGTATGTATGTATCTATGTATGTATGTTTGTATGTATGGATGGATGTATATATGGATGGATGTATATATGTATGGATGTATATATGTATGTATGTATCTATGTATGTATGTATGGATGGATGGATGGATGTATATATGTATGGATGTATATATGTATGTATGTATCTATGTATGTATGTTTGTATGTATGTATGTATGTATGTATGGATGGATGTATATATGTATGGATGTATATATGTATGTATGTATCTATGTATGTATGTATGTATGTTTACTGTTTGTTAAGCCACTTAAAATTAAACCATAAACCTTTCAAGCTATAAAAATACCTAACTTTCAAAAAAATAATTTGTGCAGAAATAAAAGACAATAAACTTTATGTATGTATGTTCAAAGTTTTTTGTCATTCGCATCACATGTAGTACATGAGTTGAATGAAACTACTCAAGGTCCCAATTACACCCAATGTATTTTGTTTCTGATGACCTAATCAATTAGGACGGTGTTAATTGACTTACCAGACAAACAAACAATAAACTCGTTTTTCAGTAATCAGTCAGGTACAAGAAAGGTCTAAAAATTGGTTAAAAGATGTAAAAAAAAAAAGAAAAAAGAAAGACCTTCAAAAGTCCTAATACCTCTCGTTTATCACCAATTTAACGTGGTACAAAAAGTCTGGCTCATTAAAAGCAAAATATAATATTTCTGTTCTTTATGATTTAAAATCAGAGTACTTAAATGTAAATGCAGTTGCTCAATAAACAGCTGTTTCTTGATTTTTCTAGTTTTCTTTAAACCATATGTTGAAAAACATTTTTTTTCTCTCTCAAAATTACTAAATATTTCATCTTTAAATGAGAACAAGAACCAATAAACAGGAAATAAAGTACCAGACTGATACATAGTTTGTAAAAGTGTTGCTCGTCAAACATTAGTTGTATTTGTTGAACTGAACAAGTCTTTACTCATTTGGAGTAAAGATTTTAGCCAAACTCTGGCTCTGTCACGAGTTAGAGAGGAGCAGGATCGTTGTGTTGTCACAATGACCAATGAAAGGTGGTGCATATTTATTTTTCGATGTGTTTCAGGTACTCTGACAGCATGATCGAGACTCTGGAGATCTTAGACGGTGATGAGAAGATTGACCTGGACCTGATCCTGGCACTGATCCGTCATATTGTGCTCAATGAGGGGGTGAGCGTCGTCTTGTCTCTGGTGTTTAGTGCTGTCTTTCTTAGAGAGGAAATTTGTCCTCTGGTAGAAGATTGCATTTCAGGCAACCTGCTATAGCTGAGCATATCCAAGCTTCTGCCACTGGAACTCGCCTTGAGGATTTTCAGGTTTATGTTCATGTATATGCTAATCTCTGAGTATTCTTAGCTCAGACCGAGCAGGGTAACGCATAGACAATGGGTTCAGCTTAATTAAAAGTTAATAGGTGCCACAGATGCTTAAGCTGACAAAAGGAGATAGTACTGTATAGCAAAGCAGATGGAAGGAGCAGGGCTAGCTTCCAATCACAGAGTGACATCAGATCAGAGAAAATGACACATCCTGGCAGCAAATCTGTGCTAATGAGTGATCGAACAGATGCTCTCCCTCGGCGCGTTCGTTTTCTTTGTTCTCCTTCCAGTTCTTGTCAAGTTTCCTCCTTTTATGTCGGCATCATTTCAGTGCTTCGTTCGCAGAATGTCATTAACAGCGTTGCTTATTGTCAATACTGGGAGGAGAATAATGAATGTGAGGACAACTTGTGCACATCAATGCCAGAAATGAGGGACAGGAAATGACATGAACGCATTTAGCTTCACTGTATGAAACTAGTTTTACTGTTCTTGTATGTTTGTGTAAAAGGTATAGAGGAGGGGAGGTGACCGAGGAGTGATTAACTCGGACAGACAGAGTAATTACCTTTGCTATATGGAGGCATAACTCTATCAGTCACGGCAGCAGTCAACCCCTCCACCGGCTGATTCGCCATGGCATTGTCAACATCTGAGCGTGACTCGACTGATTCGCCATGACGCCGCTCCAAACCAAGAGTACAGTCCATCTGTCAGGCCTTTGACCGTGATGATTGGTTAATTATATCAAAGAGGCCTATGATTAGCTCTTGGCGAGGGGCGGGGCTTGACATGCAGGCATTAATGAGTGCCTGTGAGGTGCAGAGCTGTACGTAGGTGGAACTTAGGGTACTTTTGTTGCTGAAAAGCAGGCAAACACAACACAGCTTACTCTTCTGTTTTATTATTATTTTCCCCTTGAATTAATCTGCCTCTTTGTATGTTGCATGTGCACATTCATGCATTTGCGACATGCTGTATCTACTGTCTGCAGGCACACTGCTTCTTGAACACACACAGTCCCAAGTGGGTGCCGGTGTTTGATCGCTCATAATAATTAGGTTTAATTAACAGGCATGAATACTTGCGGCTCTGAACTTGAGCTCCTTTTCATTTCTCCCAGGTAATCATTAATTATTCTTTAAAAAATGTGGGTTATGTTATGCTTAATTTCATTTTGAGAATAAGTTGAGTTTTTTATGCACTAGGAAATAAATGGTTTACAAAGATTTAGCTCAGATTTCTGAAAGTACACCAAAGTCATTCATTAATCTTGAGTTTGTTTGTTTTTAATGCTACTTCCCAGTGCTTAACTTGTAAACCAAACGATGCCGGAACATAAATAGCGATGTGAGACCAGGTTCACTGAGGCCAACACTGGTACCGGAACACACACAACAGAAATTAGGCACACAAATGTCAATATACCAAAGCAATTAATATTTATAATTTACTTTTAAAAGCTTTATGTGTAATTTATAATTGTAATCTATTAAGCGCAGGATCTTTTCTCACCTTACTACGGTAGTTGTTTAGCATGCTCCACTTCTCACGCATCCTAACACCCCCAACCCCCACCCATCCCTCCAGCTCCTGCAGGTAAGGGGCGTTTCACTTCAGGACAAATTGAGATTGCTGATTGGTCAGTTGCTGGCAAGCCTACTGGACTGATTGACAGGTGGCATTGAGGATCTGACTCATGCAAAAAAATCATAGATTTTGGCTGCACGATGGATCAATGGTTAGCACTGTCGCCTCACAGCAAGAATGTCCTGAGTTCAATCCTTGGTTGGACCTGGAATCTTTCTGTGGAGTTTGCATGTTCTTCTCGTGCTTGCGTGGGTTTTCTCTGGGTACTCCGATTTCCTCCTGCAGACCATAAACAAGCATGTTAGGCTGCCTTCAGACCCTGGTCTCCCTTGCAAAAGAGATCTGTGATCTCAGTGGGATTTGCCTGATTAAATAAAGGTTAATAAATAAATAAATAAATAAGATTTTACTGGCCCGTTTGTGTCATAATTTATTCCATATTCAATATTTTTGGTGAATCTAAGTTTTAAGACTTAAGCTTCTTTACATAACTTTATTAGTAGTAAGCCTGAGAGTTACCGGATCCAAGCAAACAGTTACTGGAATGCACCCTGTCAAAGTAAGAGCGTTCTCAGATCCAGTTTCAGATGGATCTGGTTCAAATTAAGCCCAGCTACTTCCTTAAAAAGATTGTCAGTTTTCAATTGATTTTATCGATTAAAAAAGAAAAAAAACTTTTTAGTACTTTTTTCTAAAGCCCCTTCACATAGAAGGTGGCAAGTAAATGGTAAATGGACTGTACTTATACAGCGCCTTTCTATCTTATTTCAAGATATTCAAAGCGCTTTACACTACAATCTGTGTCCTCATTTAGCAATTCATGCAGCACTCTACTAGATCTCTACAAAGCTAATTGACAAATCATTCTAAAGAGACTAATCAGAGATTTAGATCACATTCATACACCGATGGGACACACATCAGAGGCTATGAGGGGTAACGTGTCTTACCCAGGGACACTTCGACATTTGACTGCTGGTGGATTCGAACTCCCAACTCTCGCACTGGAGGACGACTGCTCTAACCACACAGCCGCCCCGTGAGGCATTAAGTGCAGCTTGCTGTTCTGTGGGCCGTGTCTGAGTTAAAAATGTGTTCAAACTGGGGTTCAGCACACAGAGCTGCCACCATTGCACGTCCAGTCAAACGATCACACACAAAAACAGAGGCGTTTGTGTGTGTGTGTGTGATGTTTTCCTGCAACAATCAGATCTACGGAGTTTTCAGCTGAAGAATTCTCCTTGTGGAGGGCTTGACCAAACATCCTCTGTAGATTTTTACATAAACCAGACTGAGTCTGTTAATTGATAATGAGCACACTTTTGTTCAGATTTGAACTTCCCTGTGTTTTGTTGCTGCAGAACAGCTGCTTGTGAGCGGTCCAGCTTCTAAAAGTTACCTGACAATAATTTTACTTACCTACAAAAGAAAACACTTACATTGTACATACATTGACTTTTCATTTAAAAGCGTATGTGTTTCACTTTTAGTCTGTACACATCTACAGTACAAACTACTGGTGGATGTGATTTTATACCGGATGGACTGACACATTATCCATTTGCAGGCCTTTTTTAAACTGATGTGCAGAGATTTTCTCACACAGTTACTATTAAAATCTTTTTTTTTCTCAGCCAACATTGGTGTACTTGTGTTATTCCACAAAGCTGATTTTTTATTTTTTTATTTTTTTTTACTTTTCCTGCTGTGGAGAAAAACGATGCTGTCATGATGATGTTGGCGACATGTTCCAGGGCTCTTTGTGTGGCTGAATGTGGAGGATGGAAGCTGTGGGCAAGTCAGTTCTGTTTGACTCAGCTCCTCCAAGGACTCAGGCACCTTCTTTATCTGTTTGTGTACTAGTTATTTGTTACTGTCAGCAGTTTCTATTTCCCACCCCCCATGTTCACAATGGCTCACAAATCATTTATTTGGCAGGAAGGTGCTATCTTGGTCTTCTTGCCAGGTTGGGACAACATTAGTGGTCTCAATGACCTGCTAATGGCCCAGCAGATGTTCCGATCAGGTAGGGGAGCCTGTGTTGTCTTTATTTTTTTGCATTCTACTTTTTATAAAACCTACAAAGTACATACATTAAACAGTCAGCAGAAGGACAGTGTTTCAGGTTCTTTGTGAGGTCTTTGCTGGATGATTTTCTGTTACTTAAAGATAAAAAGATCAGTGCTATTCAACTAAACTACTCAGGGAGCCACAGTTTGAAAGCCAGCAGCTCAGGGGCCAAACATCCAGCGATTAAAGTCATTATGTAAATAAACCAAGTATTACAATGATCAGTTACCTTTTAAGTTTGTTTATTTTATTGCATTGAATCATAAATGCAATAAGCAGAACTCAAACCCAGACTCCCCCCAAACAATTATATATATATATATATATATATCAGAGTCAGAGATTCTTTATTGTTGTTCACAAATTTGTGTACACAGGGTCCTAGTTACATCCAATAATAAAATGTAAAAGGAAAACAATGATAACATCTAAGATATGAACTAAGAAAAACATCAACTAAAAATACACTAAGCACTAATAGCATAAAAACACTATGTTGAACATATCCTGATGCATGCTCAATAATCCAGGTAGAAAAATCTAAGAAAGTTAAGTCTGGTCCTCTGGATATTCAAAAAAACAAAACAAACTTAAAAAAAAAAAAAAAAAAAAGTAGAAACGTTTTGTCTTTCATCCGAAAGACTTCTTCAGTCTGAGGTGCTGTATTCAGCTCAGTCTTATAAATAGCACATTTACATTTGCTGCTGACAGCCAAAACTAGCTGTTCACATGATCAAGGAATATCCTTGATCCTTGATAGATGCACAAATAATAATTTCTCTATAAAAGTTTCATTAAAATCTGTCTCTTGGTTTATGAAATATTTTGCTAAAACATTAAACACACATACACAAACCATTACATCATTTCCCACCTTTCAGCAGTATCTTTAGCTAACTGAAGCGTTGCTTGACATATCCTTCCTTCTTTGTGTGTTCTGTTGTGTTTCAGATAATTTTGTAATCATACCTTTGCACTCGCTCATGCCTACTGTTAATCAGACGCAGGTCAGTATTTTCTGTGTGCAACATTTTGTCATGTTTATTTTCATTGTTTTTTTTTATATCAAAGATATTTTCTAACTTTTCAAAACCTCTCAGGTATTCAAAAGACCTCCACTTGGAGTCAGAAAGATTGTTATTGCTACTAATATTGCAGAGACCAGGTGGGTATGTGAGTGTGATTTATTTTTTAGCCATTTTTTAAAATAATTATTTTTAGATTGTCTTTTTAGGAGTTGTTTCTCTAGCAAAAACAAGAAAAGAGTAAAGTTTATCAATCCTCTCGTGTAATTGTGCTTTCCGTGTGTGTTTGCCAGTAAAATGCAGCCGTTTCAAGTCATTATTGGGAAGAGCAGATTTGAAGCTAATTAGCATACATTTCTTGGATTGATTACAAATGCTGGCACGTTGGCTTGGAGGGGAAACTCTCAACAGGCAATTTGTTAATGGATTTACTAAGCCCTGCTGCTCTCACACAAACTGAGCCTCACCCCAAATCACTCCACTAAATGCAGACTCCAACTCACACCAAAGGGCTACGATTAATCATTTTCCTGTTGAACGATTGCGTTTAAGATTCTTTACTAAATCTACTTGACTGACCCCTTTAAAGTGCGAGTGAGGTTATTTGTTTCAATTCATTTGTGACCTGCTTGTCTTCCTCCCAGCATCACCATAGATGATGTTGTTTATGTGATCGATGGAGGCAAGATTAAGGAGACCAACTTTGACACCAACAACAACATCAGCACGATGACAGCTGAGTGGGTCAGCTTGGCCAACGCCAAACAGAGGAAAGGACGCGCAGGCAGGTTCGTTTGGGACGTCTGAAACGAGAGTGTGCTTTAAGATATTTTCATTCAACCTTTATTTATACGGGTTAATCCCATTGAGCCTTGGGGACTCATTTACAAGAGAGACCTGAATGTTAGAATAATTCATCAGAAATAATCAGTCAGGAGTCCAGGATTCCATCAATCCATCCATCATCTTCTGCTTGTTCTGAAGTCAGGTCTTGAGGGGCAGCAGCTTGAGCAGGGAGGTCCAAACATCTCTTTCCACAGCCACCTCTTCCAGCTCTTCTGGGAGGACTCCAAGGCGTTCTCAGGCCAACTGAGAGACATAGTCTCTCCAGCGTGTCCTGGGTCTTCTCCTGGGTCTCCTCCCAGTCGAACATGCCCAGAGAACCTCCCCAGGGAGGGGCCCAGGAAGCATCCTTACCAGATGCCTGAACCACCTCAACTGGCTCCTCTCGATGTGGAGGAGCAGCAGTTCTACTCGGAGTCTCTCCCAGATAACTGAACTTCTCACCCTAACCCTCTAAGGGAGAGTCCAGCTACCCTGCTGAGGAAACTCATTTCAACCGCCTGTATCCACAGTCTCATTCTTTCAGTCACTACCCAGAGTTCGTGGCCATAGGTGAGGGTAGGAACAACTGATAGGTAAACAGAGAGCTTTGCCTTACAACTCAGCTCCCTCTTTACCACAGCGGACCGGCACAGAGTCCACTATACTGTAGACACTGCACCAATCCATCTGTCAATCTCACACTCCATCCTTCCCTCACTCATAAACAAGTCCACCATTGAAGTTTGATAAAAATGTATTAAACTTTTAAGGAGAGAGATATACATCAGATATATCCCTTACATCCAAAATGAACAAACACCCTCAGATTCTAACACAGTCTCATCCTTTTGACAACGAGCAACATCTCTCCAACATCAACTCATAGAGACAATTATTTATACATTTCCAGCTGAACCAAGCTGAAGAAGGATTTCCAGCCAGCAGACACTCATGATTATTTTGGCATGTCCAGCTGAAGAGTATGCAACTGTTTAAATGGTCAAATATGAAGTAAACAGACAAAATATTGTGACTCGGTACAAAGTTAACAGAGTAGATAAACATCCTGACCTATAATCCTTTTTCTCTCAATGCCTAACTCTAATCTAGGAGGATTATTTATCCTTCAGTTTGCATCCAGGCTTTCCATCACCGTACATCCCCGTCTGTAAACACCAAAAGAGTTAAAGTTCAGTCCCTCCCAGGTTATTTTCAGTGTGTGACTCGAACCGCCTGCTCTGTTAGATGCTCTGACATCAAAGTACTGCAAGGCCCAATTAGCAGGAGCTGCTCACAGCGCACAGTTTCATCCCACTGATTTTTCAAATTAAACCCTTGTCACAGGACTGGTCTAACATGTAATCTATTTTTTTTCCCTTCTTTCTTTTTTTTCCCTACATATATCCAGAGTGCAGCCAGGAAAGTGCTACCACATGTACAACGGGCTCAGGGCCAGCCTGCTGGATGCCTATCAATTACCTGAAATTATGAGGACGCCACTGGAGGAGCTCTGCCTGCAGATAAAGGTTGTGTTGAAAGGGGAGAAGGAGGGATACAGAGTGACAGAGGGGTGAAGGATTGATTTGGCTCCAGGGTTGAGGTGTGGACTAGATTGGTCCAAATGAATTGGGGTGAAGCAGGGCAGCAAGGAGCCAAAGGCAGTGCTGGATATTTGCCTGTGTTGGCTTAATAAGGGCTCAGATTGAGCATTCCAGCCTGATTTGTGCCCCTTGTCCCACTCTTTTTCTCTTATTTACAACAATTTAATTATGTCTCGTCTCATACAGTAGATTTCTTTTTTGGCACAGCCCCTCCCTCGTCCTTTTACCATCTCTTTTTAAATCCTCATAGTCCACTCCGAAAATGGTTGCTAATGGAACAAAAAGCCAAAGTTCATCCAGTCCCAGTGTTTGCTGTGATCATCCTCATTGGTGACTTTATTGTACATGCTTTCCAGCGCGAGTCTTCCACCAGCTCAGTTAAATCTGTTGGAGTGTGTGTTTAATGTAGTTGGTTGTTTTAAGCTGGTGGGTGAGAGGGGGACTAATGCATCACATCAGCCTTTAAAGTGAGAAACACTTAAAACATGTCGGGTTCTGAGCTGAATCTCTAATGCACAGACACTCCAGCCTCACCCCTTTGTCATCCGACGAGTGAAAATGTGCTTCTTTCTGCTTTCGTTTGGACAATTAAAATGAAAGTCTGTTTTTTTTTATGTGGAATGAGTGCACTGTAGGTGAATGGTCACAGAATCGACTCTTGTCTGAATTGTTCTGCATTCAGCTCTTAATGAAGCATAAAAGTGGTTTTGTTCAAATGTTTGAAGTCACACATCTCATAAATGACAACATGAGCGAGTTTTGTCTCTCACTACAGACTTGTACACATCAGTGCACTATCCACAGTTTGATGCTTTCTTTCAAAATGATGAAATATGATTCTAACTAGATGAAATGTGATT
The DNA here is from genome assembly GCF_014905685.2 of Nematolebias whitei. Taxonomy (NCBI): domain Eukaryota; kingdom Metazoa; phylum Chordata; class Actinopteri; order Cyprinodontiformes; family Rivulidae; genus Nematolebias; species Nematolebias whitei. The sequence continues at coordinate 33,752,364 of NC_056503.1, read as the reverse complement.
GGACACCGTGTAGATATTGAAGCTTGGATCCATAAGTCGATTTCTGGAAAAAGCCCTGGACCCGCCCACTGATAAAGCCGTTGGCCTCGCCATCAAGAACCTCACAGACCTGGTAAGACATAGTGTAAATATTTTATTGGGTTTCATATGAGTTTTTATATTTAATGATGCAAAACTGCAGCAAATACTGATAAATTTAACCGATTATTCTTGTTTTCATTTTATTTCATTGTAATGTAAAAAAAAACAGGAGAAGAGGCTCCTGTTCAGTCTGGCTTTTTAGTTGAATTTAGTTTTAATCAGGCAGCATGGTGGTACAACTGGTAGAGCTGCTGCCTCTCAGCGAGCAGGTTCCTGGTCCAAATCCTAGTCCAGGGGCCTTTCTGGGTGGAGTTTGCATGTTCTCTCCGTGCATGCGTGGGTTTTCTCCGGGTACTCCGGTTTCCTCCCACAGACCAAAAACATGCATCTTAGGCTGATTGGTAACTCTAAATTGTTTCTAGGTGTGAGTGAGAGAGTGAATGGTTGTTTGTCTCGTTTGTCTCTATGTGGCCCTGTGATGGACTTGCGATCCGTCCAGGGTGTACCCCGCCCCTCGCACACTGATTGCTGGACATGGGCACCGGCGACCCCCGTGACCCAAAATGGAAGAAGCGGGTAAAAGATAATGGCTGGATGGATGGATAGTTTTAATCATTATTTATTCTCAAATGCTAATCTTATGGTCATTTTATCTACTTGCTTTTTATACTTCCCATTTTTACTTTTAATTGATTTTAGTTTAATTTCCTTTAATTATTTAAATTTCATTCTGTGTTCATTAATTCTTTCCTTTTTTGACAACGAATTTTATTTTTTATTTACATTTATTTACATTTTTAATCAGTTTTGTTTTTATGAAAATGTAGGATTGTCAAAGTTCATGCCCAATAATCCAGATTTTAAAAAATCCAACAATTTTCAGTCAGGTCATCTGGACGGTTTCTTTTTTTTTTTTTTTGTTGAGACATTTCGTCCTTTATCCAAAGGACTTCATCAGTCCAAGGAGCCACAACAAACTCAGTCCCACAAGCAGCACACTCCCATAGTGAACCATTTAGTTTGCTGGTGAAAAAATGGTTTCTGGGACACACCCTCTCCCCTGTCGACTCCTTTGAGGCAGCCATGGCCAAAGTGGTTCAAAACATCATTAGGACAACATTAAAATCCCAGGGAAAGTGTTGAAAGAATGTGCCGATCAACTCTGTGAGGTGCTGGCAGACATCTTTAACATCTCACTTACCCTGGAGACGGGTCCCACCTGCCTGACGACTGCCACCATCATCCCAGTCCCTAAAAGCTCTACAGTGACTGGTCTGAATGACTTTCGGCCAGTGGCCCTCACCCCGATAGTCGCTAAATGCTTCGAAATACTGGTCATGACTCACATCAAAACAACCATCAACATCAACGAGGACCCTCATCAGTACGCATACCGTGAGAACCGATCAACAGAGGATGCCATCTCCTCTGTGGTCCACACTGCGCTCAACCACCTGGAGCAGAAAAACTCTTACGTCCGTATGCTCTTTGTGGACTTCACATCTGCCTTCAACACCATGATCCCCACAACCCTGATGGACAAACTACTCACACTAGGACTAAGCCCCTTCATTTGCAGCTGGGTCCTTGACTTCTTAACAAACAGACCACAGTCAGTGAGGATCCACAACTTCTCTTCCTCCACCATAACCCTCAGCACTGGCTCTCCTCAGGGATGTGTGCTGAGCCCCCTCCTGTTCACTCTGCTCATGTATGACTGTGCAGCTACTCATCCAGGCTGTCACATTGTAAAGTTTGCAGATGATACAGCGGTGGTGGGATACATCACAAACAATGATGAGTCCAGCTACCGGCAAGAGGTGGAACACCTGAAGATCTGGTGCAAAGAGAATAACATTCACATCAATGTGAAGAAGACAAAGGAGATGATTGTGGACTTCAGAAGGAACAAACACACCTACACCCTCCTGAACATAAGAGGATCTGCGGTGGAAGTGGTCTCCAGCTACAAGTACTTGGGTGAATGACAACAACACGAATGACAACCTCAGCTGGGGCAACAGCACCACCAGCCTGATCAAGAAAGCTCATCAGAGACTCTACTTCCTCAGATGGCTGAGACGAGCTGGTCTGGGAAGCTCAGTCCTCACCTTGTTCTACAGGTGTGCAGTGAAGAGCATCCTGTGCTACAGCATCAACGTGTGGCATGAAGGCTGCACAGAAGACTGTTGGAGTCAGGCTCCCCACCATCACAGACATCTACACCTCCAGATGCAGGAAGATGGCCACCTGCATCATGAAGGACCCCACTCACCCAGCACACACACTTTTTGCCCCGCTCCCCTCAGGAAGGAGGTTGAGGAGCATTAAGTGTAGAACCACTAGACTGAGGAACAGCTTCTACCCTGAAGCTGTTAGACTCATTAATCTCTAACCAGAATAATCACTGTGAAAAGAATCACATCATGTTGCTGCTGATCAGTTTCAATGTTGCTGCTGATCTGTTTCATGTTGCTGCTGATCTGTTTCATGTTGATGTGTTCATGAATGCTCATCTGCTCACACAGACTTATGCTCATGTTCGTGCTGCTGTTCAACGTTATGTTTTTATGCTATTAATGCTTAGTGTATTTTTAGCTGATGTTTTTCTTAGTTCATATCTTAGATGTTATCATTATTTTTCTTTTACATTTTTATTGTTGGATGTAACTGGGACCCTGTGTACATAATTTCTTTCTACCACATGTACCACATGTGGTGCAAATGACAATAAAGAATCTGACTCTGACTCTGAAAACAAACTGTCCAGATGACCTGACTGAACTTTGTTGGATTTTCTACCTGGATAATTGAGCATGAACTTTGATGTTTTGAACCACTTTGGCTATGGCTGCCTCAGAGGAGTCGATGGGGGAGAGGGAGGGTCCCAGAAACCATCTTATCACCAGCAAACTGGTTGGTCCACTGTGTGGGTGTGCTGCTTGTGGGACTCAGTTTGTTGTGGCGCCTCGGACTGAAGAAGTCCTTTGGATGATAGACAAACGTCTCAACAACAAGGAAAAAAAAAGACATCCAGATGACCTGACTGACTGAACTTTGCTGGATAGTTAGAATTGTTTTTTATTTATTTACAATTCAAATAGCTACTTCTGGTGTTCCCTTATAAATTTATTTGTTTATATATTCTATTTATCCTTTAGTTCTTTCATTTTACAATAATAATGGTTTAGATTTTTTTTTAAAGTTTATTACCGTTTTAAATTGTTTTGCTTAGTATTTGTGCAGTAATACTCTAAAGCACACTGTTGAGCTGAAACCATTTCCTTTTGGACCATGTTGTGTTAGAACGCCCTGGATCACGCAGAGAACCTGACAGCGCTGGGGTTTCACCTCGCCCGTCTGCCCGTGGAGCCGCACATCGGCAAACTCATCCTGTTCGGGGCCCTGCTGGGGTGCCTCGACCCCGTGCTCACCATCGCTGCTTCGCTCAGCTTCAAAGACCCTTTCTTCATCCCCCTGGTAGGGGTGCAGAGTTCACAGACATGAAAGCTTACATTTGCAACAAACACACACTTCAACTCACTTTGCTTCATTCTAGCATCTGACTAGCTTTGTCTGTGGTGCAGAATAAAAAGTTGTTCTTCATGCATCTTTGCCTTTCAGGGTAAAGAAAAGATGGCAGACATGAGAAGAAGAGCTCTGTCCAGAAACTCTAAAAGTGATCACCTAACGATTGTCAACGCTGTGAAGGTAAAACAGCTGCGACCCTGGCTTTTAACGTTTCTGTTTGTTTGTTTTTTTGTTTGTTGTATGATTTGATTTTGTTTTCATTTGTTGTGCTCTGGCCAGGGCTGGGAGGAAGCTAAACGGCGTGGTGCCAGGGCTGAGAAGGACTTCTGCTGGGACAACTTCCTGTCTGCCAACACGCTCCAGGTGAGTCGGGCTGTTCCCAGCTGATGGTGTCTGTTTAGAAAATGAATTTTTATTTTTATCTTAAGACATTTGGCCTTTTTTATTTGTAGATGCTACACAACATGAAGGGTCAGTTTGCTGAACACCTCATGCGCACAGGCTTTGTCAGCAGCAGTGACCCCAAAGACCCCAAGTCCAATATCAACTCAGGTAATGAAGAGAGTATTTCCTGTTGTGCTTTTCTTGTGGACCAGTTCTCATTAGACCTCCGCCTGTCACGTCTTTCCTCAGATAATGAAAAGTTAATCAAAGCAGTGATTGTGGCTGGACTGTACCCTAAAGTGGCCACGATCCGACCATCGTTCAGCAAAAAGAGACCTGGGTGAGTGTGCTTGTTCGAGGACAGACTGTGCAGCAATTGACAGAGAAGTGGACATTTTCTTCTCTTTTTGTCTCTCTCACTTGAAAGACAAATAACCCTCATATTGCAATCATTCATCAGAGCTCTCAGAGTTCTGTAAGGGTCCTGTGACGGTTACCTGCAGCTGTGCGGACCGTTTTAGGAAAACTGTCAAAAGGCACTTTTGCCGCTCGAGATCAATGCAGTCATCACGGAGTGGCCCTCAGGCAGCTGTCAGAGGGAGCAGCTGTGACCTGCGTGCAGAAGATTGATGGCAGGGACAGTGGCAGTTTTATTCATTCAGCACATTTTAGTCCAAAAAAAAAGTCATGTGCCAAACAGGAAGATAACACAGAACCAATGCTTGCTTTTCTCAGTACCACTTTACAATAAGGCTCCCCTTATAGATGCTCATAAATAGTTTATAGATACATTATTAATTCCTCTATAAACACTTTATAAATCATTAATAACTGCCTATTATGCA
>NC_056503.1:33722615-33747123 GCF_014905685.2 Nematolebias whitei | reverse complement strand
TGCATAATAGGCAGTTATTAATGATTTATAAAGTGTTTATAGAGGAAATAATAATGTATCTATAAACTATTTGTTAGCATCTATAAGGGGAGCCTTATTGTAAAGTGGTACCCTTTTCTCTGATGTTTTTAGTGCTCACAAACACAGTAAATTCCCCACATCGGTAAGATTTAATGTTTGCACAGCGGCTCTCTGTATTACAGTGATTTAATTGCTCGACTAGTCAGTTTTTGTTCTGTAGCTAAATCAAACTGCCGCCTGGTACGAACAGCTCATTCTCTGCAGCCGACCAGTCGCTTCTGTCTGGCTGACACACAAAAGTTTGGAACACGGTGTTACTTTAATGTTATCGATGCATCCAAGATGGCAATCTTTTTTTTCTTCCTCTTCATGGCAGAATGACAAAAGGCTCTGAAGAGAATTCTAATAACGAGCATCTATTTGGTTATTTCTGAAGCTACCCGATTTGGAAAAGGAAAAATGTTCCTTTTTTTTATTCCCGTTTTCACACAACTGGGAACACAAAGTGTGAATGCAAACACACATACATTTACACATGTAGTAGATGTTTTATAGAAATATTTGGAAGCATTAAAATATATAATATTTCAGAAATTGGTAGAAAATAATCTCAGCTCAGAACTTTTATTTATATCAAAGATGAATGGACAGAGTGTCCGCACATCCTTAAAAGATGTATCTAAAATTAAATCCTTAAATGTCTTAAATTCATAAAAAAATATTGTAAGTTGGTCTTAAATATGTTATTCACAGGTCTCAAAAGTTGTCGGAACAGGACTATTTATTATGTGGGACTTTTCTGTCAGGTAAAAGTTTTACCTTGAGTTGTGTCTTCTTCACGTTCTGAACTTGCATTTTCTTTTATAGTCTATGGTTCAAACCGACTTAACTCGAGGCAGCTCAGGCTAATTTTTACTAGCTGCTAATATAGATGCTTGCTAACTAGCTATTCTGCAAAATGAATCTTGGATAAGTACACATTTATTGACAGTTGGCTGGACGGCGTCCGTGTACACAACTGGCTCACGTCTGTTGCCAACCCAAACGAGCCCACGTGCATTCTGTGCAAAGAAATGTTCAAGCTCTGCGTTGATTATCTTTGTGTATGAAGGCTAAACTGGAGATTAGGACACAACTGAGCCTTGTGCCTTGATTGTATTCAGTAGAGGTCTTTTTTATTTGTTGGATGTTTCCAACCAAATAACTGAACTTGGACACACAGCCATTGAACCAGAGAGCACTGATGAATATCACGTTTTGTTCCATAAACAGACAAAAATTAAACTTGAAAGTGTCTCACTGAGTAAAACACATTCTATGCTTGGGATCCCCCAACCATCGCCTATATTTAGAGTGTTTTTCAGTCTTAAATTTCATTAGAGACGACATTAAAAAAAATCTTTAATTTGCCTTCCTGAAACCTGCAGATCTCCTGATGGAGCCTTTTCGACACCAGCGACAGATTTAGGATGTTTTTTGAGGTTTCAAACTTCAATATTTTACCATGTCAAGAGTTTTTCTTACTTACAAGACAGGTAACTGTTGTATCTGCATCAAAGAGAACACCAAGCTGAAATACACACCCACTTAACTTGTCCTAAACTGCCATATCTTTACTGGAAAGTCATGCAACTTCTTTGGTTTGTTTTTGTCCAGATCTGTTTTAGCTACACAGTAAACCCTCAATAGACTCATCTTACTCTACCAGAATTATTAGTTATATATATTTTTTTTTAAACCAGATTCAGTGCAGTTTGATTAACCTGAAGCACAGATGAGTGATAGGAGGTAGAAGTCTGATACGCTTGCATCAGAACAATCCAACGATGTTGTGGTAATATTACTGATTGTTTTGTTTTTTTCCTATCAGTATGCAGGTAGTCCTTCAAAAATATTGATTATATTGACACAAATGAGCTGTTCTCACTTCAAACTCCTTGAAGTTTTCCAAGTATCTGCTGTAAATTAATGTGCTCTGAAAAAAAAAGAAGTTTTAAATCTTTTATAGATTTTGTCAGTTACTGCAAAGTGGTTTGCAGAGGGTTGAGAACCCTAATTAAAATGAACTGGTCCCTAAGGCCTTAAACTTAAACTGTTTTCATCCAACATGTTCAATAAGTGCAGTCCCCCCCCCACACACACACACACAAATACTCTTTACCATGGTCTGAGAGCTTCATCTTGTTTCTCCTGTGGCTTTTGTACTGTCATCATTAAGAAAGACTAGTCAATACCATTTTAAAGCTTTATTAAAGTTTATAATTCTATGACTTGCATTGAAAAAGGAGAGAGCTTCTACTATGACGTACGATTCTGAACAAATGAAGCTGACTGGGTTGATTGATCGTACTTTTGGGCTCACTTTGGAGCCGGTGGCCCAGATAACTGATCACTTCTAGAAGGAAACTGAACTGAGTTCAATCGTTAAAATTCTAAATGAACATTTTGGACTATCTGTAAAAAGATTTTAAAAAAAATTAACAACTTTAAAAGTCCAAGGTGAAGGTTTTGACTTGGCTACTAATGAAAAGCAGATTAAAACTATATACACAGTATTTATATATATATTCCTGCAGGATCAATGAAGTTCTATCTTATCTTATCCAGTAGAGGATAAGTTTCTTATTACTGAGAAACTCACAGGATTTAAATCGTTTTGCTGGAAAAATTGTCAAAAATCCTCCAAACAAGAACTGCTACAAAACAGCATTTAAATGCTGCCAGAGGAGTTGCTGCCAGGAGCATCGTGTACACTTTCTCATTTTTTATACACTGCAAGAAGAAATAATAAAATCCCAGATTTATTGCTTTGTGGAGATCAAGTCATTTTTCTCTTGAGATAATAAACATCTCCTGAAACGCTAGAACTTTAAAACCTTCCTGTTTGTTTAAACGTTGCGTTTCAGAGGGAAGGTCACAATCACTAGCCCTCCTCATTCATTCCTCTCCTCTTTCTCAGGGTGAAGGTGTACACCCAGGCTGATGGAAAGGTATGCATCCACCCAAAATCCGTCAACGCCGAAGAGAAGGAGTTCAACTACACGTGGCTTATTTACCACCTGAAGATGAGGACGAGCAGTGTGAGTAAACCAAGAGGCATGTTGTTTCAACACTGGTACATGAGGGGTTTATAAAATGTATTTAGTCATTTTTGCACATACTGAAGGTACTTTCAGTCCTGACATGTTCTAAAGATCCTTCTGGTCAACATTTTCCACCCAAACTCCCAGGAATCACAGCAGGTAAACGAAGCGTGGCGAAGCTTCTGGAGGTTTTCGTGCGGATCGATGAGTCAGTCTGTGTTTCATTTATCTCCCTACTTGTTGCCTTCAGATTGGTTCGTTTAAGATTGACCCTTGAAGGAGGCTCCTCTGCTGCTCCCACCATGAAACCACTATGGTTCCCTTGCAATCATGTTCCACCTCCTGAGCTCTATATGCAGTTCCTCCACCTCACATTTCTAGCTGTCATGTTGTGGACGTGTGCAAACTGCTAAAACAGACCAAACAGCTGCGCGCCCTCCTGAACATTTCTAGCTTCCGTGTGTAAAAATGGATTTGAGCTCATCGCCTGTGAGAGGATAGAAAGTATCGGTGACCAAAGGTTGGCGATGATGCCACGTCAGTTTTGCACTTAATGAATATTTGATTAAAACTCTACCTTTCAACTGCCTCTCAAAGGCTCTTGTGCTTCAAAGCTTCCAGACACAATGTAAGAGGTGGCTGTGGGGTCAAACTGGTCAATGTTGTTTTCTGACTGCAGCCTTCTCACCCTTTCCTTTTTTATTTGCACCCCTCTTCAGACTAGTTTCTTCCTCCCTTCAATATAACATCTTTGGTTTTTTTTTGTACTTTCTTCTTATGTGAGTGCTTCTGGAAGAAAACACCTTTTTCATTGCCTCTCTAATAGCTGCCTCTGCCTTTGTTTTCCACTTTTCTGCCTCTGGCTCGGCGTAGAAAAGTATTTTTTGCTGCATTTATTTTTATTTCTACCACGTTGAAATGCTTTCTGTTCACAGTGCTGCACTTTTGTGTTCATGAAGTGTGATGTTTGGAGAATGTGAGGATCTCAAGGTTATGTGCTCACGTAGAGAGGAGGAAGCAGACAGAAAATCAGAAAAAGGGGGATGACGTTAAACTTCATCTCCTCTGACGCACTTCCCCTCTGGTGGTTCATTACATTAAACTTTCATGGGGTAAATACAGTCGTCCCTGAGCGCTCAAAGCTTTTTGTTCTTCTCGCCTCCTCCACAGTGATCTGACGCTACATGTTAGTGTTTCTACTTTATGATGGTTTTGCTTGACGTTTGTCTTTTCCTTACCGCCACCAGGTGCCTGCTCAAAGAATCCTGTGGGTGTTTTTTTTTTATGATTTGGTCTAAAATACCTTCTACATGTTAAACAGGACTATATAAATAAAACTGAATAATATGATTATTGTTAATGTTTTCTTGTCAAAACAGGCTATGATAAAACTGGCCTTTGTTGAATGGTTTTAACAAAATTGTTGCATTTTCTGTTAGTGCTCAAATTATGTGCATGGAGTCGCTCTCAACTACTAACATACCAAAGTTTTATCTTAATACAGTAGACCCTCGTTTATCGTGGAGGTTATGTTCCAGACACCCCCGCAATAAGTGAAAAACCGCGAAGTAGGAATACTATTTATTTTAGTATTTATATACATAGTAAGGCTTTATAAACCCTGTCCACACTCTTGCAATGTTCTGATCTCTTAAACCCATGTCATTTTAACAAGATACATATATATACTGTATATGTACTGCAGAGCAGCTACATGCTGCAAAATTTTATATGGGTTCTCACCAGCCTTGGTGCGGTTCTGATCGGCTCCTACAGCCATTGTGCACAGGCCCTTCGGAGAGCCAGTACAAAAACCACACAATGGTCCCAATCGAGTCCAAATAATCCAGAGGGATCCGGATGAAAAAAGTTCTGGTGGGCTCTAGAGAAAACACTAGACCAGCAAGCAGCTCTCAGATTGACCGATGAGGCTGTAAGTAGTCCTGGTCCAATTCCCAGTCAGTTCCGTATGGCTCTCTGCATCCACTGAATGCCGAAGTCACTATGAATAAAGACCAAACTTTTTCAGATCGGATCAAAACTTTCCCTCCATTTCAGCAGAAAACCGCAGCTGGAAGCACTGTTGGCTTCTGGGTACAGTAGTCCCTCACTACTTCGCTGTTCGTTTTTCGCGGACTCGCTCTATCGCGGTTTTTCAAAATAAGATTGGACATGACAAACAATTGGCTGATTGATGGATGAGCCACACGATCTGCATGGAATTTTTATTTAAAATAAATTAATTTCAATTATTTAGCACCTGCTGCACCTGTGTGCAGTCCACAGCTGTGGGAGAAGCTTCCTCCTGCAGCATGTCATATCTTCGCTCTGCAGCAAAGTGGGCGTGGCCAAGAACACTAACAGGTGGCAGAGAGCTGATATCATGACATTCTGTGCTCGTTTAGAGTGTTTAGAATTTAGAAACATTGTTTAGAATATTTGCAAGAGTGAGGGAAGTGTTTAAAATGCCTTAATATCTATCTATCTATCTATCTATCTATCTCTCTCTCTCTCTCTCTATATATATATATATATATATATATTACCACTTACTACTTGTACTACTGTTCCTACTTCACGGTTTTTCACATCGCGGGGCTTCAGGGTACGAATCCTCTGCGATAAACGAGGGACTACTGTACCGTAGTTCTTTTGACTGGCCATGGAGTGTAGGCTTATCGAGAGTAAACTACAAAAGGGTGGCGCCTGTCCGAAGTATTTTATTTTTTGTTAACCTTTTACTGTATCCCGTACTGTCCCAATCACAAGTGATATTAAAGTTGACAATCGTGTGACGTGTCGAACCATGAAGTATCTGTAAAAGTAACTACTTGTAGTTGCCGTGTTTGTGTTTGTTAAGGTCTTTTATGTTTGTCTTTTTGTTTTTACCCCCATCACTTTACAAAGAGTGGACTTGGAAATACCCTCCATCAGCCCGTCCAGTTCATCTTGTGAGCTTTTTAACTTGAAAAATAAGCAATATGCTTAAAAGTATAGTTTCCATAAATGATTGGGGTGATCAGTGGGGTGGCCGAAGATTAATCTATGGTGGCCAAGGCCACCACTGGCCACCCCCTGGCTCTGCCATTGCATCTATTGGTGTATAAAAATCTGCTTGCCAGGATCCGTCACTCTTCACCACCTCGGTCAAATTAAAAAAAGCAACTACCTCTGTTCTTATACACAATGTAGCTCCTACCCATGTGAATATCTTGCACCAAAAACATTAAGGTTTACTTGCATTCCCTGTTCATTTCCAGTCCAGAAAAAACTTCTCGAAAACTATAAACATTCACTGTTCAAAACCCTCAGCAATGGGGGGCATCAGTGTACTAGTTGTATTTTTTGACCCTACAGCCCACCAGGTACAGTAATGTAAATCTAGTGGTAGTTTGGCTCTACCTATTTAGCAAAATATGTTATTAGAATGGAGAGCAAGAATTCTTAGCACTTGAACTAAAATAGCCTACTGTTTTTGGCATTATTGATATTTGTCACATGGATTTAACAAAAATAATGCATTTTAAGTATTTGATCAAGCGTGACGTTTAGTCAGAAGATCCATTTTCATGTTGGGTAAGTCGAGGCAAACTGCTCTCCATAAGCAGCTGTCAGTAAAGCATGGGAAATGGATGGAAGAGTGTAACACATTAGGGAGATTCACAGATGGGGCAAGATGACATTTCTTCTAACACCAGAGGCACCAAAACACATTTCAAACTGGCACATCCTCTCCTCACTAATGGGACACTTTCAGCCCACACCACAGAGTGGCTGTCGGACACGATGTGTCATAATGGTGTCACCGCCTGTCCCAGAGTGTGTTGATCTGTTGTAATATTCCCGTTACTGTGTGCTAGCGACCTCTCCGTCTCCCTTCAGATCTTCTTGTACGACTGCACGGAAGTGTCTCCGTTCTCGCTGCTGTTCTTCGGAGGAGACATCACCATCCAGAAAGACGGGGACCAGGAGACCATTGCGGTTGACCAGTGGATTGTCTTCAGGTCCCCAGCACGCATCGCTCACCTTGTTAAGGTAGACAAAGCATCCATTCAAAACAACTAATCTGCCTTGTTTACTTTGACAAACTCCTGCTTGTTTTTCCTACAGAGTTTAAAGAAAGAGCTGGATTCACTGTTAGAGGAGAAAATCAGCAATCCAGCTCCTGTGGACTGGGACAACCGTCAGTCCAAAGACTGCGCTGTCATCACGGCCATCATAGACCTCATCACCACCCAGGAGAAGCCCACAGGCGGCAGCAAAGACTACGACAGGACGTGGGCGTCTTCCCCACGAGGAAGACAGTTTTTCTTCAATGACGACGAAGATGACGATGATTAGAAGCAGCCAGACGTTCGAGAAAATGCGATGACTGACTTGTACCTTTAGACATGTTTGCTGGAATATTTATGATCAAAAGACAGCAGCGTGTTGTTTTGTTTTGTTTTGTTTTGTTTGAGCTTTAGCACTCCTGGGGAGATGCTGAAGATGAATGCATAAGACTGAAAAGTACTAAAAACAACATATTTCTTTCATGACTCACAGTAGCTATGTGTTTGTTTGTTTTTTGTTTGAAATTGTCTCATTTTCTTCAGTCAACGCCCCTTAAAGGAAAAGTTCAGAGCTTTTGAAGTGGGGCTCTGTGGAAAAGTTGTGAACATTTAGTAACTTTTTTTGTTATAAATGGCTCCTAGAATCACTTCAGTTTAGAGAAATATAGTTTAATTCTGACTGGACTGAAGACGAAACTGCTAGTCCAGGACCAAAGTAAAACAAACAAACTAGGGATGCACGATATTGGATTTTTGGACGATATCCAATATGCCAATATGTTAAAACTTATTTGGCCGATAAACAATACCAATTTTTTTTCCTAGACCTACTTACAGAGACTACATAGCGTTCTCTGCTGTGGAAGTGAAACACTACAATATTCTGCACGGTCTTTGTCAATTTGACCTGCTGCCAAATGCAGATGCCGAAAAGGGGCTGAAAATGACACTTCAACTTGGATTATGTTTAATGTCAATTGTAGTCATGACATTTAATCTAACACGACAACACTTGAACAGTGCACATTTGTAAATTTTCACACATCTAAACTCCACCTGTTCACAAGCGACAAGTGAAAAGCGCATTAGTAGTGCATTAATACATATACTATCTATTATATATGCTATCAGTTTCTGACACTTTAAAAAAAACTTCCACACCACCAACATTTTCACTTCTTCCTCTCTAACGCCGTGATCAGATCAGGTAGACACGCGTGACGTCAGAACGTTGTGCTGGCACTGCAGGCATCCTTGTCACTGGGTTGTCATACAAAAACTGCCTTTAAAAAAAGTTTCTGGTGTATATGTCACGTTTTTTTGCATAGATTTGTCCTGCATCTTAATACGCCGAAGCGACTTATATACTTTTTTCTATATTCATAACACAATTTTTGACTTGACGCGTTAAATTTTGAAGAACTGTAACAGCGAGTCCTCCCGTGCCCACTCGCTTCACTCGGCTGATGCAGGCGAAGGAACGCTGGAGAGCCCGCAGCTCCGGCCATGATGGATGGATGGATGGCGCCACGCTGCCCAGGCGAAATGAAGTTGTTTTGATCATTAAACGCATAATAAATGTGACGGGTTAGCGGTGGGCATAATGAATGCAACGCATTTGCCAAAGCGACTTGTTTTTTTTCCTCTTCGTGATACTTTTTTGACTGATGCAACTTATACTTTGGCACGACTTATACGCCGGACAATACGGTATATATATATATATTTATATATATATAAAACAGCGCCTTTTATATCGGTAAGTTATTTTGATGGCATGTCCGATATTTAACTTTATTGCTAATATCGACCGATACCATGCAGATAATATCGTACATCCCTAAAATAAATAAACCACTGTTTGTTTCATATTGCATAATTGTATAAAAATTATATAAATTTATTATTACTCTTGGAAATGCCCAAATTTGCACAGATAGTGCTACACACTTGATAATAACTACAGCATTTTATGTAAATAACTCAGACTTATCAGACTAGCCACTAGCTTGTCAGTCTGGTATGAGTAAAACTTTTATTTGTCTAAAGTGATGCTACTGGAGAGCTATCTACAACAAGATGCTATTTGTTCACAAGCTCAGTTCAAAAGTTCAAAACTTTCCTTTAAGTTGATTGTGCAATCATTTAAAAAAAAAAAAACTCCATTTCATTGCTAAGCTTCATCTGTCTCATGAAAAGTCACCCTGAAATAGTCACCTTCATGATGGATGAGCATGAGTTATTCTGGTTTGAGAAAACATATTTAGCTATTTCTACTTAAGACGTGTTAATGGCTCAAATACTTATTCATCACAGATATCACTGCAGAAATAAATTGTCTCAAGCGGAAATTATTTACAAGGAATGATTGATGATTCAAGATAAACAACAATGTTCATGTAATTAGGCGTTTAATAGCAGGAGAAGATTAAAATACACAAGGATGTTTTCATAATACTTTATATGCACTATAATATACATATATACATAGCTGATTTACAGTAGTTACATGAAAAGAAAATGACTGAAAGAAGAGTTCAGATGAGTTTTATCGAATAGTTCTTTCTCCCTGAGAGCAGATGCAAAGCTGAGATTCTAGTCTCGTTTTGTGCCAAACCTCGGTTTGTGTGTTTTGGAATCATCTGTGGTTGTCGTCTGGTTTGGTTCCAGAGCTGTGGGCTTGATAGATTGTGTTATCATCATCCTCTGGTCGAGCCATTTATTTCATTTAGCTGGGCATCACTTAAAAAAAAAGATGACTCACGCTGGACAATTGCATTAAAAGCAGGTCCAGGCGAGGTCGCCCGTCTGTCCTGCTCTCAGCATCAGCAGACACTTTTTTTTTTTTTGTAAATCACGTGTTTTTAAAGTGTGCGCTGGCATCAAGAGTGTGATTTCTGGCCATTCCAGTCACAGAGAGAATAACGATACTTGAGATGCCCAAGTCTGATTCATGGCGGTGGCATTAAGTGTTGACAATAGACAAGTTGGATACTCGGCCCTTCTCGTTTCAGGATTGATCGCTTGTCCCTGACGACCATCATTTGTAATAATTGTCCAATCAATTATAAACAGTGTTACATAATCAGAATCACTCTGTTGAAGAGCTGCCAGTCTGGCCTTATCACTTGTACAACCAACATCTCGGTGTTGCTGGTGACGCTTCTCGTCACGTGGCCCTCGACCCTCGTTAACGAGGCTGCTGCTGAATTCTCACTAATTGGTCTACTTTACCTCCCACAGAGCAGCCGTCCTCATTAGGCTGCACATCATTTGTGAAGAATGCTTAGAAAAAAGTCATTTACAAAATTTCACGCCGACAGTCGTGATGTAGCAGGGTGTTAAAACTTTGGCTTTTGCTGTGGGGTGTGAAGTGACATATCCCTTTTTCACACAGACCCACACACTAATTAAGAAAATTGTTGTTCCTCTCTGAGTTGGCGCTAAAAAGTCTGAAACTGACTGGTGTTTAGTTGCTGAGCAGGTATCTGGCTAACAGCTGGATTTTTGAAGGCAGGCCACTGTTGAACTCATGTCAGAGTTCATTTCTTAAAAATAAAAAAACATGGCCACTGGAGTGTCAAAAGGTCGCCATCAGCCTGGAAAAACCATTTGTCAAGCCGATTGTCTCGTCACACGTTCGTCTCCAGCCCCTGCAGGCGATCCATCCTCTGCATGTTGCGCTCGATTGTGGCCTGGCACGTGATCTGTTCGGCGCACTCGGCTGGAAACCATCCCCACTCTCCGTCACGCAGCCGCTCGCCTTCATACCAGCCTGAGAAGAGAAATGTTTGCATCAGACAGTGCTGTGAGAAAGCGTTTACCCCCAAACCAACCTGGACCTGTGCGAGTAAGAAATTCTTTGCTCATGATCAATAATCCAGGTACAAAGTCCAACAATTTTCAGTCAGGTCATCTGGACAGTTTTTCTTTTTTTGCTGAAACGTTTCACCTTCCATCCGGAAGGCTTCATCAGTCAAGGAAACACAACACAAAATTGATTCTTCCCCCAAACGGCTTACTCCAAAATGGAACAAACCAGTTATGTTGGTGCTAAGATGGTGTCTTTGACACACCCCCTGCTCTTGTGCTGGCCCTCTTCCTCGTCGGCAATCATGTCAAACTAGTTCAAAACCAAAAATGTCCATGCTCAACAATCCAGGTATACAATCCAACAATTTTCAGTCAGGTCATCTGGACATTTCTTTTTTTGCTGAAACGTTTCACCTTCCATCCAGAAGGCTTCATCAGTCCAACAAAGTTAAATCGGGTCATCTGGACAGAATTTTTCTTTTGTTGAGACATTTCATCTTTTATCCAAAGGACTTCATCAGTCTGAGGAGCCACAACAAACTCAGTCCCAAAAGCAGCACACTCTGTGGACCATCCAGTTTGCTGGTGATCAAATGGTTTCTGGGGCCCACCCTCTTCCCCGTTATTGAGCATGAACTTTGATGTTTTGAACCACTTTGTCTATGGATGCCTCAGAAGAATCGACGGGGATGAGGGCAGACTCCAGAAACCATCTTTTCACCAGCAAACTGATTGGTCCACTGTGGAGTGTGCTGCGTGTGGGACTCAGTTTGTTGTGGCTCCTCAGACTGATGAAGTCCTTTGGATGAAGGATGAAATGTTTCAACCAAAAAAGAAGCCGTTCAGATAACCTGTCAACTTTGTTGGTCTTTGCAAATTGGTGTATTATCTGATTTATTAGTTCGTTTGAACAAGTCACACTGGGTTCTAATTACTACCAGACCTGTAGAATGAAGAAATCACCTAGGTCGATTCTTTATTCACAAATGGAGAAAACGCAAAACTGTGGTGAACCTTCCCAAAAGTGGCAAAGCGACCAAAAATGTGCATCCATGACCCGTGCAGGAGGTCCCAAGAAAACCCAGAACATTTAAAGCTCTGTAGGCCTCACTTAAGGTCCGAGTTCACAATTCAACAGTAAGAAAGAGATGAAGAGCAACATGGGAGATTTTTCAGGACTGAAACCACCGCTGAGCAAACACAACACAAAGGCAAAGTCTCACATCTGTTGAAAACCATTTTGATGACCCACAAAACCATTGGGGAAAAAATTCTATGAACTGACTGGAAGGAGTGCGGTGGTAGTGTGATGGTCGGGGCTGCTTTGCTGCATCAGAACTTGGGACGACTTGCCGTAACTGATGAAACAGCGAATTCTAAAATCTTGAAGGAGAATGTCCATCAGTTTATGATGTGAAGCTCAAGCACACGGGTTCTGCAGCAGGACAACGATCCACAGAACAGCAGCAGAATTCCTCCACAATGATGTGAAAAACCCATCGTCAGATATCGCAAACGCTTGATCGTTGTTGCTGCCGCTGATGGAGGCGCAGCCAGTTATTGCAGTAGGTTTAGGGGGCCGTAACGTTCTCACATCTTTGTTTTGTATTAATATTAGTTTGATGATCTGAAACATGTAAATGTGGCAGAGAAGGGAGTGAAACGTCTTCCAGCACTGTACCTTTACTCTGGTCTGTTTACATCTGGATTGTTCTTTTAGCCCCAAAACAAAAGAAGAGCCAGTTGCTATGGTCACCAAAACTGAAAATGTACTTTATTTCGGAGCATATAGATGTAAAACTTCAAACACATCAGGTTTATTACGCCAAAGAGACCCGTGGTAAAAGGGGGCGGAGAGTGGGAGTGCATGATGAAAGGAGGCAGTAGAGGTGAAAAATTGGGGGAAAATTAGAGGAATATTAAATAAAATTAAAAAAAAAAACAGTCAGTGCAGCTGCAGGAAGAGCACGAGAGAATATCAAAACGCAGGGTACGTACTGTCCACATGCTGCGACACCAGAACCACATCAGCCACCTGCAGAGACATCTCATCCGGCTGCTTCGCTGTGTAGGTTCTGATCACCTCCACCTGGATGATGTCTGGGAAAAACAAACAAAAACAGCATTGTGCATCATTTCAGATTCATTTCAGAACAAAATCTTATGACAATGAGGAGTTGTTTCACTGCTTGACCACAAGGTGGCGCAGTAAGCTAAATTTAAAAAGCTTACTGGTTCTATCATGACTCTTCTTCTTGTTGACATTCTGGCCCAGAGCACTGATCCAGCGAGCGCGCTCATTTCTAAAAAGCACATTAACACCTTAATTAACTCATTACATCTTGGACATTTTAAATTTACAAAAGTAGCTGTGAAGGAGAACACCTGCGCTGAGGTGCAAAGATCAGAGTCAGAGCGGTTTATTTGTCATTTGCATCTCATGTGGTACATGTGGTGGAATGAGATTATGTACACAGGGTCCCGGTTACATCCAACAATAAAATGTAAAAGAAAAACAATAATAAGATCTAAGATATGAACTGAGAAAAACATAAACTAAAAATACACTAAGCACTAATAGCATAAAAACATTACGTTGAACAGATGAGCATGCATGAACACAGCAACATGTTGTCAAAGTTCATGCTCAATAATCCAGGTAGAAAATCCAACAAAGTTCAGTCAGCTCATCTGGACGATTTCTTTTTTTCTTATTGAGACGTTTTGTCTTTCATCCAAAGGACTTCATCAGTCCGAAGAGCCACAACAAACTGAGTCCTACAAGCAGCAAAACCACATAGTAGACAGGGGAGAGGGCAGGCCCCAGAAACCATCTTATCAGCAAACTGGTTGGTTCACTATGGGACTGTGCTGCTTGTGTGACTCAGTTTGTTGTGGCTCATCGAACTGATGAATTCCTTTGGATGAAGGACGAAACGTCTCGACAAGAAAAAGAAACCATCCGGAGGACCTGACTGAACTTTGTTGAATTATTTTGTTGTCTCGCATCCACCGCCACCCCACCCCCACCCTGTCTCCGCTCAGACAGAGGAGTGTTTTCATTCACAGACGACTCAAAGGCTGATTCTCAGCAGAGGACAAACCAGCTTCTGCGTTTGTGTTCGCTTCATAGAAAACAAGAAAGGGTGCAGCTGTGCAGGTCAGATTTCATGCAACTCAATATCATCTCACCTGCTCTGAAGGGCCCAGAAAGAAGAGGCTCAGGGAGGGATAAACATAGAGGGGAGGAAGGGGTTCAGGAAATTAACCAGGTTTATGGAGGTTCCTCTGTGACAGCTCTGCTGGGCACAAACAATATGAGAGCTGGTGGTGTGGGTCTTCAAATGAGCCTCTAATGGACCCTCGCAGACTGGACCAGTGAGTCAGACCTTGTTATTGCATTCCCACACATTGCATTTGGGTCACAAAGGCTTTAAATACTGAGCTAAATTATATAAATATCACTGTGGGTACACAGCTCTGATTATAATATGATTTCAAAGTTCATGATCAATAATCCAGGTAAAAAAAATCCAACGAAGTTAAGCCAGGTCATCTGGACGGTTTTGTTTTGTTGAAACGTTTTGTCTTTCATCCAAAGGACTTAATCAATCTGAGGAGCCACAGCAATCTCAGTCCCACAAGCAGCACACTCCCACAGTGGACCAATCTGTTTGCTGGTGAAAAGATGGTTTCTGGAGTCCGCCTTCTCTCCCCGTTGATTCTTCTGCGGCATCCATAGCCAAAGTGGTTCAAAACATCAAAGTTCATGCTCAATAATCCAGGTAAAAAAAAAAGAATCCATCAAAGTTAAGTCAGACTCCAGAAACCATTTTATCACCATCAAACTGGTGACAATGTGAGCGTGCTGCTTGTGGGACTGAGTTTGTTGTAGCTCCTCGGACTGATGAAGTCCTTTGGATGAAAGACGAAACGTTTCAGCAAAAAGAAACCATCCAGAGCACCTGACTTAACCTCGTTCGATTTTTTTTTACCTGGATTATTGAGCATGAACTTTGATATAATATGATGTTTTGACAATTAAAAAGTGACCTTTGGATTTAAGTGATACGTCATACGGTCTATTAAAACCTGCTGGATCGTCTTCATGTTCGACAACAACCATATTGGGTCATAGTCCAGAGGAAAACCCTTCTCATGCTCAAACACTGAAGAGTGATGTTTGACAACTGTGACTTTCCTTCCTGCCTTCATTTAGTCCTCATTGTACACCAAAAGGAAACTGCTTTTCCTCCTATTGTTGATGATAAAGGAATGGCCAACAAAACAAAGGCCATGCTCAAATTGGACAATTAACGTCTGATTCAGACCTAATCTGATGCGACTGACAACTCAAGCCTGCAGTTTTTGATACGCTGCATATTTTAAGCAGAGATTTACAGAAAACTCTTCTGGCATGAATCCATCTAAATGTTTTTCCCCCAGACAAGTCTAACCTGCAGCTTAAAGAAGTCTGTAATCCTCATGCATTATATTCGTCAAAACAATGGGTTAGAAACAAATCTCTAAATCAATGAGATTTCCTCAAACAAAAAATAAACTGAAGTGGAATATTATTGAAAATGTAAAAGCTCTGATGAAGAGCCTTGCTCGAAACGTCGCCTCGTGTGAATAAATGAGCCAAACGTGAAGTCCTGCAGGACGTAAGCCCTTGTTTTTTGTTTCTATATGATTGTCTGCTTTGTGCATAATGCCTGCTGTCAATGTAAATATGGATTTTTGTTCAATATTTGGAGAATTTATGAACAATTACTATCTTACCTGCTGTAGATAGTGTTTTTTTACAACCTCAGTTTGTAAAAAAGGATTAAACTGCGAGTTTGAGGAGGAACAGATTAAATAATGGCAGCAAATATTTTATACACGCAATGCCTGAATATTTGCATGGTTACTTGCAGGTGTGGATCGCAGCAGCTAACATGGCTGTCAGAATGACCATGTAATGTTAAAATGATGACCGTACTAAGTTTATAACACAGAATCACACGAAACACTTTGACATTTTGGATCCTGGAGTTGTTTTAAGACAGCATCAATCTGCTTCGATCTTGCTCTTGTTCCGACTAGCCATTAGCTCATCAGTCCTGTCGGAATTAAACTAAACTTCTCCAAACTCGAGTCAATCGACAAGCTTTCCACAAAGCAATATATCAGTTGTTAATCGCTCTGAGTTCATGTGCATGTTAAAACATCTCCTTGATTTTTGAATTTGTAGGCCCTCACAAAAAATTTTTTTTGAACATTCAGTAACTCAAAAATTAAACTGTTCAAAAGTGCAAAATAGAAAAAAAAAGAACAATTTAAAGCAAAAATCCTTAATAAAGACAGCAGGTCTGAGCTGAACAGAACAGACTAATATGATGCAAGCACTGGGTTTGTGTGTGAACAGGTGACTTGCAGAACTGGTGTGGACCAGTTTACCACTCTGGCTTTGGGTTACTCGTGACTGTGTTAATCATTTATTTCAAGAGAAGTCCTTTTATATACAAATAAGTCATTTCAAGCCAGTAGTCTTATTTTTTTTATCTAATTTTTATTTCACAGAAAACGAGCGTAGCTTCTTCTCATTCCTCACAGTCATCAGAGCTTCTTGCTGGAGGAGGCAGCTGCTCTTTGTAACTTTGGACAGCTGACCCTCCTCACCAACATCCACACATATGTGCATAAAACAAAACAAACAGTCATGGCAGGCTGCTGTGCCAAAGCAGCTGAAATACTTCAATAAGTGTTAGCGGAGCGTTCGTGGAACGTATTTAGGCGTGTGAGGTATGTGACTGCTGCGTGTGCACAAATATCAGGTTTGCTCTCTTCCCCTCTGAACGACTGAAGAATGAGTCTATTCATTGTAAAGCTTCCTCTGGCTTTTAGCCATTCATCCGAAAGAATAAAAGTCGGCCGCGATTCATAAATCCACTGAGAACGGGTCGAGTTTCACCTCTGAGAGGCCGGAGCAAAAAGGATTCTTTCACACGAGTAGATAAAGAGTGATGACAGTCTCCCGAACCTTCCTTCCTCTGGTTTCCATCTATGCTTCCCTCTCTCACTCTCTTTCTCTTCCACCCGATCAGTTTGTTTACTCGCACTATTTTCGGCCTCCCACAGAACGCGACTCGCGACACATCACACTGCATCTCTGCTCAAAGAGAAGACGCCGGGGGAAGAGGGAACTATTCCCGTCTGCAGCTTTCACATCACTCTATAAACGAAGGCAGACATGGAGGGCGAGCAAAAACAATGCAAGCGCCCAGCAGAAGGACAGACTCCGTTCTGTGACAGAGGCGGTTATATAATGTGTGCTGCTTTCTGTCACGCCTGTATATCTGATGCTATTTTGCTGCAGACGTCTGTGGCTGTTCTGTTCCAGCAGAAAGGCGCTATTCACCGACTCCAGACTGGACACAGAGCCAAGGTCACGAGGAAGACACAGAAGAGCTGTTACACAGATGTCCAAGTCTTCTCCTGTCCAGCCAGCTCAGTGAATTCCTGACACTTTACTCCGTAAATAGGATCAACGATCGCCCGGATTCTTCACCTTGTTTAGGCCATGAACAACACACAGGTACAAAGACAGAAACTTAACGGTGAAGAGGCAGAAACAGCCGCGTAAAGAAACTAAAAACATTCCCATCTCTGCAGTCTCACTTCCAGACAAACAAATCTGCTTTCAATCACAATGTGAGGAATTTTTCTTTGGCGCTAAAGTCAGCGTTCAAGGGAACATTATGGACTTAGGTGTGAATGTGAGAACGACTGGTTTTTCAATGTAGTATTTTTGTTTTTCCAGACAAAATGTCACAATTGTAGTGGACTAGGCCCATGTCAAAAACTAAGTCTAAGGTCAAAAATCTTGACCTTAAGAACCTTGTGGGACAGGAACTGTCATTTCATTGATTTGAATCCAGAAATGCAGGTTCACCCATCCTGAGACTTTCTTTCTTGAAGATTCAAGTGAAAAGAACACTCTCTTTTTATTATCATTACTATTTTACAAATGTTGATAATCAAAGTGTCTTAGTTCAAACCATTTTAGATGTTGCAGTGAACTAATCAATTTTATTAACTGTGTAATGATTTTTATTCTCATGCAAAATTAGAACTCATGTCAAAGCTGTTACAGAGTAATTATGCCTTTTCTGATTTCTGCTTTTGAATGAGCAAGTGTAAGTTGGTCCAAGGTTGGAGTCAAACGCAAAACAAGTTGTTGGAACGAACTATCATGTTTTTAGAATCCTCTCAGACGTAAATATAGAGGTTTTTGGCACCTGTTTCTAAACTCGCCAAAACAAAACTCTCTCTGTCTGTGAGAACATTTCTGATCTGTTTCATAACAATTCTTGCTGTGTTCTAACCTCTTACGTCACAAAACACACCCCGTCTGGTCGGTTCTGGCCAATGGGAATACTCCCAAGAGTGAACCGGGAAACAGCTCTTTAAATTGTCGGTACTTCCTGGTCTACTCAGTTCTGTTTTCTGCACAGTTCAGTTCTGTTAGAAGTTCTGTTAGAGGTTCTGTTCGGTTCTGTTGGATACACAGTCCAACCAGTTCTGTGAGAGAAGCTCAGTTCTGATGGAGATGGGAAGATCCTGACATGACAACCGAGCTCTTCCGAGGTTCATGGGATTATAACATTTTCCACTGAGGTGAGCTTGTGTCGGACAGTCTCGCCGCTACTCCGGAGGAGTAACAGCATCCTACGGAGACGCTGAAGGGTGCGTTAAACGGAATCTCGCCTGAAGACAGCTCCAGGTAAAAGAGTCGATTCCACCACCGAAGTGTACCGTAAGAAAAGCTGAAGAAAGCCCAGAGAGTGCCGTTCTGTTAACACACTCCCTCAAACCCCATCTTTTACTCTTCTCTAAACTTCTTTCCCATCTTTAAACTTTCTCAAGTAGAAATTCTTCCAGATATTTTAGAAATGTCTGTGTAAAATGCTCACCCACATCCATGTGGGTAAAAGATCATAATTGTACAGTTTTCATAAATGTCTGTGGTGAAGCAACGGAAAAATCATGGCCGTATGATTTTTCCTGATTGATTGCTTATGTTGTTATTTTCATAATTTGCCAAATTAATGTAAATGTTTGATGTTAAATTTTGATTCTGTAAATAAATGACCGCATTCATTTTGATGGGTCAAATATAAATGACGTCTCACGTTTGCATTTCCTTAAATTCAATGCACGTTTTATTCAGTCCAGAAAAATGAGGAATCCGTGTTAAATGATGAATATATCTGAGCATCTGTTCATCTACACAATTATGTGCCCTTAACAAAGTTAAATTATGCACATGCCTACAATTTTGATAAGTCCTCTTTCTAATATAATCCAGCAAAAACCAATTGTCTCTCTGATGTGATTTCTAACTAAAATACATAAAACTGTCTTTAAACTTTATTAATTGGGGGGTGTTACAGACACCATTCAAATGTCTCATCGTAAAACAATTTGTATGTCACCACATCATTTATCTTTTGAATTTCTTCTTTAAAAAAAATAGGGAGGACCCTCCTTTATCTATTAATTAAGGTACTCTGCTCTGATTGGTTAGTTCAGGTCACCTGATCAGGCCTAGATACCACTTTTAATCCAATCTGTTAAAATTCTTGATTTGAAAAAGTCCTTCTAACTACATGAACTGTTTTAAATGTAGTGAACTTTGCTGAAAATACAACACTATTTAGCTTCAAACAAATACAACAAATAAATCTGATAAAACCTAAAATACATTTTTTTTAAAGTGAAACACATACAGCTGTTTTCTTATTTGTTATTTCCAACAGTGCTGAACATGGCAGGTCTAATATTTTTGGAATACTATTGCGTTTAACCGAAATTTAATTGACATTAATTAAATAATTACTAATTTAATCAAGGACCTATGTGGAATGTGCACTTCTTTTCATGTTTTGTATTGTTTCGAATAAATTATATGTTCTCCAAATGGTCAAAAATAAGATAAACATTTTTATTGTCTAATGGAAAAGTGTATGAATATAAATCAGTACAAAAGAGTTTTGGACTGATGATTCATTATGTGGGTACACCTGTACAATTTAACTATTTGAACATTTTTGGTAACTTTATAAACTAAGTTGACTCTTTACTGAATAAATAATATTAAGACGAACTGGCTGACTCACAACTTGTTCAAAACATAAATATTAATTTATGTTAACTTGCTTTAATTATCAGAGCAACCCGCTGAACTAATAATCACTTTATTAAACATAAATTTCATAAAAACAAACGTGAAGCCTCAAGTTTATTAAACAACCTAATAAATTTTATTCTATATGATAATTAATTGTAGCAATATTTAATGTGTCTGATTCTGTTGCTTATGTGTCCCATATGCTTCATTTAACTCCTAACAAGCAGTATGTCCATGTCCACCGTCGCTGAGGGGCTTGAATTGTGAATTTTTTCTAGTTTTTAAGTTGAGTGTTTTTCAGGACTGGAAGTGAACAGGGGAGTGCAAGAAAACCTTTGCTGCAACATATTCAAGTAGGTAGGAGTTACATTGTGGAGAAAAGAGTTGTGATTGTTTGTCTTGTCCAAGGCAGCGCAGAGTGATGACCCTGGCGAGCAAAGGTCTGAATTTTTTTCCACCACCAGGTGCACAGGCAGAGCCAGGCGGTGGTCGATGGTGGCCTTGGCCTCTTTAATCTTAGGCCACCCCATTGGCTACCCCAGTTATTTGAGGAAACTATACTTTTAGGCAATATATAAATAGAAATAGTAAATTCCTCAAGTGATAGGGTTGGCTGGTTTACAAATGTTAATGGTGGTGGCTAGGGCTGAGCGATATGGACCAAAATTAATATCTCAATATTTTTCAGATAAATGGCGATATACGATGTACATTTCAATGTTTTTTTTTTCTTTCCACAAAGTATTTAAAAATATATATTTCTGAGTCAAAGCTTAGTCCCATTTGTCACACAGGCACCTTTATTAACAAACAGCAACTGTACAAAATAAATGTCTCAAAAATAAAATAAAGTTTTTTCCTGCATAACAAAATCAAAAACACAGCTGTGCACTTAAAATTTAAACAGAAAACATACAGAGTAAACGTGACGAAAGGCTGACTTGCTCTTTAAAAAGTCTGATTCTAATGAAGTTTATTCATTCAACCTTTATTAACAAAGCTCTTAGAAAGACCACATTGTTGTGTAGTTGGCTTGTTTACTGAGCTAGGTTCTGTTTGGTTATGGCTTGTTTCTTTCTGAATGTCATGGTTCCTATGCTCATGAATGCACCGTGGCTGTTCCGATGCTAGTGAATGCACCACTCGGTGTAAAGTGCCATGCTGCGTGTCGTGCGTTGGAGATTTTTCTGTCCTGAGAGAGTCAGAGAGGTTTTAGTATACTGTACTTATAAGTAGTATAATTATAATTTATAACAAGTATAATTATAACTATGTAGAGTAAAAGACTTTATCGATATAGTCTCATTTTATATCACGTATGACATTTGCTCGATATTTTAAAAATACTGAGATATCGCACAGCCCTAGAAGTCACTGTAAAGGTTTCTGAGTTACTTATGAATATGCATTTGTTTGGAGTTGGTTAAAAATGGCACCTATCCACATCAATCCTGTCAGAATTAAAGTATCTACCACAGGTAAGATGTTCATTGCCCATAATCTATCCACAGAACCCCTCTCAAAAAGAGCTAAACTACGGCTTTAAAGGTGCTCAACCTCTTGCCTACTCTGAGTAGTTGTGGAAACCCTCCAGCATGTGTTTAGCTGCTTGGGTAAAATGTACCGATGCCTGGCACTCAGCCTCCTGCACACTGGAGCACTGAATGAACCGAGGAGAAAGGGGGGTCCTGGAAAGTGTCCAGTGTTTTAGTGGCAACTCACTTTTGTTTAAATTGTTGTCTAGCAACAGCCTAATCCTGAGCAGGCTGTTTCCCACGACTGCCCCCTCCCCTCCCTTCCTTTACACCCCACCCCTACTTCTACTACTTCTCCTCCCCTGATCCTTCCTAACAGTGTGTCTTCAGAAAGCAGCCTGTGTTTCCACTTTTTTTTTATGACCAGAGACTGTTTTCTTTCATTCATCCCAATTTAGTGACCTAAACCCACCAAGACACAGTTTCAAGTGTTTTATCAGCAGCCTCGATGTCCTCCAACATGAGGCAAAATGGAGAATTGGAAATACCCTCTGTCTATTCATCCATTTTGTGAGCATGATAAGTTGAAAAATAAGTGGGGTACTGATTTTTCTTTAAGTATGTGGCTGCATATGCAAAAGAAAGGTCCCTATCAAATATTGGGTTGCCATGTCAAACTCCAAGATGGCCACCACTGTATGTATGTGTATATATATATATATATAAACCTTGTGAGCTGGATGACTTAAAAAAATAAGCAATAGGCCAACTTCCTTTCTGGTGTGTTGCTATATCTAGGCATAAAAAAGGTTATTTTCAAAAGTTGGGTTGTCACATCAAATCCAAGATGGCCACCACTAGGGGTGGGCGATATCTCGATATTTTTAAAATATCGAGATAACTTCATATGCAATATATAATGAGACTATATTGATATAGTCTTATACTCTACATAGTTATAATTATACTTGTTATAAGTTATAATTATCCTAATAATAAGTATGGTATAGTACTTTGTAAAACCTCTCTGACTCTGACTAAAGGCTCGCAGATAGTCGGACGGACCTCAGTCTGTGAAAGTCCGTGCGTATCGGATTAGACTTGAAGCGGACACCCGCAGAGCATGTCCGTGCAAAGCTCAATTTTTATGAACGCATATGCATACTCAGTGTCGCACAATAAACTGCCTGGCGATGGACTGTTTTGTATGCGATACCAATGTATTAAATTCCCCTTCTTCATCCCTGGTCTGGTTTTCATTTGTTTTTGTTTTTTCCAAGAGGCAAGTGATCTCTTCCTCCTTCTTCGTTTAGTTTTCTTAGGCTGCCTTCAGTTTTTAACTATCATTCTGCTGCTTTTAGCTTTTATCTAGCCTTTTGCTACTTTTAGCTGCCATTCTGCTACTTTGAGCTAGAATTTTTATTATTTTAGCTAGTGTTCCATTTCTTTTTTCTTTTTTTTTTTTAGCTTTAACAAGTTTCAGCTTCTTCAGCAAATGTCAGCAGACATTCAACAATCTGCATTCGCACTGCATTTTCCCAAATAATGCCACTTTTTGTAGTTTACTATAAAACTGCTGGTGATACTAAAGATTATACCAATTCGAGGGACTTCCGGCTGAATGGCGGTGAGATAAGGTGTGTTTGGGTGTGCTCCTACAGAATTAGCCTTTTCTCTGATTAATGCCTGGGCACTTTTTCCCGAGGCCGACAGCAAACAATAGCTAACTTACACACTTTACATAACCCTCCTATTTGGCCATTAAAATGCCACCAAAACCGATTAAAGGGGTAAGTTCGATCCACGCTCACCTGCGGCCTAATCCTCGTAGTGAAGCCTCGAGCTGTCCTGGATCACCTCCTCCGTCTGAGGGCGACGTCAGCAGCCTTAAGCAAGAAATACTTGTAGCTCTCCGAGAGGACCTTGCTGCTATAATTAAAGCAGAATTCCATGCTGTTCTGGGTGAAAGTCTCTCGTCGATTAATGCCGAGCTGTCCGCCTTCAAAAAGGAGCTATCGTCTGGGCTAGCAGCGGTGCAGGAGAGCTTCACGGGGCTAAAGCTAACGGTAACAGAGGTGGAGAAGTCCGTCTCCACCTGCACTGACGACATCGTGAGCCTCCAGAAAACAGTTGACGTCCTTACTAAGACGGTGGCACAGTTGGAGGATAAGTGCGATGACCTGGAGTCCCGGTCTCGACGTCAGAACATCCGCATCATTGGTGTTCCGGAGGATGACCCATCAGCGGCGACAACGGCTGCGGTATCTCGGATGCTAAAGGAGGCCTTCGACCTCGAGGAGGAACCGCTGCTGGACCGCGCTCATCGCATCCCAGCCCCCAAACCGAAAGCAGGCGAGCGGGCCCGTCCGATTGTAGCTAAGTTTCACTACCAAGCGGACTGTGTGAAAATCCTGGCGAAGGCGAGGGAGTTGCAGCGGGTCAAAGTGAACGGTACGAATATCTTCGTTTTCCCTGACTACACTGCCAAAACGGCCCGGGCGCGGGCGGCCTTCACGGAATGTCGTCGCAAGCTGCGGGACATCGAGGGGGTTCGGTTCGGCCTGCTCCACCCGGCCCGGCTGAAGATCACGTTTGAGGGTAATACGCGGGTGTTTACCTCTGCTGAGGAGGCGAAGATTTACATTGAGTCGATTACAAAATGAGCATTACAATTAATATGATCGATCTCACACTCAGGAATGTCATATTATTAGTCATTATTATTATTCAGGTTTGAAAATTTAATCAAAGTGTTCTGTCTACACTCACGGACTTATTTGTTTACATTCAGGGGTTTAATGTTCTGAATTATAATTAGTATGTTTTGTTTACAATTAAGGATTTAATGTTTAGAATTATAATTAGTGTGTTTTGTTTACAATTAGGGAT
>NC_056503.1:33703728-33717615 GCF_014905685.2 Nematolebias whitei | reverse complement strand
AAAAAAAAAAAAAAAAAGAAAAAATTGGAGAAGTCATGTAAATTTTGTATAATGTATGTAATGTCAATTATATATTCTCCTGATAAATAAAAATAAAAAAATAAAAAAAAGATTATACCAATTCACTTTGACCTTGACCTTGCTTAGACAAGCTATTAGCACAAAAATCCAGTCAGAATCAAACTATTCCTCAAAACGGAGGCTGTTCAAAAAGGTATCTGCAACAGGTAAGATGCTATTTGTTTATACAAGTTTTAGAACCCCACTTCAAAAGATCTGAGCTGTTCTTTTAAGGTCAGCCAGAAACATTTCAACAATATCACCAACACAAGCCATTTTTTATCTATGGTCAAATTATGAGGTGTTTTATTTAGTAAACCTATAAAAGTGAGCTGACAGTGTTTAGTAATGTCGGATGTGCTGTTCTGTCTCTGAACCAAACAGTCTGAACACATTCAGCAGTTTACCCTAATTATAAATTTGTTATGCATCTACAAAGTATGTTTTTCATGATTTTACGGAGTTTTGCTTTCGGAATCAATACACCCAAACCGATGAAACATTTATGAAAATAAAAGCTAGAGTGGTATACAATCATTGACGGATATCGTAAAGTGAATATCTCCACACAAAACTCGTTCCACATTGGAAAAGCACTGCTTCTGTTTTGAGAATACAAAGGGAGGTTTTCCAGCTACAGAGGAATGAGAGCAAACAGGCCTCGAGCCTAAGAAAACACTGTCTAACAAAGCCCTGAACCATAACAGATAATTACAGTTTGAACCGTGCAGGATTGTGTCTTTGTGCATGTAAACAAATATGAAGGCCAATGTAAAGCAGAGCCCTTTTGTTTTTGTTGGTTATGTAATGTAACATCCTCACTTTTCGCTCTAATTGCTGTACAAGGAAAGATGGAGTTAGGGAGGCTGCAATTTGAATGTATGAATCAAAGCTACAGACGGAGATTTGAGGATTAAAAAAACGTTGTCTGTACATTTTTCAGTGTGAGTTAGCCTTTTGGCTGCACGTTATAAACTGCAGCAAAAGAGCTGTGCTGTCCTTTAAACAATCATCTGTTGCTGTAAGTCTGCTTTACAGTACAATAAAATGCTTAAAAGGACTTTA
Organism: Nematolebias whitei; assembly: GCF_014905685.2. NCBI lineage: Eukaryota > Metazoa > Chordata > Actinopteri > Cyprinodontiformes > Rivulidae > Nematolebias > Nematolebias whitei. The sequence goes on along the minus strand of NC_056503.1, from coordinate 33,716,490 downwards.
TTTTAGGATGGCACAACTAACAAAAGTGAGGGTCATCTGTTTTCAGAGCAGACGTAAGAAAATATCCCTTAGACTTCAAAATGAAACAGAGTGCGTAATGGAAAAGGGAAGTAATGATAGAAGAGAGAGGGGATTTGCTGAGTTCAAGTTAAAAGGCGTTCTGGGGCAAATAAAGAAGATAAAAGTCCAAACTTTTTTTTTTTTTTTTCTCACAAAGATGAGCAGTATGACATTTTGATTATTAAAAAACTGGAAAAAAAAAAAAAAAAGAACCGGTGTGTCAAACGCAAACCAAATCGTCTGCTGCACAAGTAAAAACATGCTAGAGTGACATTTTGTCCGAGGCTGAGATGATTCATCGCTGCCTGAGGGGGTGTGTTGGAAGACTGTAACTGAAATCTAAAGAAAACGGCACAATAAGGAGGAACGACTGTAACAAACAAAAGCACTTACAGCAGCTCTGTTCCAAGGACCATGAGCACCTTTGAATTTGAGTGGTTGCTGCTGAAACGCAGTCGGAAGAGATGGTTGGCACCAGCTTGGCGAGAGCCCAGCATGCTGGTGGGGCTTTTGACCGGAGACAGGTTGTGGTCTTCGGACTGACAGGTATTCACTTGGATCTGGTCCCTCAGAGCATAGTCGATCACAGTGTAACTGTCCTCACTGAAAACAGGATAGAAACACAAAACGCTTAATTGTTTCTATTTTACTCAGATGTAATTCAAACTCCTGAAAACAAGAAGTCAAACTGTGTTGTGAACTGCTTAGAAAATGTATTACTGACTTTAGTTTCAAAGATACAGCGACTCTGATCTTTGTTTTTTGCTTATTCAACATAAAATAAGTCCACCACTACATGAAAACTATACCATATTTTCCGCTGTAAAAGTCGCACCGCCGTATAAGTCCAAAAATGTCTAATAAAGTGGAAAAAAACATAAATACGTCACTTTGCCGTTTAAGTTGCATTTACTATGTGTCATCGCTGATGAGTCATGTTTGTTATGCATCACCGCCGACCACCCAGAAACGTGGGCTGGTGTTGTGCCAAAAATCGATTGGCTGCCAACATAGCGGCCACGGGAGCACGCATGAGAGGACTTTAACAAGAATTTATCAAGATTAACACGTAAAAACAATTATTTGTTTGCTCAAAATGATAGTAAAGATGTGTCTCAGTTTAACTTTTCCTTAATAAATGCACTTTAATGGTCAAATCAGCTGCATTTATCCTGGGCGGCGCAACGAAATGCAACTGATTTGACATTTGCTCCAGGAGTTCCAGAGCAAGATGAAGGTGGTTATATGGCAAGCCAAGTGTCTCATTAATAGCCACTTTTTATGAGACACTTGGCTTGCCATAATTCTTGAGGACCCTCTAGTGGCTGAAAATGGTAATGTTCAATATTTTTCATGTCAGAATAAATGAAATTGTCAGATCTCAGCCAAAATTTGAGTTATAAATATGGGGAAAAATATATTAGTCACTTCTGTGTTTAAGTCACAGGATTTGCAAATTTATGCAAAAAGGTGCGACTTATATGGCAAAAAATACGGTATTTCATCTCACAGACTTAAAGTATTTGCTCAAAGTAAAAACAGACTGTATGAAAACTCACAGAATCTGGAGGAAAACTGCAGTTTCACAGACAAATGCACTCAGTCAAACATAATTTTATTTTCCAGTGTTTAGCAAAAATGGGATACAAAATTCAAAACATGAGCAAAAACTGTTATTTGGGCTTCTTTATGCAATCTATAAGCCCTGTGATGGACTTGCAACCTGCCCAGGGTGTACCCCGCCCCTCGCACAGTGATTGCTGGACATGGGCACCGGCGACCCCCGTGACCCAAAATGGAAGAAGCGGGTAAAAGATAATGAATGGATGGTACCGGGAGTTGAACCAGCAATCTTACAATCACAGACCCACCTTCTCTAGCCTCTGTGCCACTATCCCCTTATTAGAAGTGGTGATTATTTTGAGACTTTAGTACCTCAGGTAATAGACACTTAATGCTGGTCATAAAGACAACAAAAACATTTTTTTAAACCATGCAATGACACTTTTCTTTTGCTTCACTTCAAATAAATAACTTAAAAATACAAATAAAGCAACATACGAAAAAGAAAAAGTACATACTTTAGATGTTTATGCACACATAAATTAGTGTCACAGGTTCCAAACAATGAACAAGTCCATATAAGCAGCTGTCTGTGTCTTTACAATAAATTCTCCTTTAGTACAGATACATTGGTTTCACAGGAGCTCAGTACCAGTTGAGCAGAACGGTTCTGATGCATGAGTTAGTTGGAAACATCTGGAGTGGACTGTGAGTTATGGTAGACTTAACACGCCACTGAATCTGGTGAAAATGCATGTGTGTTTTGCATCATACTCTATTATACAAGAACTAAACTCGAGTTCATACATTTCATGGACCCATTTTTGCTAAACTTGTCCTTGTGTAGCAAAAACTGAACAGTACTTTAAATATTTAAATAAAAACAGATGGTTTGAAATGTGAAATATATATGTATTTTATGTGAGCCAACATAAATGTTTTGCTGGCACAGCATACCCTTGAAGTGCAGATTGTACAGCGTGGAAACAGTATTGTCTGTGTTTAAAGACCATACAGGTTTCCAAACGTTTAATTTGTCAATCTAAAGGAAAAAAATAAATTTTATATGGTAGCTAAAACAAAAGACAGGACAAGAAAGATGCTTACGTGGTATATTTCAAAAAGGAGATGAAATGACGGTCTGCAAAAAGCTAATTTTTTTTCTATAAATGAAAGTAATAGAAAATCCTCACTGAAGCACTATTTTTTTTTAAAGTCCATTGTAAACATGACAGATGCTGAACACTTTTCAGATCCTGCATTTTAAACCAGATAAGAATGTAAAAGTTGTAAACTGTCCCAGTAAACAAACAATTCACCAACTCTCTTTTTTATATAAAGTTAGTGGTGGGCACGGGTCCGCTAATCCGCTAACAGCAGAACTAAGTAACATTCCGTTTAGCGGATTAGCGTTTTTAATAACTTTGAAAATGTTTAGTGGAATTAGCTTACGCTAAATTTAAATCTGATAAATTGTAGTCTGCTGACTTTTTTTTTTAAGATAGACCTTTGCACTAAAAACATTCAGATGATTGGTGATTTACACAGAGCAAGGCTATGCAGAGTTGAGCTAAGCTAAGCACCACCCAACTGGTGGTGTCGCCACACTTTCAGTGCTTTCCCCCCTCATATCTACCACAGTCTCTGACTCGGTGTCAGTTTACAGCCAATAACAGAAACTTTAACATAAATGAAGCACAAACTAAACTAAAACAGGAAAATATCATGACAAACCCATTTTCACACTCAGAATCATTGTAAATTGTCAGAAACACTGCACACATAATGCATACCCAGCATGCTTTGCAACATTCACACAGTCTCTGGGACGTGACTCTCTCACACATTTCACACTTTATACTTCAATACAAACGGATTTATCACCGGGAGAATATTTTTCGATGATGCTCATCAACTTTGTAGTTAGTTTATAAAAGTCGTTAACAACAAAGAAGATTGCCAAAGTGAGTTAAATCATTTTAGTAAATAACACAAGACACAACACACACTGAATGCATCACTCTGCTTTAGCACAGTGAAGTTCTACTTCGCCTCTTTGGTTCTGATGGACCGGATTAATTTGTGAAAGCTCACCTCATGGACGCTTTACTTGTGATTTATGAACCGTTTTGAGTTGTGTCCACTCACAACGTTGTCACATTACAGACAGTCTTACTGTGTCAGCGACAGCAGTGTATGATGTTAGCACTTTAGCGTTAGCTTCTGCTATTTTTTTTTTATTTGTTTAGCAGTTTAGCACTAGCAAAGCTATTTTTTTAGTTGTCAAATTAGCAGTTAGCTGTGCCCACCACTGTGTAAAGTTTAAACAATGAACAAATGTTAACATAGCTTTAAATGTGTATTTCAGTTTGCAAAGCAAGATTAGCTTCTAAGCTAACAACCTAACTTCGGCTAGTTGCTAGTACTTATAACCATTATATAACTTAAAGCAGAGACTTTTATTTTACCCAAACCCCTTTTAAAACATTTCTTGGGCTTTCTGTAGATCATATCCACAACGTACACAAAGTTTTATTAACATTTAATATTGTCACAATATCTTAATAAATGCTTCTCACACAAAGTTGCTAATCCACAATAATTGACCCCAAACTAAAAAAGGGTTATAGTTTGTACAAACTGGCTAAGTATTATTGCTGTGTTCAGTATGGAATTCAAAAACATAATTAAATAGATGGTATTCTACAAGGTGATTTAGCAAATTATTAAAATTTTGAGCTATATATTTAAAATGCTTAAAATAAACATTGTTTGCTCTTTATTTATATTCTCCTGTGTTTAGAATGAATTTCCTTTTTGGTTTTAAAGTTAAAAGTCTAAATTCCATGTGATAAGCATTAAGTGCAAAATTATAAGTACATTACAAGTATTTTATCCAAACTGCCTATGCACATGTTTTTTTTACAGATCTTCACTGTTCACCAAAGAAGTCCTTTATATAAACCAAATTAAAAGAATTCCTAAAGTTGGGAGGGGGGGGGGGGGATAAAAAGCCCAATTACTTTAATATTGATCTAGCTACAAAACGTTTAGATTCAGTGGCATTTCAGTCCCTGACCGCTCTTTAAGTAAAATTCCAAGGATACCATTTCAGTGACAGCAGTGTGTCTCATGGGTGGGGAAACATTCATGTGTGTGTGGGCGAGCTGGAGGGTCGTGTCAAAAATTTGCTACACGGTCAAGGGATGAAAGTGGGGAACTGGTTAAAATATCAAAGTTTGACATGAAAATGATAAACTTGTAAATAATCTGTATAGTCAGTGCTCTCAGCTCAGGCACCGACAAACCTTGATAGAAATAAACACCTTGTAGTTGATATGAAAATCTCTAGTGAGATAGCACAGGCATCTAATGTATGTTATCACAACACTAGCAGCCACCACATTTCTTATGTACATCATGTTCTTCAGCAAGCAAACAGAACGAGTGCAAATCCTCAGATAGACGCAGAGATCAGACTCCAGATGAAGCATGCAGGCTGACACATGAGCATATGTCGCCTACTGTTCTAAGACAGGGGTGTCCAAACATTTTCCTAGGTGGGCCAGAACTATCTGGGATATTCAGCAAAACTGCTCAGGGGACCACAGTTTTTGAAACAGCTCAGGGGCCGGACATCCAGAGATTAAAATCATTATGCAAATAAACCATTTTTATTTTCTTCTTCTTCTTTCAGCTGCTCCCTTCTGCAGGGATCGCCACAGCGAACTAAGTCGCACGAAGACTTGGCAGTTATTTTTACGCCTGATGTCCTTCCTGACGCAACCACAGACCACCGAGCTACCACAGCCCTCTGTGTGGAGCAGAGAGCTGCCATCTAGGACACCCGGTGGAGCAGATGGTGGGGGTTAAGGGCCTTGCTCAAGGGCCCAGAGTGGGATGAATGAGGGTGGGTGCATCACCTACCCCACCCACATTTTTGATATTGTCGGTACCGGAACTTGAACCGGTGATCTTTCGATCACAGGCCCACCTTCTCTAACCTCTACGCCACCACTTCCCATTATGCAAATAAACCAAAGTTTACAGTGATCCGTTACCTTTTAAATTTGTTACTTTTATTGCATTGAATCATAAATGCAATAAACAGAACCCAAAATCCAGAACCCAACAAAAAAATATATAAAATAATTCTTTTTTTAATTTTTTTTTTTATGAAGTGGGCCAGATTGAAGTCACCGTGGGCTGGAAATGGCCCGCTGGCCACCAGTTGAATAGCCCTGGTCTAAATGAAAGGACTCTAGGGCCAGAAAAATCTGAATTTAAGAAGAAAAAATAATTTAAAGCGTGATTTTTTTTTCCTCATTTTTAACAACTTGAATATTTTGAAGAAAGATTAAAAGTTTAGTTTAAATTCTTGTAGATTCAGAACATTAAGCGCCTCATAAATATTAATCTTTTTTTTTGTTTGTTTGTTTGTTTTTTTAAAGAATTTAATTTATTTGAATTTTTGGGGGGTGGGGGGGGTGGGGGACTATTATTTGTTTTCTTGTACTTTGAAAGTTCCTTTTTGTTTATTTTCATAGGCAAAAGCCTAAAATGAGTTATTTTAAAAGGGGGTGGAACTTCAAATACCCATATGGTCCATGAATGGCCCAAAAAAGGTCATCAAAGTTCTGAAAAACAGCTGGCGGTCACTGAAACAAATTCATAGAAGGTTTAAAGGGACACTGATAAAGTTGATTCATTTGTATGTTGATGATCCCACTTTATATTTGTTTAAAAATCTCCAATTTTCCCTCATCAATCATTTAATAAACTGAAATGATTTTCTTTGAAAACACTTGCTATATTTCACCAAGTTTTATGAATTATCATCAAAATTCTACTTTTTGGTAGGTCAGTGAAGGTTTGTTGTAGGATAAAGGGATTAATTATAGCTAAATTTTTGTTTTGTACTTGATTTCGCTCATTTGGAGAAGATTATTTTCATCAGTTTTGCTGTTAAACCTTAAAAATTTAAAAGTGTCAGCATTAAATCTAAAGAAGGTCTACATGTATCTGCATCAACCTCTTAAGCCTGTGGGTCAAAATTATACCATTCTTTAATTGCAGTCGAGGGCTGCAAAAAAAATCACACCAAAGGCCGCAAATGGCCCTCTGGCCGCACTGTGGACGCCCCTATTCTAAGAGAAAACACTACAACATAAAATGCTCATATCTATGCCCTATTTGAAAGAGGAAAAACAAGCTTTCTAATAAAAACAGCAAGAGAAGTTGGTTAGAAAGCACTAAAGATGAAAAGAAATGTAAATCCTGCTAAGTTTTAAGACACTGATACAGGAATAGGAGGGAAGTGAGGAAGAGAAAGGAGCCAGCTGGTGAGTTATGCAAGTGTTTCTGCGAGCCAGAGAGCAGCACTTTCCTGGTGCGTGACAACAAACCAGTTTGACATGGGGTGGGTTTCCAACTGTTAACCCCCGTTCTAGACTAGTCTGAAGACATTACAGGAAGTAGATCTGATAAGGAATTGTTTTACCTTTCTTAAATTAGCACACAAAAGCACATTAAATCAAGATCAAATACATCAACTAGATTCATCCAAAGACCAGATCTCATAATGTAAAATGAAGCTACAATGTTTTTGCAATTATCACTGAATGGAATGTTAATATACTTTATATGACGTGTTTAACACTGCTAGCTATTCTTTTCTATCCAAAGTGGATCTTCTGAAATGTTCCTTAAAAAAATCCAAAGAATGATGAGCACAATCTATTTTTTAATGTAATTTAAAAACTATATTGTAGAGTTAAAGATATAAATCTATATTTTGCTGCTGTGTAAATGTGGTGGCTTGGAGTGTGTGACCTCTGCCTTCTGACAGATTTTAAAAGCAAAACAAACAAGAAGGTGAAAAGGATCCAATATGCTTGACGTAATAAAGATAAGAGAAAGAGCTGTTGTATGAACATGCACAGGAGCGGCTGCGACCTGCTGCTGTCTGGCCTCGTGAACTCCTGGTGTGTTTCAGCTTTCATTACTGCAGAGGGAGTGCAGGAGAGTGGCGTGCCAAAGCTCAACTACAGCCCTCCCCTCAGTACAAACCAATATTATAACAACGTCTCCCTTTCAAACTAAAATGCACTGATTCCAGAGCACTCCCATTCCCAAATCCCTTCTTCAAACACAATCCTGATACCACACACTGCTGGAGTCGGCCGTCCCGGATCAGGTTCTCAGAAAGAAAGAAAAAAACGCAATAAGGAATGTTGTTTGGTTCCTTTTTTCCATGATTCTTGGGAACTTTTACTCTGCGAGAGGAATGGCAATCAGAGCCAGCAGACACATGAGGCTGGAGGAAAAGATTTTTCTACAAAATTTACAAGCATGTGAGTGGACCTTCACATAAATTCGAACCACAACAGTTCAAAGAAGTCTACGCACATCTTCCTCCTTCCATTGTGCCATCTTAGGCGTAGGTGGATACTATAGCAGACTCACTAAGGTGACAATGAAAAAAATGTTCTAACCCCAGAATAACATCAGGTCTGCCATATTCAGACAAACAGAATGTGATTTAAAATATAAGATTAGCACATTAAATCATCCCAGATTTTCCTGAATCAAAATATTTGGAGGTTTATGTTGAATCATGTTCAGAGATTTGGAGCAGAATTCTAACAAAGTGAACAGATTGTAAGTCTAAAGTATGACTGTACTAGCCCAAGCAGGATGAAAGCAACACAAAAAGAAAGTAAAACACATATTGTCATGTGAATCAACAAAGTCCATGCTCAGTAATCCCAGTGTCATGTGCTTGTCATCATCATCTAATCTGATCAGTTTCTGTCCTCTGGGCAATAAAAGAAAAGTGAAAAGAAAATTGTTTTCTGGCGATTTTAATAAAGTTTTAAGCTTTTGTTCAAGATGTATACATGAATATCACTTTGCCACATAGAGTGTAAAAGAAAACAAGAACTAAACTAAATAAATCCTGTCCACTTGAATGGATAGGTTAGACATTTTGAAATATGATTCCTTGGAATTATTATGAACAAATTATATATATATATATATATATATATATATATATATATATATATATTGTATTTTTTTTTTTTCCCCGTACATAGCTTTTTAAACTGCCTCAATTTGGAGAAATTAATTCAACCTTTATTTAAACAGATTAGTCCCACTGAGCCACGAGGACTCATTTACAAGAGAGACCTGGAAAACAGAAGTTTATTGTGACTGAACTGGTGAAGCCAGGTGGTGCGAAGTAAAAGTAAAACGCTGTCATCTTAAAACAACCCTGATGTCACAAATTGTACATTAAACCTTTACACTACCATCACTTTTACATTACCTAGGAGGGAGTAAGGTTCTTTTTCTGGGTTTTGTTAACGAGTGAGGGAAGAACGGAGCGGGAGGTTAACAGATAGATTGGTGTAGTGTCTGCAGTATTGTGGACTCTGTGCCGGTCCGTTGTGGTGAAGAGGGACCTGAGCTGCAAGGGAAAGCTCTCTGTTTAATGGTCAGTCTACGTTCCTATCCTCACCTAAGGTCATGAACTCTGACTGAAAGAACAAAAATGCAAATACAAATGGGGTTGAGATTAATTTATTTCGCAAGGTGGCTGGACCCTCCCTTCAGTTATCTGAGAGAGACTCGGAGTAGAACCGCTGCTCCTTGGCATCGAGAGGAGCCAGTTGTTTGTTTGGGCATCTGGTAAGGAGGCCCTTGAGTGCCTCTCTACAAAGGTTTTACAGAAAATTATCTATTAGCATTTTTAGGAGACTGCGTATTTAAAAGCACAAATAGCAGAAGTTTGCTGTAGCATTTTGAGTGCAGCCTAAGGCACTTCCAGCGAGAATATCATATTATTTCTGCAAGAACACCAAGTATTGTGAAAGTGATGGTGACGTGAAGGCTTATTAAATACGCTTTGCATTAAATTTTGTTTCAAAACATCAACACTCTATTTAAGTCTTGTCCTCACCTGGACCAGCTCATCAGTCTGGTCAGAATTTCTCCAAACTGAGGCCGTTCAAAATGTTACCAACAGCAGGTAAGATATTAATTTGTTATACCCTTTCCTTACCGAGTTCCCATTCAAGAGTTCTGAACTATAGCCTGAAGTAAAAAAAGTGCAACATAGTGTAAAGGTATAAAAATTTGGAGCTCTTCATTTATTAAAATAAGAGATTAAATGAGAGGGTGTGCCTATACTTGTGTGTTATTTGTATCAAGATCTCACAAGTATAAACGAAGAAGAATGCCACCACCAGGATACAAAGGACTTTGACTTGAACCTGAAGTCAATATGCTAAGACAATAATCCTGTTTAATTGCACAGGCTTCTGCTCAGTTTCAGAACCTCGTTCATAAAGAACTGCAGAATCAGAAAGAAATGCCATCTGTCTGTAGAGCATCACCTTTTTACTTCATCATATTTGTAGTATAACTTGATAAAAACAAAACATAAAAATTTCTGAATAACTGTCTCTTTCCAAAAGGGGTTTTCCAAAGCAAGTTCAAACATGACTAAGGAAAAACAAAACTGAAACACCTTGCCTCCTGGGTTTGAGGTGGCAAGTGAAAGTCCAAAGTCTTTGACGTCAAGTTCACCCTCACTTGTGTCAGCGCAGTTCATTTAGGAGAAAATCCTTCAAACCAAGGTCACAGATAAATCACACACAAATGACCAGAATTCACTGGATAACACAAGTCGTTTGCCTCACCTTTTTTTTCTGGTGACGATGAGCACGTCGTTGAAGAGGAGGAAATAGACCTGCTGGCGTGACGTTCGCTTCAAGAAGAGGCTGCTGTCCTCCACAAAAGTAGTCAACTCACCTCTCTTTATCATCCACCTGGAGGATGAGACCAGGGGGAAAGGCTGGAAGAAAGACAGGGCCATGATTTTAGAACATCACTCTAATGTTGGGTCTATCAGTGCAAGTCACAGTTTGTGGGAGTGTAAGAGTGGTTGTCTGTGCAGAGGGAGAATCCAGCCTCCAGACATCTGTGAAGCACAAATGTCCCAGCAGCTATTTCCCACACTAGTTAGACACACTTGTGCGTGCCAGGCCTTGTGTGCTTAATGATTTTCAAGATCTATGCCAAATGTGAGACACCGTTTTGCATCACTATAACTGCATGTACAATATGTATGGGCAAACATGGCAATCAAAAACGTGTATGCTTAACGTATGATTAGAAACATTTGTACAAATTTTTGTAAAACATGGGAAACGGCTACTTTGTTGAACAAATCATTACTTAGAACAGTATGTATTTGATTTAAATAAGACATTGTATTTGATTTTAATAAGACATTTGACACCTTAATTCATAATATATTTGCCAATCCCAAACAGTGTGTTAACAATGATGGCAATAAATCATCTATACTTAAATTAATAAAGGTGTACCACAAGGCTCAGTTCTTGGCCCAGATTTGTGTCTGTCACATTTATTTTAGCATTTGCAAAGAGCAGAAGCACATGAAAAAATGAAAAAAAAATTGTAAATTTTCTGACATTATTCGCTCTGTTATTCTTTTGATAGCACATTGACTGTATATGAGACGAGTGGCAATATTCTTCTGATCTGGTAATTAAATAAACAAGTAGATACCAGTACCTGAATAACTATTTACATTTTCCAATTTGTGCTACATTCAATGCCCAAAACAAAAAGCTTGAATTTTATGTTAACAGTAACTAATATGAAATTTTTCTTTTTCTTTTTTTTAATAAAATACATCAGCAAAACAATGTTGTACTTGAACTCATATAGTTTGAGCTTCAAAAGTACTAATATTGCAAAGTAAAATAGTTGAAAGTAGAATTAGAGCTCATAGCATGTAATGTGAAAGGCAGAAGCAATTAATTGTTCAACTACATTTCATGGCAACAATAGGAGATGATGAACAAATCATTAACCATCCACTCGGCTTATAATACCAACATACCAAAAAAAAAAAAAAAAGTCATTTTATACTTTTAATACCATATTTTAGTGTTGATCAGCCTTTTATATGTGTGTTTTTGGTGCATTTTATTGCTACCATACCTTTATTTTGAACTCCAGCTGAGAGTTGATGGTGTACATCATTTCTGTTCTCTCCATAGTGCGAGCTCCTTCGTTGCACTTTCGTACCACCTGAACACACAAACACATCATCCATTAAAAAACATTTGTCTGACTTCCATCTTTTTAGTATTGGTGTTAGTATGTACAAAGTATTTTAACGCATAGAAATGCCCAACCAGGGACTGGAGTTGTGAATTAGCTGTAGCTATATACTCTGTGCAACGCATCAGTCACAGACTTGTTCTGTTCTATGTTTGTGTGCACTGTTCCTGTCAAACTAACTAACTAACTAACTAACTAACTAACTAACTAACTAAGTATAAGTATTAGTACCACAATACCATAAAACAGAATTTTCAAAATGCACTGACAGTGATATCAATCTAATACACTATTTTTAAATTAATTGATAATTAGTGACATTAGGGCTGATTTATTCAATTTATATTCAACTTGTATTTTTTTTTCTGTTGTTAGAAAATTGTTTTCTAATTCTTGGCCAGGATTATGTCATAATCTGTGTTTTTTCAGTATTTACTTTTCTATTTATTCTCATGTTTATTTTTTATGGTGTTTGGTTTCCTGTATTTTCTCTGTGTTCAGTTTGTTTTGCTGCCTTCTTGTGTGTCTGCCATTTTCAATCATTTCCTCAGTTTCCCATTCCTCGGTCATGCCACGCCCATTTCCATTTGCTCCTCATTTCATTTAGCTCAGCTGTTTCTCATCTCATCATCAGCCTCACTTCATATAACCTTTCAGCGTACAGTCTAAAATTCAGTAGTGCGTTACGCATTTTTCATGCCACTTCCTGTTTCCGCTGTGACTTTTAGAAACTCTTTGTGTTGCCCTGTAACAACCCTGAATTATGTAAGTTTGCTGTCACAGCAGCTTTTTGTTTTATTTATTAAAAAAAAAAAAGTTGAAGTTTTGAGCTCTTCATGTCGGTCTGAATTTCCTGGTTACAAACTGCCAACCGTGACATGGTGCCACAAAACCAAAACAAACTGCAATTTCAGTTAAATAACAAATCATTTATGTTTAACATTTGCTTGCGTCCCATAATTATTAGTGCAATAGTGT
>NC_056503.1:33684194-33703628 GCF_014905685.2 Nematolebias whitei | reverse complement strand
ATAAGACTAATATATATATATATATATATATATATATATATATATATATATATATATATATGTGTGTGTGTGTGTGTGTGTGTGTGTGTGTGTGTGTGTGTGTGTGTGTGTGTGTGCATTTAATGGCTAATTGTGAATCACAATTTAATTTTAAAGTTAGAAAACCAGTGTCTCATTGCTCAGTGCTAGAAACTAATGTAACATGCATCTTTATTGTGGGAAACAAAGTTAATTACATTAGTCCCTCGTTTATCGCTGGGGGTTCCGTTCTAAGTCCACCCGCGATAAGCGAAAAACCGCCAAGTAGGAACAGTAGTACAAATAGTAAGTAGTAGTTTATTTTAGTTATATATTGCAAGAGTGTGGGAAGTGTTTAGGTGTTTTAAACCCTTCCTACACTCTTGCAATATTCTAAACAATGTTTCTAAGCTCTAAGCTCTCTAAAAGAGCACAGCGTGCCATGATCTCTGCTCTCTCTGCCACCTGCCAGGGAGGGAGCTTCTCCCTGCACCTGTAGGCTGCACAGATGCAGCAGGTGCTAAATAATTTAAAATAATTTATTTTAAATTTAAAAAATCCATGCCTATCGTGCGGCTCATCCATCAACCAGTCAATTGTGTGTCATGTCTCCGAACTTACTTTGAAAAACCGCGAAAGACGAACCACGAAGTAGCGAGGGACTACTGTATTTCAATTCCTATTTTGTGGTCAATACTGGTTAAAGACATATATTAATAATACATATAAAATAAATAAAGAACAATGAATATGTTTATGGACCACTCAATGGTTTCACGTATAAACACTGACCTTGCTAACTGCCTGCAAGGCCTTCTTGCACTCTTCATATCGTGCTGAGTCTTTAGGCGTCTTCTGGCAGATTGTCTGTAGTGCAGAGATTCAGGACACGTCACATACACATAAATATCCTGCACATATAGAACACTTTTCATGGGCTATAACTCCTCCCACTCATCCCATTCCATTCATGTTTACCACACTCCCACCAGCAGCAGCCTAATAAAATATTGAAGCTGTGGGAAGAAACGAACAAAAATAAAACTTTCTCAAGATTCAAAAATCTGTGCGAGTACGAGCATAAAACCCCAGCACCTCCTGGGAGAGGACTGATAGAAGGCAGAGGGGAATAAAAGTCCAAGAAGAGGAAAAACAAATGAAGGACGGCAGAAACATTATGTGGCCAGAAGAAGAAAAAAAAATGTAAGTGAAAAAATAAACGTTAGAAGAGGGAAAGTGGAAATAAATCTTTTTTAGGTTATTAAACAATGATGTGCGGTCACAGAAACATCTCTGAGGTTGGAACCCGCCCAGTGGAGAATCACATAAACAAAGTGTTGCGTAACAGTCAGATTTTGACATTCCAGTTTGTGCTACCGTTCAGCTCACTCACATCCATGAGCAGAGGCAGACGAGTGATCCTCTGCATGGGCAGGATGAGGAACGAGATCATGGGGAGATTTCTGCAGTCTGGGTGGCCCTCGATCCTGGTTAGCACCTCCTTAAAAGATGGATTCTTGGAGCTGAAGAGAGGAAGGAAGTAGAAACTAGATCAGAAGAGTAATGATGGTGCGCAGAGATAAAAGACGGGGAGGGGAATCAAGCGCGGGGTAGAGCCCGCTGGCATGTTGGATCAAATCCGTTGTATGTTCGCTCGGTCACTCACATTAACTTCTGCAGCGTTCTTTGCTGATAGACCTCGTTAGAGCAGTACGTAACGTACGGATCAAAGTTGGACTCAGCGTGCCTGCAAATGATGTCACTGATGTCATCGATGACTATGTTGTGTTGGTGTCTTTCCTCCAGCTCGGTAAAGAACCTAAACAGTGATGAAAGAACAAAGGTATGTCAGGAGTTAAGACATCATTGAGTAAAAACCATCAAATCCCCCTCCCCAGAGAGGAAAAAATACAAAGTCAGGAAGGTGGAAGTGCCACTGACACCTCGCAAAAGGAACTCTGTCTTTAAATAGACACAATCCAACATTAACTACACCGCGGAGACTTTTCCACTTCCTGAGCAACACCAGATGGCCGATGGAAGGACACGCCATTTGTTTAACTCCAGAAGCACTGAAGTTGAACCGTAGAGGTTTCAGAGAAGTGTTTTTACATGTGCGAGCTCAGGTGACAAACAGGAAGCTCAGATTTTGTCTTTGACCAGTTGGGGCAGGTCTGAGCCGGAGCACGGGGATCGTTCAGATTGTTTGTGGAAAGCTTATGAAGAATTCAAGTCTTACTCGTTGGGAAGATTTTGAATGCTGAGCTAAGAGAGGGTTTAAGCTAACGGCTAAAGTTGGCTTGCTGTTGTCCTAAAATAATTAATCTAAAAAAATGTCATGGTGGCTGATGCGAAAATGATTTTATACATTTTTACACTACTGTCAAGTTTCAATTATATGTTAGTTATAAGCCCAAAGCTGCACCCAGGGCCGGCCCAACGCATAAGCAAATTAAGCGGCTGCTTGGGGCCCCGGGGCCACTAGGGGGCCCCCTAAGTGGAATTGATTTTTTGTTGTTTTTGTTGTTTTTAGTAATGATTTCTATATGATTCTATTTAATATTTTAAGTTCTGCTTTTGCAAATTGTTGCATACATTTACACCGTTTTAAGAACTTATTGTTCAACTTTATATTTATTTTTGAAACCGTTTTACGTGATTTCAATTGTTCATTTACATTATTTAAGTATTTCCTTAATATTTTTTTTGTCTGTTTTTGCACAATTTGATTTATTTGTATGCATCTAAGTTATGTTATCTGTTTGTTGTTGATCTTGCACTACAAATTATTTTGAACATTACTGTTGCAGTTCTTTGGAACCAAAGACAATAAACCAGATGACACTTTTGCTATAAAATACATTGTGTACTGGTGTTTTTTGTCTTTTGGTTGTCCTTACTTTAAGTACCACTCGAGCGCACATGTCAAACTCAAGGCCCGTGGGCCAAATCTGGCCAGCCATAACCATTTCTGTGGCTCTCTACACCCTAGAGGGCCACAAAAACAGAATTTCAAGATAACAGTTGTGTGCTTCAATATTACTGTATCAGTCAAATTAAATCAGTTTTTAGTTTATAATGCCAAATTACTCAAACATAAAATATTAAATTTTAGAAGTAGTCATCAAATGCAGAGAAAGTTATATTTTACCAGTTTGTTAATAGGTAGTTTTATCAATACATTTTATTATGGCTGGTCTTTTGAGGACATTCGTTAGCTTGATGTGGCCCAAAATGAAAACGAGTTTGACACCTCTGCACTAGATGATGTCATACAGGATCATGTAAAAAGGGCTGTCAGAGTTGCAAAGAGTTTATGTTTGGTGGGTGAATGATCTGATCATCTGACTGTTGATTGCAGTAATCCACATTAAATAGAGGGCCCCAAACCAAATTTCGCTTAGGGCCCCATGGAGGCTTGGGTCGGCACTGGCTGCACCAGAAGTGCTCTAGCAAGCTGTTGCTACAACTTATTAACAAAAAAATATTGTGTAAATAACCAGACAATTGGCATTGTATTGTATTTTAAATGTTTATAAAATATCTTTTGCATGAACTGTTGTGCACTTATTGAAAGTGAAGCGTTTTAAGATGCCTCAATCCACTTTGGTCTTGGTCCTGCTCAGGCTAACCGTTAGCATTTCAGTCTGATCAGAAAAAAACATCCACTGGTAAGATAATGGTTTGCAAGCTTTCCTCAGAAACAAACATTGTACTTTAAGTTTCTTTTAGAAACATTGTTTCTAGTGACCAAGTACACATGTAAAAAAGCACACACTTTTGTCACCAGTCCATGTCCTACAGATTTTTTTTATTTTTTTTTATTTTAAGAAGCGGTATGCTGATGTCTCCTGTCACTGAGATTTGAATAGTGATTGTTTGTAATATTCAAGATGTGGTTTTTTTTTCTGTACTGGAACTAAACAAAGAACGCAAGTAAGTTTTAATGTTTTAGATGCAAGATATTACAATGCGTAGGTGTTACATTGTGTATAAGCTGAGCTGTCCCTTAGTGATGCTGCTATAGACTTAGACTGCTGGAGGACAAACTGACCACATTTTTTTCCACTATGCTTTTCTTTACTTACTCTGCTCAACCTGATTAGCATTTGTAATTATTTTTTTCTATCCTTAACATGTGTTTTTGTCTTTCATGTACACCTGGACCTATATCTGGACCTGCCCTTCTGTGTTTGTTTGCCTCTCATTCCTGTTCCTCTCAAACCCAGCTGGTCAAAGCAGATGGAGTTCTGCTGGAGGTTTCTTCCTTTTCAAAAGGGAGTTTTTCCTTTCCACTGTTGCCATTGTGCTTGCTCAGGATGGGAGACTGCAATGAAGTGAAGATTCAACTTGTCTGTTGGTTTCCTTTAGAGAACTTTGCTGGTTGGCTTTTCTATGTATGTGTGTTTTCCTGAGACAACTTTGTTGTGATATGGCGCCATATAAATAAACTGAATTGAAAATTGAATAGGAACATATGAGATATTTGTTTATCATTTTTTTGACTTGTCCTGGTGAGCAGATGGAGCAATTTTATCCATCACCAGGTGCATAGACAGAGTTGGGGGCCACCATAGATTAATCATTAGCCACCCCAGTGGCCATCCCAATTATTTGAGGAGACTATACTATTAAGCAATATAAAAACTAGTAATCTTAGTTTCCTTAAGTGATAGGGGTGGCCTGGTCGCTTTTTGTCTTTAACCTTTTTTTTTTAATTAATGGTGGTGGCCATCTTGGATTTTGACATCATAACCCAGTTTTCGAAAGGAAGCTTTCTTATGCCTAGATGTAACGTAGCTAATCAATTTCAATTCAATTTCAATTCACTTTATTTGTATAGGGTCAAGTCACAATAGAAGTCATCTCAGGGCACTGAACAGAAACATTCATATATAAAAATAATATTAACAAAAACATTAATAAAAATAATAATAATTTAACATTATTTATCTGAGGAGCTGACTGCTTTGAGTTTAACTCCATCACAGACTCTCATCTTGAGCAAGCATGAAGGTGACAGTGGACAGGAAAAACTCCCTCATGAGGAAGAAACCTTTAGCAGAACCAGGCTCAGGACAAGTGGACATCTACTTCGACTAGTTGGGTTTGGGAGGAACAGATACACAATGGCAGGTCGAGAATCACATTAAGCTAGAAATAGTATCTAATGAAAACTATTCAATTTAAACAATTCATTTTAGTAAATTAGGCCAATTTGTTCTCCAGTAGTCTAAGCTTAAGACAGCATGACAAGCCAACCCTAACTATAGGATTTATCAAAAAGGAAAGACTTTAGCCCAGTCTTAAAACTGGACAATGTGTCAGCCTCAAGGACAGAAACTGGAAGTTGGTTCCAGAAGAGAGGAGCCTGATAACTGAAAGATCGTCCTCCCATTCTGCTTCTGGAAACTCTAGGGACCGCGAGTAAGCCTGCAGTTTGAGAGTGAAGTGCTCTGTTTGGAAAATATGGAACAATAAGATCTCAAATATAAGATGGAGCTAGGTTGTTGAGCGCTTTGTAGGTTAGAAGTAAGATTTTGAATTAAATTCTGAGTTTGACTGGGAGCCAGTGGAGAGAAGCTAAAACTGGAGAGATATGATCTCTCCTACTAACTCCAGTTAAGACTCTGGCAGCAGCATTTTGGATCAGCTGAAGACTTTAAAGAAGTATTTGGACACCCAGATAACAAACCATTGCAATAGTCCAGTCTAGATGTGACAAATGCATGAACCAGTTTTTCTGCATCATTTTTAGATAAGATGTTTCTAATTTTATGGAAGTTGGCACGTTGCTTATTATTCAAGTTATCACGCTCACAACATTCACGGACCGACAGACAGACGGAGGGTATTTCCAGTTCCCCCTTCCACTCTGCGACTGGGGACCGAACAGGTCAATGCTGCTAACATTCAGCCTGCTTCCCCTTCAGATGCAAAACAGCCTAAACGCACACCACAAAGAATATGTTGCCAAGAGAAAATGAAAGCTTTAAATCAGGGTGACAAGAACAAAAATGTGCAGAATGGCTACTAACAAAAACAGGGTTACACTATTTGAACATTTTTAAATAACCTTATCAACTTTAACTCATCTGTCACTGTTGTTAATTTGTTGGGTTTTATTTGGTGTATTGAAGAGGGAAAAGGTCCTTCCCAGAGGATACCATCACAAACAGTGTCACACCTGCACAGAAAAACACCCATTCTCTATCAGACAGACTACACAAAACCAACTGGAAGGGAAATATACACCTTTTGTTTTGAGAAGTTAAACTAAAAAAAACACAGCCTCTTGTTTAACCAGTACTGTGGTGTACAGTCATACATTAGAGTTTACGTGAGAAATGAAAGTGAGTGGGGTTTCAGCATGTCCAAACACAGGATAGAATATTTAGGGAATTTACAAATATCTCCATGCAAACAAAGATAAAATGAGATCTTCACAGATGTACAAAAAAACACTCATAAACATTCACACACGTCTGGTGAGCTTAGAGGAAGTCTTCAATATAATTGTACAGTAGGAAAAATCTTTCTTTAAGAAGGCGGCTGCAGATGTTGTATGAAATAACATCAGCCCAAGCAACGTTTTTAGTTGCTCGTTGTACGTTTACACAGAAAATGCCACTAAATATGTTCAAAATAAAATCTACAAAAGTTCAGATATTTTCTGTTCTGTTGACAATTATTATCTTACCTGTTTTAGATTAATTTTACAAACTGTCTTAGTTTGCCAAAATAATTTCATTGTTAACAAGCTAACAGCTAGTTTGAGCTGTAAGCACTATTTTATAAACTTTGGCATTGCTGCCTGACATGTGACATTTTTACACAGAATTCTATCATTATCTTTAATGGCACATAGCAGCAACTGTTAGCTGTGGCACTTCCAGTAAGAATATCACAGTATGTCTACTAGATCAGCCATGTCATGCAAAACTGACAACTGTCTAAGATTCATAAAATATGTTTTGCAAGAACTGCGCTGAAATGTCTAAGACTGGAGTTGTGTTACATTAGCTGCAGTCATCCTTGATTAACTTGTTAAACCTGTCAAAAACAAAATCGTATTACCATCTACAGGTAAGATATTGCTTTCATAACCTTTCCACAGAACATACAGGGTAGGATATGATGGGGGAAGTTATGTAAAGGTCATGGATGTTTTCATTTACTACTGTTAAATTAATACAGAACCATGTATGTGAAGTCGAGTCTCTTTGTCTACTCAGAGAGGATCCTGATAACTTCTGACATCTTTAACAACTGTGAGCTGTGAAGCAGAGGTCGTCATGACCTCGCCTTTGTTGATGACGGGTATTTAAGCTTTAGCCCCTAGTATACTGCCGCGTACATACGTGTTAACGGACGTACGCGTGTACTGTACGCAGACGGTTCAGACTTCGTACTCCAGCGTACACCCCGAGCAGCTGCAGAGCAGCTTCACAGACAAGGGGCGTTTACCTTTGGGACAAATTGTGGTCGCCGATTGGTCATTTGCTGACACACCTACTTGATTGATTGACAGGTCGGAAAAAAATTTTAAAAAGCGAGCGCTGGCAGCCTCAGCTGCAGCGGTGTTCTGTGTTTATATGTTGTTAATAAAAAGATCTAAAAAATAAATAAAAAAACAGGGAGCGCTGGCTCTACAGCCCACACATCAGACCAGCCCAACAGGAAATCTTCAGACCCTCCCGCAGCCATGCTGGACCTGAGTTTAATTCGCTCGAGACAAATTCCTTCATTTCTCACCATTTCAGTCATGGCATCAACGGAGGAGGAAGAGATCACTTGACTTTTGGCAAAAAAAACAAAAGAAAAGGCCAGATCAGGGATGAAGAAGGGGAATTTAATACATTGGTGTCGCATACAAAACAGTCCGTCGGTGGGCAGTTTATTGTGCGACACCGCGTACGCGTATGCGGTCATAAAAATTTGAGCGTTGCACAGACATGCCCTGGGGGGTACGCTCGTACCTCTGCGTACGTACGTGCGTACCTCTGCGTATGGACGTATGCGGCAGTATACTGGGGGCTTAACTCGTTGTCCACAGGCAGACCTTGTGATCAGGGCTTCATATAACATCGTGCATGCCTGTTTTCAATGCTGCACCCCCTTGCAAGGATTAAACCTGGGTTGAAAAGATCTTCTCACATTTCTGTTTGTGGCTTATTTGATTAATGAGTTGATGACAGGATAATTAAATTGTCCAACAGGATACTTTGTTTCAAACAGATGAAACGCTGGCAAGTAGTTTTTTACTTACTCACTGTTATTGATTTTTTTTTATTTCTATTATTATTTTTAGTGTATGTTTCTACTTTTGTGCAGCTCTACCCCCCCCCCCCCCATTTTTTTTCTTTACTATTATTTTTTTCAATAAGGCTGTTTTAACATGTTCTAAACAAATAGTCATTTTAATTTTACTATGTCTTTTCACCCCAACACTTACTAGCTTGCATTTTGCATTGAAATAGCAAGAATAAATGTTATTTTTGTCTGTGTTAGTAAAACATTGACTAAATATAGTCCGAACTGAAGACTACGTAAAGTCAACTTCCTCAACAGCTCTTGTGCTATTTCAAATAGCTGAGGCAGCGCAGATTATTTTAGCCTCAGCTTTTTGAGTGCTTTCATACATTTATAAGGTTAATGTTCGGAAGAGTCATCAACCAGTTTACCCACGTGCAAAACTAAAATCTGATGGACAAGTCAACTTCAGATAACTGAAGACCAAACTCTTCGCAGCCAGCTTGTTCCAGCTCTCTTTGATTAACATTTGACTTCACACATAAAAACAAACACGAGCTCTGCGCAGTCGAAACGGAACCGCTTTCAAAAAGAAAACTGCCCCACATGAGAGAACTACAAGAAAATGCCATCACATAATCCATCCATGCATCCATTTCTTCTTCTTCGTGGGTGGTGGAGAGCTGGTGTTTATCTCCAACCACCACTGCGCAAGAGGCAGGGGACACCCTGGACTGGTCACAAGTCCATAGAGACAAACACTAATACTCATTCACACTTTCACTCACACCTAAGGAGAATTTATTGTTACCAATAAACCTAGCATGCGTGGTTTTGGTCTATGGGACGAAACTGGAGTACCTGGACAAAACCAACAATGAGAACATGTAAACTCCACACAGAGAGATCCCAGACTGGGAGGCAAAGCTGTCATGAAGAACCCCCAAATGAAGCCTAAAACTGCCAACCAGCTCAGAGAAATAAAAAAAAATAAATAAAAACTACAAAAAATAAGCATACTTTTTGCTGGCCTCACAGACGTCTGAGATGTTGGAAAACAGGTGGTGGTGCTCGGTCTTGGTCATAGCCTCACTGAGCTCCGCCGAGTTCTTGAACATGCGGATGAGAATCTCCAAACTGTGGAGGTAGGAGTGCTCCGAAGAGATGACCTCAAAGATGGCCTGAGGGGAAAAGCAACAGAATCAGGGTTGTGGGTTCACAGTGAGTCAGGTGATCCGTGGAGTGGAATGTGCTCCATCATCAGCATGTCTCACATACCTGCAGGCTTCACTCACGCCAGGAATGTTAAAGACAACCACGCACTCCTAAACGCCTATGAACACGTTTTTTGTGTTTTAAAGTATCTTATGTAATCATTTATGAGCAGTCGCTCCACTCTACTTTCAAATGATTTATCTTTGATCAATTTTAAGTTTAAGTGCACCTCTGATACGTTAATGGGTTTTTGATTAGAGTAGCAGAATATAAAATACCAGAAAGAGAAGCTTCTCTCAGTTCTTGATGACTCTAAAACGTGTTGCAAAATTAAACTGTAATACGCAAAAAAAATACACAAATCCTACCTCCTGTCGTTTGCGTTCCTCCGGCCTCAGATGATCTAAGAGGCCACTTTTCTTGACCTAAACAGAAAACATTCATGAACATTAGTTTATTCCAAGTCAAGAGACCTCTTTATTTATCACAAGGCTGTGTGCTGTTATCGTTGTTGTGAGATAAAGGAACATTTAGTATCAATACTGAATTTCTAAGATCAAAATGGACAGGCCTTGTCTTCAATTTGAAAGAGATATTTTGTTGTCAGCATAAAGCAGAAACCAATTTTTGTATGTTGGTATGCAGCTGATATTTATATACACAAGCAAATCAATTTTATCAAACAAAGTGAAGGTGTAATGCTATAAAATTAAATGGTCTTTGGTAGGAACAGTAATAACATTGACATTTAGAAGTCTGTTTCTGTTATGAACAATAAATATCTTACCTGTTGCAGAACACTCTTTGAACAGCCTCAGTTTGACAGAATGACATACTGACAGATAGTATCTCACTAGGTGGTGTGTCAGGGGAATTTAAGTAAAGGTTACGAATGATTATCACTAATGTTAAATTAATGTGCGCGAGTTAGAGAGTTGTTTTGTCGCCTGCATGCGCACGGAGGTGCACCTGATTAACTCTAAGGCCTTCGCCGAGTCTGTAAGCTGGAAAGCCGAGGTCGTCTTGACCTCGCCTCTTGTCTGATAAGCACTTCTTGCCTCACAGTCTGGTGCAGCTTCTCACTGACGAGACTAAAAGCATGGGATTTTTGCACATCTGTAAAAGCTTCCTCGTGACCTTCTATCCTTGCAAGTAAAGACAAGTTAAAAAAATCTTCTCGTGTCCTCAGAGTGGCTTATTTGAGTAAACAGATGATGAAAGGATATTTATTTATCCATCCATCCATTCATTATCTACCGCTTGTTCCGAAGTCGGGTCACGGGTATATATATATATTTATTTAGGGTATTTATTCAATAAGGATATTTATTGTGTTGGCGACACAAAATTTCAAGAAAATACATAAGTTTTTGTTGCAGTCTCACTAAGTTTTCAGTGTTTACACTGGTGGTGCATTCTTGAGCTGTCACTTTTTGAACATCACGTCTCTTTGTCTGGTGCACAGCTTGCAAAATTGTATTCCAAGTTATGGACATTATTTTGTCGCCTACTTCCGCCCGCTTTCTCAGCCACCCCCCCCTCGTATTTTGGAGATGAAGATGGGCAGATTGAGACCAGTTTTGGACGAGTATTATTTATAATCAGTGTGGGATTTTTTTTTAATCTGGAGCTCTTGTGCAGGTGTGAAATTGTTCAAAACTGAACAGTCAAAATTAGGCGCCTCTGTGAATCACGCAACGGTATCTTGAACACCCCCCCACACACACACACACACACACAAATGCTTCAAGATGGAGACTCGCAGTGAGATGTTATCTTAACAGCTAGTCTGGGCAGAGCCGAGACCAACGTGGATTGCTTTGTCTTTAAACAAGTCACACCTCGAAAATTTAATGGCAGTTCATAAACCTTTATATTGACGAAAATTTGGCGTTACACAGTTGATTACATAAAACTGGCTGCCAGATGATGCCTCATGATGCAAAATTAACAACAATTTAATGGTTTAGAAAATCGTATTTTCATGAACTGCCATAATTTCTTTGGAGATTTGAGTTGTTTTAGGACTACAACAATCCACTTTGGTCTTGGCTCCTCAGACTAGCCATTTTCTCCAGTGCTATACGAGAAGCTATCTACAACAAGTAAGATATTTACTGGTCCTAATCTTTCCACAGATCACAACTTCAGAACGATCTTTAAGGTTTAGTTAAAAGCGTGGCTCTTTTGCACGTTTTCCCTCATCCAGGTGATGTGGACAGAAGGATTGCACATAACCAGTTAACCAGACGATGTTATCTTCCCTACAAAGGTTCCCATCCTGCTTTGGATGAATCATTTTCCTTTGACAAGGAAGTGATACTGCCTCCTCCAGAAACGCTATCCCTCCAGCAGAAGTGTCTGCCCCTGAGTATTCGGCAAACAATGAGAACAAATAAAACTAACAAGCGCCTCACGAGATTGGTCTTTATTTGATTTCTTCCACATGTAAAGATAACTTGGTTAACGATTAACCATTTTAGAAAAACCTCCACTCTTCTGTTTAAAACGTGGTGCTATGCAGCTGATTTTTTTTTTATTTTTTTTTTTTACAAGAGCAACTTTCCTTTAATTGGTGTCAAATTAATAAAAAAATAAACTTCTGAATTATACTTTGTGCTCCACTGAAGCAGTTTTGACTGGAACATTGTTGATAATGTGTTGTCCTTTAGCAGAAATGTACAAGCTGAAAATGTTTTGTTTGTTTTTTGGGGGTGGGGGGGCTTAAAGCTGTACTACAAAAAAATACAAAACTTCCATAAAAAGAGTGAATGTCAGATTTGCCCCACCTTCAAAAAACTACCAGCTGTAAGAAAAACAATAAGAAACTGGTGGATTAAACGTCCTCACATACTCCAACTAATAAGTGAAGGGTGGAGCTATGCGAGTTTTACCCATAAGGTGTGACAACCTGAACATCCAGTTCTCGTCTTATTGGAATTTAAAAATAAAAATGTTCTAACACTTTGACAGTAACATCATGAGTGCCATCATTTTCCCCTAAAATCAGAAAGACAAGTCAGAGGCGTTGGCGTGAGACTTCCAGCAAGACGAAACTCATACCAATCCACAGCTGTACGGCAGCTGGGATGGAAAACGAAAGCATACTTCGGTTTTCATCCGTGTCTTGATGTAAGCAGAAGCAAAGATGTGCTAAAAGAAGTTCTCTAGTTTCAGTTTAATTCCAAATCCATTACAGGCTCTGTGCCACTATTTTCAAACTGATCCTAATAGAAGCATTCACTCTATTGTTTTTCTGTTTATATTTATTATTCCTACTTGATCCTTTCTGTACGTTTTTCAGCATCTAACTAGTCACACAGAGCTTGTTCTGCTCCTTTCAGCTTACTTCTGTAAGTTTCAGCTTTTTCGGCTAGCATTTAGCTGTTTCTACGCTAATTTCATCTTTATCAGCTAATTCCACATTTTTTTGCACTCATTTAAACTTTTTTCAGCCTAATTCAGCAAAAAACATGCTCTCCCAACTTCCTTCTAGTAATTTAAGCTTCTTTCTGCTTGTTTTAGCTACTATTCAGCTGGTTTTGACAAATTACAGCTTTTCTTAGATCATTTCAACTTTATTGTGCTAAGTTCTGCCTTTTTCAGCCTTTGTGGGCACAATTAAGCTCCCTCCACTTCCTTTTGGAAATTTAAGTTTCTTTCTACATTTTTTTAGCTACTATTCTGCTGTTTTATAGAAAAACTAGGATAACTCTGCTATTTTTAGAGCTATTCAGCTGAAACTTGCCGTATTGGTAGCTGACAAGGATCCCTAATAGACTCTACGGAAATCAAAAATCCAAGATGGCCACCTTAGCAAAAAGGGAAAAATACTATAAATCTGCCAATTTTAGTCATATTAAGCTGAAAGTTGGTGTGATGATAACTGACGATGTTTCCCATCGAATGCCACATGAAAATCAAAAATCCAAGATGGCCGCCAATGCTACTTTTGAATGGATTTAACAGCCATTTTTACACATACGAAGCTGAATTTTGGTGAGGTTATAGCTAAGAACGTTCCCTATCCCATACTGCATCCAACTCAAAAATCCAAGATGGCCACCTTAGCTAAAAAGAAAAAATATAACTTGGGCATTTTTAGAGCTATTCAGCAGAAATTTGGTTTAGTGGTAGCTGACAGCGAACCCAAACACATAGTACTGTCCCATCAACAATTTATTTGCCATCAGCCTGGTAGTCCATTACATTAGGAACAATTGTGCACTTTCTGCTTCCTTCTGATGTTTGAAGCTTTTTTTCTGCTATTTTAAGCTACTTTTCAGCTGTTTTCTTGAAATTCTCAAGAAGCATTCACACTTGCATTTTCACAGGAAATGCAGATTCTCTAGTTGTGTCTTTGCTTCCACAGTTGCAAAACTAGAACTATAAAAAGATGATGCCATGAGACAAGAACACTTAATTAGGAAACTAGAGGAGCCTATCTGTGTCTGTTAGTGTTACGCAATGCAGCGCTACCTCACATCCCCCTACAGGCAACTTTTAAAGCGTATTTGCAGTCTGACAAGTGTTTGCCAACACGTTGGCATTAAGCCCAGCGGGGCTCCCAGGACTTCCTGTGACTCTGACTGCCTGTCTGCCTGAGTCCTGGAAGGAGTTTACTCCCTGATTAACAGAGTGAGGGGCAGAGGAGAATGGGTGTGGGAGGATGGCCAAACTGGTTATGGCAGCAAGCATCAGAGGTCTCGAATTCCAAAAACTCCCATGTCCACCACACTAAGGTTGTGAGCGTGGCATGGAGAGAAAAGGCACAGAAGACACAAGAAGCTGGCTGGATGCTGGCACGACAACTTTGTGTGTGTTTGTTTGTGTGTGTCATGTCTAACCACACTGAGCTGGCTCCAGGAGGCACGCAAGGGTCTGTACTGCACCACGATGCCATCATCAGGTTTGGGTCCTCTGGAATCGGCGTCCTCGTCTGAGTCGTTATGTAGCGCCTTCTCTTGGTAATTTTGGTAAAGTTCCTCTTCTGAAATGTGGTTTAATGATAAAAAAAAAAAGTTAGGAACACGTGAACTCAACGTTTGCAGTTTAACTAAAGACATGCAACTGAACAGATAAGGGTTTCTCACCTTCCCTGTCAAATGTTCGCTGACTTGACAAGACTTTCCTCTTATCTAGAGTCTGAAAGAGAAGGAAACTTTCACAAACAGGAACCCTCTGAGAACAAGTAAACACAATGATCTTTAAATAAAACTGACCTACTGCTGTAAATACATCTGCCACCTGCTCATGACCGCTCGCTCTCTGCACTTTATAATGACCCCCTTCATGGATTTCAGTCTAATTGCAGACCCATTGTGTATTTAAGAGAACACAGAGTCTCGTTACATCACATCTCCCCAACAAACAAGCTAATTGTTTTCCTGCAAGGCTTTGTCCAACCGTCTGCTGCTGCTTGTTGGTTCCACATTAGTCAGCCTGTGTTGCAGTTTTATCATTTGGACTTTACTCTTCTCAAATCAAAAGTCTGAGTCAAAGCAATCTTTGTGCCAAGCAGTGTATAAAACTTTTAGAAGGGGTTGGGATTACCAATCAAAACAATCTTAATTTGCTACAGCTAAGTGAAATACCAAGGATTAAACGAGCTCCTTGACAAAGCACCTTTTTCTTTTACCAACCTTGTTTTTTTTGTTGCTTTTAAGTTTTTCCGTTCGAGGACTAGAAGGCCTTGAAATCCGGGGGCTGGGAAGTTTTAGTGTCCCAGAGTTCATAGGAGTCATGGTGCCAGGACTTGATGGGCTGACAGGTGAATCTGGACTATCCAAAACAAGCCCTCGTAGGTCAGGCTGGAACAACGGCTGGTTCTTTGGATCCACCAAAGGGGCCTCCGATTCATCTCTGCTCACCACTGCCCTCTTATAAGATGTGCTCCTCAAACCTCTCCTCAGGGTCCCAGGGCTTTCACTTCCATCTGTTTCTTCATTGTGGCCCCCTCCAGTAGAAAAGTAGCCTCCGGTCTCCACCATGCTGAGAGCTTTCAGACCTCGTTTGGAGTGCTCCAACCCCTGCCTGACCAAACCCTGGCTTCCATTAGAACATGCCTTGTTCTGTCGAGTTTCCGACACCAAGCCTTTGGGGATGAGCTGCTGGGTGCCCATCTTCAGGGCGGCGGGACTGTTGGTGCTCAGGACGATGGTGGGCAACGGTGAGGTAGTTGGGGAAAGCGATGGTGATGGGGAGGTAGAGGACGATGAGGCAAGCAGGGTGTCCTGTGAGGATGTCCAGGACTGTCTGAGTAGTGAGTGCCCTCTGTCTGCTGGCGATGGGGAGCGGGGGGTGGGAGGGTCTGAGGAGGTTAAGGACATGAGTGAGGGGATGCTTGAAGTGGAGCTGTCGGAGGGAGTGAGGGTTCCCCCCGATGGAGATGAGGAGCTGGACGAGGATGACCATGAAGACTGTTCATAGTGATTGTTGTTCGCGGGCGTGGAACAGTTGTGAAAAACCGCTTCGGATGAAGGCGGGTTTGTCCCGAACTTATTCTGGTCTTTCTGTAAGCGGAGACTGAGAGGACTTGGGGTTTGTCTCCTGTTGTCCAAATGATGCTTGTCAGACCGTGCAGCTTGTCCATTACTGGTTTTCCCTCGCTCACTGTCCCCATTGCACAATCTGTTGTCCAGTGAAGCGCTTTTGTTTGGCTCAGACCTAAATTTGGACAGTGAGAAACGCCCACTGGTGAAGTGTCCAATGCTTATACTCCGAACCACTCGGGTTTTCTTTGAGGGCTTGTGTAAAATGTGCTTTATCGTTGATGTGTTTTTGCCAAAAGGCTGGGGAGGGATGGCGAGTTTCTCAGCTGGCTGACTCAAAGTGAAGGAGCTGTTGTTGACTTCCACAGGGTAATCTGTTCTCGTGACCCCATTTATGTGATAACTGAGGGGTCGCGTCTTAGATCTGCTTGAGTCCAGGGAGCTTCTAGAAATGTCGGTGCGTGGCTTCCACAGAGGCGTGATGTTGTTATTGGACAGATCTACATCGTTGCCAAGATCCATGGTGGCGATGTGTTTTATGTGTGGCTGAACTTGCAGGTCACGGAGCAAACAACAGAGCCCTATAGAGAGCAGACCTCTCCCCTTGGGACAGAAAAAAGACAAGAATCACTAAGTGTCCAAACTCCCAGGGTTACTCATTAACAGGAGTTCAGAGCAGAAACAAGCAGGCAATAACAGTCAAGACACACACAAGTCAGAAAATTATGCTGCAAACAGCAGTAAAAAACAGAGGACAGTCCTTTTGTATTTGCTCACTGTGCTGAAATGCCCTAATTCCAAACTGGACGGAGCGGGAAATTACTCTGATACCACAAAAGAGCAACAAGGGGAAAGAAATTCTCAAATCCAAGTTACTTCTAAATGTGTTAATCCATGCACAAGTCACCAAACACACAGGCAGGATTGAGTTTCTGAAAACAAAACTCTTTTTTTTTTTTTCATTCAACTTTTAATCCCATTTGTGCATTGTGTGATTTGTGCAGCAGTTTAAAGTCCAGTTTACCTGAAGTCTGTTGATCTGAAAGACGCGCTCATTGTGCCCGCGCTGGTGGGAAACTGCGCGTCTGTCGGTGGAGAAAGTAAAAAAAAAAAAACTGAAGTGAAGGACTTTCAAGAGTGGAGTCCAGCAGAACAGAGCAGGAGCAAAAGTTTTCTAAAGTGACTGACCGAGCGGAGACTCTCCGTGCGCCTTTTGGAACGCGTCTGCGAGCGCGCGGAGGAGTGTCACAAGGAGGAGGAGGGACAGTGGGGAGGGGGGTGGGAGAGACAGTGCTCAAGTTCACAGCTGAACTCAAGAATATTTTCTGCTTCAGAACGCGCATCAGGAAGGATTTCCGAGAAGGCAGTGACGCATTTTGAAGGAGAAGCAGTTATCCCACATAATTACACAACAGACAGGCCTACATGCACACACACGCACGGGGGGTGGTGGAGAGTTTAAAAAAAAGCAATATAAATAAAAGTGCAACTTTTAATTTTGAAGATGTACACTGTTTCAAACAAACCTGGGGGGAAACAAAATGGGTTATTTTAGAAAAAACTATATTGTGTTTGGCGCCATCTGGTGGCCGATACAGGTATTTCAACGGATTTAAACAACTTTTACAATGAAAGAAAGGAAAAAAATATATTTTTTTTTATTTATGTCTATTAAGCCTCACACTGTCCAAGTTTTGAGGGTTCCTGATTTATAGTTTTCATTTCCACTCTAATAAAATGTGTTGAGCAACTTGGTAATGATCTCAAACTTTTTTTTTCATTGCGCAATTCTGTGTATGACAAAATGTCCCCATTAAATGAACACAAAACATTCCTCGAGGCAAATAATTGCACACCCCAAGTGGATTCCAGTTTTTAGCATTTTCTTTGAAGGCTCTTCAAAGAGTCTTTACTGTAATTAATTAGCAGCTGTCAAAAAAGTTCTCATGTTTAACTATTTTGTGTACTTCTTGTATTTAACCACAAGGGGGCAGAGCTTCACTGTTTAACTAACATGACAGGTTTAAAAAAAAAATCTGAAATAGACTTTAAAATAGACATAAATATTATTTTGTTTTATCTGACCACTGGTGAAAAAAAAACGAAATGATAATGCTGTAAAAATAGAGGTTTTAGTACATGTTGGTGTTTTTTTTTTAAACAACAACAAAAAACTTTTATGAAATTTAAACACTTGCACTGTATTATTTATTTTTTGAACACAGTATTGTGTAAACATGTGATAAGACAAACAGATGTTGTGGATTCACATCATTCTGAGTGGCAACTAATCTGACAGCTTTTCGCTCTTAACGTTTCACATGAAACTTAGTCGCAAATGTTTTAAATTCACACTCAGAAACTCACACAGCTCTTAGATTTATGACTGTTTTTTTATTTATGAGAGCAGTTGCAACACAAACAGATCCCATCCTGTTGATTTACATCTAAATATGATCATGTTAATAATAATAATAATAATAATCTTTTCAGGTGGGATAAAGTATTATCCCCTGATTAACTGATTGATTATAAACAATTAATATAATACCTGTTTCAGAAAGACCACGGTTTGGAAGATATTATTAAAGCTGACTACATTGATAAGCTAATGGCTAGTCCAAGCATGATCAAATTAAATTTTTGTCTTTTTTAAAACAACTTAATCTAAAAATAATCTTTAGTGATTTGTCCAAACACTAATTCATAAGCCTTTACACTACCATCAGTTTGGCATCACCCAAGTATTTCCATAGAACTCTGTGGTTATTTGCACATGCTAATAGAAGCAGCAGCTAGCTGTAGCACTTCTGGGTCAGTCTGAGACACTTGCAGCAGTAAATAGTATTTCTGCAGGAATAATTTAAAAATGCTCAAAAAAAAAAAAAAAAACATTGTTGACTGTTTTTGGACCAGGCTTTAGCTCAGTCTGATGAGAACAAAACCGTTTTTTTTTTTGTTTTTTTTTACTGAAGTTGCTCAAAGAGCCACCTAAAACAGGTAAGATATTTATTGTTCACTTAGAAAGGTAACTGCAGTACATTCATCCTTGTTTTAAAAGTTCCTGCAACAGAGGAATGTTGTCCCTTCTTGACTCAGTGTAGATTTGGTTTAAAAGTCTCAGTTTTGTAAGTCAATACAGTTTGCCAACAAATTCATCATTTCTGCAGCCATCTGCAGAAATTTTAAAAATCCACATACTTTTCATAGACGGTCACCAACTGGATGACTCATTCATACACTGTTGGTTTAACTTCTAATCCAGTTTTACTCCATGGACAGATGCCACTAAATTCTTACTAAAAACAAAACCCAACCAAACCATGAATTTTTACTTTCTCACATAAAATCTCATTTAAATACCATCCATCCATCCATCCATCCATCCATCCATTCATCCATCCATTCATCATTCATCCATCTATCATTCATACATACTTTGTACATTCATCCATCC
>NC_056503.1:33680542-33684094 GCF_014905685.2 Nematolebias whitei | reverse complement strand
ACCATCCATCCATCATTTCATCATCCATCCATTTATCCATGCATCATCCATCCATCCATCCATCCATCCATCATCCATCAATCCTTCTATCCATCTATCCATCTATCCATCTATCCATCCACCCATCCATCCATCCATCCATCCATCCATCATCTTCTGCTTATTCCAAAGTTGGATCTTGGTGGCAGCAGCTTGAGCAGGGAGGCCTAGACATCTCTTTCCACAGTCACCTCTTCCAGCTCTTCTGGGAGGACTACAAGCTCAGCTGACTACAAGGCATCCCCAGGTCAACTGAGAGACGTAGTCTCTCCAGCATGTCCTGCGTCTCCTCCAAATTGAACATGCCTGAAAATCTTCCCTAGAAAGGCATCCAGGGGGCATCCTTATTAGGTGCTCAAACCACCTCAGGTGACTCCTCTGAATGTGGAGGAGCAGCGGTTCTACTCTGAGTTTCTTCAGGATCACTGAACGTCTCACCCTATCTCTAAGAGAGAGTCCAGCTACCCTGCGGAGGAAACTCCTTTCAACTGCCTGTATCCACAATCTCATTCTTTTGGTCATCATGATTCATGGTCATAGGTGAGGGTAGGAACAGACATGTCAATGAACCGAGCTTCACCTTGAAGCTCAGCTCCTTCTTCACCACAATGGACCGGCACAGAGTTCGCAATACTGCAGAAGTTTTAATGATCTTTCTGTCGATCTCACGCTCCATTCTTCCCTCATGCTTGAACAAAATACCAGAGATACTTGAACTCCTCCACTTGAGGCAGCACCTCACTCCCAACCCAGACCAAAGAACATCCATAACTTACAAAATGCTTTAATAGGCTTACATCTGTAACGCAGAGTGCATTAGAGAAATAAAGGTTTCTTGTGCTTTCAAGAGTTGAGGATTACTGTCTCAGCTTCATTCTTTTGTATGTAAGCTGCTTAACCTTCTGGGTTTAAGTAAAAGTGTTCAACATGACTCTGTACATTTGCATAAAAACTGTGTCTGGAAAAAACATAAATCCTTCAGTTTGTGTGAGTTATAAGACAATGATTTAAAACCCACAGAAAATTAAGATTTTATTTTTAATACACAAAGATTCACTTTTTTTAAATCAAGTCACATTTCTGTAATTTAATCAAACCTCAGGGAGTGTTTGGCTCACTCCATGTACATATTTTTTTTCTTGTGTTGGATCCTTTAAGGATATTTTATGAAAATAAATTGTATTTTCTCACATTATCTGGTGAACTTTTCACATTTGAGTTTGGTTCGAGGCAGAAGTCTCACAACCAAAAAACAACCTTCTGTATAAATACAAACCATCTGGAGTTTCTGACTAAATAAAATGCAACAAGCAGAACTTCTGCAGATAAATTTACAAAGGTTGTATAAAGAGTTGGAGATGGGCTTGCATCTGGTTGTTGGTTAGCATGTTAGCAAAATATCTCATGAACTACACAACGGATTGTATTAAGACTTGCAGAAAATAATTACCCTACTTTTCGGACTATAGAACACACCCAATATAAACCACATCCATCCATCCATCCATTATCTTTACCCGTTTATTCCATTTTGGGTCACGGGGGTCGCTGGTGCCCATGTCCAGCAATCACTGTGCGAGGGGCGGGGTACACCATGGACGGGTCGCAAGTCCATCACAGGGCCACACAGAGACAAACGAGACAAACAACCATTCACTCTCTCACTCACCCCTAGTGACAATTTAGAGTTACCAATCAGCCTAACATGCATGTTTTTGGTCTGTGGGAGGAAACCGGAGCACCCGGAGAAAACCCACGCATGCATGGAGAGAACATGCAAACTCCACCCAGAAAGGCCCCCGGACCAGGATTTGAACCAGGGACCTGCTCGCTGAGAGGCAGCAGCTCTTCCAGTTGCGCCACCGTGCTGCTCAAAGAAAATCATTTTAGTTTATTAAATGATTGATGAGGGAAAATTGGACATTTTTAAACATATAAAGCCTATTGTATTAATTATTATATTATATCATATAAACACATCTTTGTTTAAAACTTTTGCATAGTAGGTGATTGGTGATTTAATTTACCAATATAATGATGCCGTGAGGAAACAATACATTTGGAACATACAGTACAACAAGAACATACAGTAAAAACATTTCATAAGTTAAATTCAATCTTTTTGTCAAACATATTTCCAATCACAAATTGGACAGTATATAGACAACTTTCTCCTCAGTTTACACTTCAACCCTTTCGTTCTCTGCTGAAGTTCCAGGCTAAATGTGAACATTAAAGCTCCAGCTTTGTGCACAACAAATCAGAGCGTTAACAACATTTTGCTTCTGTTTTTGTTTTTTAAAGCCTTTCCATACACTGACCTTTTCTCAGCATACTTCTCTCTATTCCTCACTTCTGCTTTCTCTCTGACTCACAGCCTATTGTACTTCTCCTACTCAGCAGTGCTGTTTGCTCTCTGTCCTCGCCTCTCTTCCCCTCTCCCTTCACTTCCACCCACACGTCTCATCCATCCTCTCAGAGAACAATACAGAGGAGAGCTAACCACAGTAATTATCACAGCTCCAACTTACAACGGCTGGGAAAAAAAGTGTGTACCAAAACGGAAATGTATTTACAAGATAGAGAAAGAGTATGTGTAATGTGTATTTATTACTTTATTTTATAGAGACTTTATGTTGCAAAATAAGGACCATGTAGTGGTTTGGGGTGGAGGGTTCACTTTGGTCCATAACAGTGTTGTGCTTCTTAAACCAAAGTTTATCATTGTTACAGCAGGTCTATGTGTGTACACACATGGAACCAACACAAGGAGCATCTGCCACGTATACACACATTTGAACCCAGGCTAATCACCATGGTTACAGGCTCTTTAGCTCATGCTTATTGGCTGACGTGGCTGCAGTGACCCTTGATTGACTCTCCCCTGTGGATTTGAACTGGCTCCTCGCCCCCAGAACGATGATGTCACCACGTTTGACAAGTTGCACGAGATGTGGCATCGAGATTTCACACCACTGGGCATGGACAGGAAACGCAGAGTTCGATCAAAGCTAAAAGCTGTGTGGGTTTCAATTTTGGGACTCTAATTAGCTAGTAGGAGTGAAAGATGGATAGCAAGACAATAGCAGGAGAAAAAACATATTGAACGTCTTTGAAGGGATTCTCTTTGACTCCTGAAGTTCATTGAAATGTGTTTCTGTACGTCAGCACACTGACTGTATTTATTTTATTTTTCACTTTTTCCTCTCCATGGCCACTTTGGTCTGTACAAAAACAAAATGGCATGCATTAGGTATGCATCGTGATCTACTTTGTAGGCCACACAGGTTTTACAGGCTTACTGTGGATTTACAAGGAACAAAATTTGTCAAATAAATGCAATAAATAGAACTATAAATCTAGGACGGATCTTGAGGTGTGGAACACTTCATGAGAGCTATCCTCCTCCATCTCACTTTGTCTTCTGCATCCTCTGTCCTCACTCTAT
The DNA here is from genome assembly GCF_014905685.2 of Nematolebias whitei. Lineage (NCBI taxonomy): Eukaryota > Metazoa > Chordata > Actinopteri > Cyprinodontiformes > Rivulidae > Nematolebias > Nematolebias whitei. The sequence continues at coordinate 33,680,607 of NC_056503.1, read as the reverse complement.
CTACCTCCATGTCCTCTCTACTGCATCCTCTGTCCTCACTCCATGTCCTCTCTACTGCATCCTCT
>NC_056503.1:33680420-33680532 GCF_014905685.2 Nematolebias whitei | reverse complement strand
TACTGCATCCTCTGTCCTCACTCCATGTCCTCTCTACTGCATCCTCTTTGTCTTTTTCCTGGCAGTGTCACAATCCTCAGTGTTGGAACCCAATTGCAGAGAGGCGAGCGAG
>NC_056503.1:33647103-33670420 GCF_014905685.2 Nematolebias whitei | reverse complement strand
TGCTATTTTTGGTTGTAACTGGGACCTTGGGTACACAATTTCGTTCCACCTCATGCACCACATGTGATACAAACGACAACAAAGAACCTTGAACCTTATAAAAAACATTTCTAAAAGTGCTACAGCTAGCTAGTTTTGTAGATACATATAAAAAAATACATAGCATTTTATGGAAATAACCTTTTAATATGAAAATGACAGCAATTTAAAGGTTTATAAAACACTACTTTGATGAATCACTATAAAACATTTGTGACTGGAGTTGTTTTAGGATGACATTAATCCACTTTGGTCTGAGCCCTACTTGAGCTCACTTTTATTAATCTGGTCAGAAATGAACTTTATTTATTCAAACTGAGTTCTTTCAAAGCGCTATCTACAACAGGTAAGATGATGATTAGACTTTTGTCAATTAAACTGCTCCCCAACCAAACACTAATCTATATCAAAGTCTTGATGTTTCGCTTTGTATTACTGCATTTGTTTGAGCGAGAGCACATTTTAGATTTATTGCACGTCAAAAAAAAAATAAAATAAAAAATCAACATCTGTCTGATGTACGTATGTAACGTTTACCATTCGTGTTTGTGATATTTGTAAAATCACATTTATTGAAACAACGCAGCATTTGAAGCTTGAGCTCGCTGAACAAAGCCGGTTCAGTGCATCTGTGGGTCCACGACAGCAGCTTCTTTCACCCAGATACAATAGTGTCAGCTAGTACAGTCTTCCCACTGTCCAGTCTGCTGGCCAAAAGGCAGAATGCAAACTTTCCTACAATATGGTTCCCTAATTTTGACCTTTTTTTTTTTTTTTGCAGGGTGGAGGGGGGGAGTGGATGGATTCACACTCTCTCATTCACACAGAGCACAACAGTTCACTCAGTCCAGGAGTGAGAACCAACATTCATCAGAAGAAAAACGGGTGAATTTTGGGGAAGTATTAGGCCTATGTTTGACAGGAAGGGGGGTAGAGGTCAAATATTCAAACAGGCATCACATATACAGCCACACAAAGTTGTGGCTGAATCCCCCCTCCCCTCACTAACTGTTTCAGTCTCCTGTCAACGGCTACAATACTATCTGCCTGCAAGCTGTGTAACCCGTACCTATCTTATCAAGTGCAGGCTCAGACACAGAGACAAGACCGTGTGTTTGTGTGTGAGGCCGGGAAGGTGTGTGTGTTCCCCAGAGGGGTGGGGGGGTGAATTCAGTTCACAGGAATGCACAGCTGAGTCTTGCTGTTTTTACATCAGAACATATATTATATATATATTTATATATATATAAATACTGGGACACGTTCTCATTTATTCATTACCTCTTTGCTTTTTAAACGACTTGTTTAATTTATTTGTTCTTGGGCCTGGGGTGTCTTTTCAGCCATTTAAAACTTCAAAAACAATCTGCCTTCTTATTAAATATATATTTCCTTTTATTACAACACAAACCATTATTGCAAGAAGCTGTTAATGGGTGTGTTATTTTTTATTTATTTTGTTATGTTATAATCCACTTGCAAATGCCACATATTTTATGTGTAGACAAATATATATCAGTTCGGCTGTTTAAGGAATGCTAGATTTATTTTATTTTTTTTTGGTTAAATGTTGATAATCGTTATGCCGAGACAGCAGTTCACAGTTTTTTGAATGCTGAATGAATTTGCTGCATCAACACAAAACAAAGTGGCTACAATGATGTGTTTTACTGAATTCTTTTGAATTATGAATCTTTTCTTTCCATTCTTCTTTAAATATACTTTTTTTTTTACCCTGTCGCTCCAGCTGATTCAAGCTTAAGAGAATTTCTTCGTCTTGTCCTGGCTTGAACACTTATTCCCTACCGCCTACAGTCCTCTGAAAATAGACAAATAACCCACTGGGAGCATGAGACACATTTAGAGCTCTGAACCTTTGGAAACAGCACTTTACCTTTTGCCAACCATGTTACAGCCACCACAGCTTTCTTTATATTCTGCTTCTACCTCCTGCTACATGTTTCAGGCTGTGCACGACTAATAATGTACCTGCAAATATATTACAAGACAGAGAATTAATGATAAGTTTAAAAAATGTTTTGAAGTGAAATGTTAGAGCTGTGATCAGCCTTTGTTGTGAGTTTTGTACATAAATCTTGTGCCAAAATCTATGGACTTTAATCAAGTATCAAATTTAAATTGAAAACAAATGTTGTTTTTTTAATTCTGAAAACAAATGTTGTTTTTTTAATTCCTTGGAATTTCACAGCTTCTAAGAATTGCACATGCAGTCGTTGAGGGTGTGTGTGTGACCAAGGTGATAATGATGCCTCAGGGCCGCGCATTCAGCTTAACAGCAAAAGGAGAATTTTTTTGTCCAGTAAATTTAGCTTTTTGAAGTTAAAGGAGCAATAAGATTCAAAATGCTGTTCTTGGCTTAAGCGAGTTGAGCTCAATCCTTTCATTTTGTTTAGCCTACAAGGTTTAAAATGTTTGGGTTTTTTTCAAGTTGGTTTGATTTGTAGGAAAAACTTTATCTCAGAGTGAAAAAAGTCAACCTCTTCATCTTTATCTCCTCCCAGTTTAACTCAAAATTAAACAGCAATCATTCCATAAATGTCTGTTTTGTATATCCTCACAGTTAACATACCTAGTTGGAACCAACAAAGTCCATGCTCAATAATCCAGGTATACAATCCAACAATTTTCAGTCACGTCATCTGGACAGTTTCTTTTTTTGTGTGTGCTGAAACGTTTCACCTTCCATCCAGAAGGCTTCATCAGTCAAGGAAACACCTTGACTGATGAAGCCTGATGAATACCTAGTTGGAGTTGTCAGAAAACCTGAAGCTGAAATGAATCATTTCTCATTTTCTTACAATAAATAAATAAACTAAATAAATCTGCTCTTGGGTTCATCTTTTTACATGTTCCACATTTACAACCAGTTTAAATAAATGAGTAGTTTCATCTTGGTAAGCCAAGAAGAAAATTAGGCCTGATGTGTGCTAATAAAATTATTTAAAAATACTTGTCAAGTCTAAGGTTTTACATCTCAGGAGCACAGTTTTAGAATTCATCTGGTTCTTGAGAAGTTTTAAAATAAAATCAAAAATACAAACTGAGATGAACACACGAAATATAATCACTGCATCATCACATATGTAAATAATAATAATAATAATAAAATAAAATAAGCCAAATGGCTTAATGATGCTAAATAAAAATTATATAAAAATAAATAAATAAATATATATTTAAATAAATACATAATAAATACATAATAAATAAATAAGTCTAACCTGCTTGGCCGTATGAAAAATGTCACATCATGGAGGAGGAACACTCTTTTTTTTTATGTTGCTTTAGTTCAGTGAGGTTTATGCGCATTTGTTTAACACAGCTCCGAGTAGCTCCTTGATTATTTTATTTTTCAACCACTTGTAGAATCCAAGGCGCCACAACTGTGCATCTTCTGTCCAAACATGACATTCATGGTCAAACATCTCCACACTGGTCATTTGTCCCTCAGACATTGTATCAAACGCCGTGTGGTCTTTTTCAGTTGCAGCTTAGCAAACTAAGCTAAAAAGAGAAGATTTTTCTGTCAACCCTACCAAACAAACCATATTTGTTCAGTCTTGTTCAAGACATGTCATAAACTTTAACATTTAACAGGCAAATAGAGGAACAGTGAGTTCAGTTCTGGGGTGGGGGGGTTGTTACAGTTTCTCTGCACCTTTTGACCTCAGGACAAACTTGTTGGGATGTCCTATCCTGGAAAGAGTCATAGTTATCTTCAACATTTTCCACATTTTTCTTAAAATAGTGGGCTCGGCATCAATAATTGTTTTTGATATTTGCTTATATATGCTAATATTTTATATAGTTGCTTATAATTTCAAAGCATTATTATATTTACTTTATTAATATAGAGCCATTTCACAACAAATGTTGTCTTGGGGTGCTGTACAAAACTTTCACTTAAGGCAGATGTGCCAAACACAAGGCCCGGGGGCCAAATGTGGCCCTCGTTGACATTTTCTCTGGCCCCCAAGATGCTATGTTAAGCATAATATACTTTTATCGCATGGATCATTTTAGTAATCTTTGAATATGATGTGGAAAGCACAACAGAGAATATCAAATGAGACCAATCAATCACTTGTTGAGGAACATGTGACCAAGAGAAGATGTTGGGTATCTGACTTGAGTTAATGTAGATTTTGAAATTGGCCCTTAGTTTGAGCTAAGTTTTTAATTTTGACTCCCTTTTGTAAGTGAGTTTGACACCCCTGACTTAAGGTAAAAATGCCAAAGTTATCTCTCAAAAAAAAACAAAAAAACAGCCGATTACATCAAATTTCCACTCTTTCACGATCTCCCATTCTGAGCAGCTCATCGGCGACAGTAAAAAGGAAAAACTCATTTTTTTAACAGGAAGAAACCTCCAGCAAAACCAGGCTCGGGATTTGCAGCTACCTGCTTCAGCTGGCTGGGGAAAGAGAGGACAGGAAAGCAACACAGACAAACACAGAATGACTGGTCCAGGTTTATAAGGTGAGAAAAACAAAGAAAAATGTTGATAATAGAAAGATTTGCTAACACAAACATGAACAGTAGAGCGAGTAAAAACAGCAGAAAAGTCAGAACATATGGTCATTTTGTGTTTGAGATATCATCTGCGATTGTACATAATGTTAATTTCAAGGTTTGACGAACAAATCTACAATTTCAGCATAAGATAATTCTAGATTAAAACTACGGCGTTAAAAGTGTGCACGTTTCTTCAAGGACCGGTGAGCCTTTTAATTGTTAAAACATCAGCTACAGTATCAGAAGGCACATCTGATTCTGTTTGTGGACTGAGACAGAAACGCACAACTGCAGACAGCAGAAATCAAATGGTTTAAGTGAGTTGTTGTCATGGTGACTAAGCTGGTGTGCAACCACTAAAATTCTCTTTCAGAGTGAACGCTGTTGCTTTTGTTTCTGAGCCCGTCTCTTTATCCTTAACCTCGCTCCTCGGTGTACAGGCCTCTGATGTCAGCTCTGTCTAAAAAACATCAAAAAACTGTTAACCAGCTTCCAACTGCTTTGTTTTCTGCAATGCCTCTCTTTTGATTTCTCTCCCAGCTGTTCCCTCATCCATGGCACCGTGTTAGACAGTTAGGAGACACTGTGGCACAAGATTCAGTGGGGGTGGAGGATTTGTGCCACGGGGGTTTACAGTCTGTCTACCCCCCTCATCTAAAAAAAACCCAGCATGTTTCTTTATTTAAGCTGCTGTTCAAGAGACACAAAGGTAAATTGCCTCATTTGTGAACAGCCTAATCTGAGAGAGAGAGAGAGAACTGGAGATGTGTGGGAGCTTTGGAGGATTTTTTTTTATTCAAGTGACCTTCCCTTTTCATGCAGTCTGGCTCTGCTGCAAGTCTGTGCAGGTAAACAGCTGAGGCACACAGGACTAAAAAAAAAAACAGTATGATACAAACACTAATCTGATTAAATGTACAAGTTAGAACTCCTTGAGCACAAATCGTGCAACACTGTTAATTCTCCTCTTGCACTTCAAATGTTCACTTTTGTTATTTGCTGTTTTGAATGGTGACTGGTGTTTATGTCCGCTTCACATAGTTCCCAATGCTCCATTATCTATCAACTATTTAACTTGTCAAAGTTGCAAAAGAATTGGTCCTGTCCTAGCTAACAATAAATTAGAGGCAGGATTCGTCCTGGACATGTCAGCAGCCAATAAGCCAATTTAAGCAGTTAGTATCTTACCTGCAGCAGACAGCTGACTAGACAAGCACGGCTTGACAAAACAGAAAAGCATTCAGACCAGAGAGTCAATCTGATTCAAGTGGAACCAAGACCGAAGTAGATTTTTGACATCTTAAAACTATATATGTATATGTATAAACTATATATGTATATGTATAAACTATATATGTATATGTACAGACAAACAGTTCCCCTACCATTATACAAGCGGGGCACCCTACCATGTCAACAGAACTGAGTGCTCCGCCTACCACACTGAACTGTGCACACATCGCCGGCACTGATGTAGTGCTAAGGCTTATACTAGCGGCACGCAATCCAGGCACACTAGGTAAAAAGCTAAAGGCAGCGCTGAACCCCCACCACCTGGTTAAGTTTGGGTGTGATTAAGTCACAAAGCCTGAGCCATCTTGCTCTCTGCTCATCCATCCATCCATTATCTTTACCCGCTTCTTCCATTTTTGGGTCACGGGGTCGCCGGTGCCCATGTCCAGCAATCACTGTGCGAAGGGCGGGGTACACCCTGAACAGGTCGCAAGTCCATCACAGGACACATAGAGACAAATGAGACAAACAGCCATTCACTCTTCCACTCACACCTATGGACAATTTAGAGTTACCAATCAGCCTAACATGCATGTTTTTGGTCTGTGGGAGGAAACTGGAGTGCCCGGAGAAAACCCACGCATGCACGGAGAGAACATGCAAACTCCACCCAGAAAGGCCCCTGGACTGGGGTTTGAACCAGGGACCTGCTCGCTGAGAGGCAGCAGCTCTACCAGTTGTGCCACCGTGCTGCCCGCTCTCTGCTCGTGCTCTGTCTTATTTAAAATGGACAAGGGCAAAGTAGAAAGTTTCCTGTGATTAGTATGTCCTTCGTCCTGAAAAGGAGAGGGGCCATCACACCTGTCATCTGCACACTGTTCAATGGCCTGCCTCTCTGATGATATGGGGGTGCATTAGTGCCTATGGCATATATATCTTACCTATCCTGAAAGTCAACATGAATGCTAAAATATTTTAGACCAACATATGCTTCCTTCCAGACAATGGGTTTTTCAGGGAATGCCTTGCAAATTTCAGCAAGACAATGCTAAACGGCAGACTTCATCTATTGTAGCATGGCTTTATAGTAGAGCTGGGCCGAACAGGTCTGCCTGGTGGCTCACCAATGAAAACATTTGGCGCATCTTAAAACAAAAATCTAGCAAAAAGAATTTAATAAACAGTACTGTTGAATAGCTAGAATCAAACAATAGGACAACGTTCCCCTCCAAAAACTCCAGCACAACCCAAGAACCTGTCCCAATTTATTTTAGCTGTATTGCTGCCATCAAATGCAGATAATATATATATGTATATATTCCTTAAAAAAAAGATGCAATTGCTTGATATGTTTACTTTGTTACACTGTGAATAAAATATGAGTTTATGGTATTTTCAAGTCATTGTGCGTATTCTGTTATTTACATTTTACACAAGGTCCAACTTTTTCAAAATTGTGGCTGTACACAGAATGAATAAAACATACAGAGGAGGAAGAGGGGCACAGCTTTGTCTTCTGTGTTTTCTTCAAGAGAGGCTTGATGACTCAGGTAAACTGGTGGCAGTTTGTTAGGATTTAGACAAGTTTAGGCAGGTAGTTAAATTAAATCAGACAGAAGAGTACAGAGAGAAGAGTAGAGATGAGCACAACACAAAGCCTGGTGGGTTTTGCTGTTACACAACAACAGACGGGAAGGTGACGACTAATTACAATGCACAATCCAAGCACACAATGAAGAAGACGGTCTGATTGTGAGGATCGTGTTTGTGTATGTGCGTGTGCACTGCTGCCTTTGCATGCAGGATTTATCATTGCCCAGCAGGCAGTGGCATACCATATGGTCCACATAGTAGATATTCCTAAAGAAACACACAAAACACTCCCACTTCAACACAAAGACACACATGCTCACACGTGGACTCATAACACCAGCACAGACACATTCACACACAGAAAATGTGACAGAGAGGACACGGAGGAAGACATAGACTGGTGAGCAAGATAGAGCCATCTGCCCAGCTTGGACTGCTGAGATCCACAAATCAAACACCAAATAATCATTGCACAAGCTAGCACTGTGCCGAGGATTACAGTTCCGTACAAAAATGATAACTATCATTAAACTCAATCAGACATGAGGAGAAGGTTGTGTGACAAAATGATGGCCATTAAGAGTTTGATTTTCTCCTCCAGACAGGAAGTTCAAAGCGGATGAAGAGTTGACAAAAATGCCATTCCTGGGTTTCTCCCAGACATTAGGCAAGAGGGGGGCTAAGCCCTCAGACCCCATATGGTCTGGGAGGCTTACCCTTCCCTAAATGACAAAGGAGCCCAGAGTTTGGATCCATGAAACAAAAACAATTAAAGGTCTAACATTCCTTGAAGGAATGCAAATCATTAATTCAACCTTTATTTATACAGGTTAATCCTATTGAGCCTCAGGGACTCATTTACAAGAGAGGCCTGGTTTTTACGAAGAGTGATGACAACAGTGGACAATAAAGACAACAATAGACAATCATAAAGGATGCATACAAATTGAGAATAACAAGTGAAAATAAAATGGAATTAAAAAAATGTTACAAAAAACAGCTACTACATGAACATAGGAGGATCTGTGGTGGAAGTGGTCTCCAGCTACAAGTACTTGGGTGTGCACATGAATGACAACCTCAGCTGAGGCAACAACACCACCAGCCTGATCAAGAATGTACATCAGTGACTCTACTTCCTCAGGCAGCTGAGACGAGCTGGTCTGGGAATCTCACTCCTCTCCTCCAGGTGTGCAGTGGAGAGCATCCTGTACTCCAGCATCAACGTGTGGCATGGAGGCTGCACAGCTGCAGAAAGAAAAGCTTTGCAGAGAGTGGTGAAGGCTGCACAGAAGACTGTTGGAGTCAGTCTCCCCACCATCACAGACATTTACACCTCCAGATTTAGGAAGAGGGTCACCTGCATCATGAAGCACCCCACTCACCCAGCACACACACTTTTCACCTTAGGTCGTTTTCACACCAGATAGTCCGGTAGACTCGGTTCGGTTCGGGACCAATATTCATGACCTTTTGTTTACATTTGAGCTGGTGAGTTTGCATTCACACTGCACTGTGCAGTCGAGTCAACCTGTTGAACCAACCTATTCCCCCGCTCGCCTGTGGGGGCGCTGCACCAAGAACTACTGAAAGAAATGACACAAAACCTCTGAAGACACGTCTTCTTCTTCTTCTGTAAATAAAAATAAAAACGAAGTGGCATAAAGTTTTAGCAGTTTTAGGAGTTATATTTTGTCATTTTTCAAAAATGGACTTAGCATGAGCGGAAGATGAAAGACCATGGAGAATATTGTTTTTCCACACAAGGCAGCTGACGGCTCCATATAAGGTCAGAGAAATGCGTGTTTGTTTGTCCTGTGGAGCGGGGCCCGGTCTGTTTACATTCACACTGTACTCGAACCGCGCTGGAGTTCTCTTCTATTGGACCTAGGTTTTAGCCCGGGCCAGAGTTCGCCTTTTTGTTCCGTGACAGAGTTCGATGGTGCGTTCACACCTCCCTAAACGAACCGGACTTTCTAGGAAAACGAGCTAGAGTTCGATTAAAGCGGACTAAACAGGGCTTATGTGAATGCACCCTTAGACTAATATCCTCTACTGCTGTGAAATATTAACCAATAATATTAGGTCAAATCTCATGCAAAATTGCAAAATGTCATGCTCAGAGTATGGGTCATGTCAGATTTTAGCCCAATATATGTTATATTAATTGTGGGGTAGCCATTTTTGTGTTTGCTAATGTTGATTAGTTGTGGTGGCCAGCCTGAATTTGACAACCACGCCAAATTTTAACATGGTATATATGTAAAATTGACTGAATTATAATTTTTGTTTGTTCCAATGTGAGTTTGCTGTTGTGGCCATCTTAAATTTGATTTGTTCCAAACATTATTAATTTTTAGTGGCGCATTGAATGAACACATCTTGACAATTTCATTTAAATCCATTTAGCCATGTATGAAATATTTTTCTAACAGACAGTTGACTAATAATAAACGCCAACGTTTTAAACAGATCTGGTGCGATCAGTTAACACTCAAAGTATAAGTTGGGTATCAGCCTCAGCTATGAACACACCAAACAGAGTTGTAGCAGCTTTTTTATCTGATTAGATAGCTTTGCTGTGACGTCCCTCCTAAATTGACATCAAAGGTTAATAGATGTCAACAAAGTAACGTTCTGAAAGTTTCACTAGAATGTGAGATATTTTCATAACAATACAAGCAAATGAGAACCCACACAGGCAATGTTTTAAAGCACATGGTAATGATGTTCATCTGCATTTAATAAGCATGCAGGTATGAACAAACATGGTGGAACCAAGGCTCTCTAAAGGTTTGACCAACCAAATTAGCTCAGACAAGTGACAGATGAAATTTACCTGTGGACATGAGTCAGGGTAAATAAAGAGCTGTAATGACTCAGGGTCTCATGAACCTCTCATATAGTGGCAATGAAGGCATAGCCTGGGACCTGCAGCAATACCACCTCCTTTATTCCCTTTGATTACACTTCCTGTTTACGTCATCCTGTTGTATTAACTGGTTACATCTCATTCAATGACTTGTCATCAACAAATTTCCCTGGCTGGATGACATCTTATTACAGCCGCATGCTTGCACACTCAGTGAGAATCATTTATGTGATCTAAGGTAGGAGGGAATTCCCAGGGCAAGACTTGAAATGAACCAAAGGAGACAATCAACAGATTAAAGATGGGATGTGATTACTGGTACATATTATGCTGATGGATTTTCTCTTTCACTTTTGATGTTAAAAAGTATTACTGGTTCAGGTAAGACAGAAATTATACGTCGTGGTTAAAGGGGGTGACAGGCAACTCAAGTGCTGCTAAGAATTCAATAGGCTTTTATGTGATATATACCTAAACTATTAAGTATCATGAATTTATTCATTAGATCTTCATTGTTTACAGCTGTCATACAAGACACGACCTACACATAACTGATGGATTTTCGTAAAACTATCAAAAAGTAATCACTGGAGGTACATATATAGCTGATTACCTTTTAGGATCAATAATTCAGGATGGTTGCCACAGCTATGTGAACTTAGCCATCACAAAAATGACTATAACTCGTAAATTATACAGATATTGAGCAAACACTTAGTGTGGCAATAACTGAGAGTTACAGCCAACTTCTATTCTGAGGAATAACTGATTGCAATGTGATATCTTGCACAAAGTTCTAACAAGGTTGAATCAGGTCCTCTGGACGTATTCTGCTTTGTTGAAACATTTTGTCTTTTATCCAAAAGACTTCTTCAGTCTGAGGGGCTGCAACAAACTCAGTCTTATAAACTGGTATGGTATGGTATGGTATGGTATGGTATGGTATGGTATGGTATGGTATGGTATGGTATGGTATGGTATGGTATGGTACGGTATGAGAAGTCTACACTAAACATAGTATGCTCAGTTTTTAAGCAAGATGAGAAGTGATAAAAGTATTTTGCATTTCAGGAACATGAGATGTCAACAAGGACCACATTTGGCTCTCGGGTCTTTACAGAGTCTCATCCACCTAAAATGAAAATTTAAACAAATATAAGTAAACCTCAAAACACTGAAACTGCATAATGTATGAAGTTGATTCTTGTAGCAAGTGGCCAGCTGATGAGGTCCAATGATGACTAATAAAGTTAATGAAGAAAATTGCGAGCGAGAGAAAGAGAAAAATTCTGTAGGAGGACAGACTGGCGTGAAGAAAAAGGAAGAGAGAAAAAGTGAGGAGAAAAGAAAAAGAGCAGCACAAGGAAAGACAAGAGTCCCACAGCAGGACAGGACGTCTTAGATGGAAACGCCCTTCCTTCCTGTCAGCACACTGATCACCAACACTGGACACCATTCAGTCTCACATCACATGGCACATGTGACAAGTATTACGGTGCATGTATTGTATTGTACTGTGTGTGTGTGTGTGTGTGGGGGGGGGGGGGTATATAGAACGGTGGCTTTAGTAACCAGTATTAGTAAAAGTCTGAGACTCCACTTCTTCAGAAACAGGTACAATTCAATTCATTTCAGTTTATTTATATAGCGCGAAATCACAACAAAGTTGTCTCAGGGCACTTTACAGGAACATTCAAATACATAAAAGCCAATTAGTAAAGTTCTCTATCTAAGGAGGCCAGCAGACGAGTTGAATCTTGGCTTCGATGCAGTCTCCCATCCTGAGCAAGCACAGTGGCAACAGTGGAAAAGAAAAACTCCCTTTTTAAAAGGAAGAAACCTCCAGCAGAACCAAGCTCAGGACAAGTGGCCATCTGCTTTGACCGGCTGGTTTGAGAGGACAGGAAGGAGAGACAGACGAACATAGAATAGTAGGTCCAGGTATAGGTCCAGGTGTACCTGAAAGATAAAAAAACACATGTTAAGGATAGAAAAAATACTTACAAATACAAAACAGGTTGAGCAGAGTAAGTAAAGACAATAGCAGAGAGAAAAGCGTGGTCAGTTTGTCCTCCTGCAGTCTATGCATATAGCAGCATAAGTAAGGGACAGCTCAGGAAACCCAAGCCGACCCTAACTCCAATTAAGACTCTGGCAGCAGCATTTTGGATTAACTGAAGATGTTTTAAGGAAGTATTTGAACACCCAGATAATAAACCATTGCAATAGTCCAGTCTAGATGTGACAAATGCATGAACCAGTTTTTCTGCATCATTTTTAGATAAGATGTTTCTAATTTTAGAGATATTACGCAGGTGGAAGAAGGCAGTTCCAGTAATGTTTTTAATGTGGGGGATAAAAGACACGTCCTTATCAAAAATAACACCAATATTTTTAACATTAGAGCTGGAGGACAGATTAATGCCATCTAAGGAGGGAGAAAGACTGAAGTATTAATTCCTAAGGTGCTCAGGTCCAAAAACCAAAACAAGTAACACAGCTGGCCAAAGTAAACTCGTATGAGCTTTCTTATAAATTTAAATTCAGTTTAGTTTTATTTACTGTAGCGCCAAGTGACAACAGAAGTCATCTCAGGGCACTGAACAGAAACATTCATATAAAAGTAAGTTCATATTATTTATCTGAGGAGCAGACTGCTTTGAGTTTAACTTCATCACAGACTCTCATCCTGAGCAGCATGAAGGAAACAGTGGAAAGGAAAAACTCCCTCATGAGGAAGAAACCTCCATCAGAACCAGGCTCAGGACAAGCAGCCATCTACTTCGACCAGCTGGGTTTGAGAGAAAAAGAAAGGAGGAACAGATACACAATGGCAGGTCGTGAATATGGGGGACATTACATGTTAAGATATAAATAATTTCAACAGTAATCTTTTAATTTGTATGCATTTGTAACAATTCATTTTTTAAAAATAGGTCAATTTGTCCTTGCATGTTCTCTTCGTGCATGAGTGGGTTTCCTCCGGATGCTCCGGTTTCCTCCCACAGACCAAAAACATGCATGTTAGGCTGATTGGTAACTCTAAATTGTCCCTAGGTGTGAGTGAGAGAGTGGATGGTTGTTTGTCTTCAGGTGTCCCTGTGATAGACTGGAGACCTGTCCAGGGTGTCCCCTGCCTCTTGCACAGTGATAGCTGGACATGGGCGCCAGTGACCCCCATGACCCAAAAAGGAGTAAGCGGGTAAAAGGCAATGATGGATGGATGGAGGTCCTCATTTGGCTAACCATTAGTCTAGCCTGAATAAAGACTTCTGCCCTTTTCTCAACACACACAGCTGATTAGGTACTATTGATAACTGTTTCACACTTCAAAAATGACCAGAGTATATTTTTAAGAATAATGGCACCAGCAAACAGATGAAGACTGAAATCCAAATGACAACTTCTTGTTGAAACCATACAGTGGAAAACAACAGCACTGGTGACCACAGGTCTGCAGGACTCAGAGTGATGTGGGTCAGTAAACTGGAGAAGCAAAGTGTCACAAGAGACTTCCTCTTCCACAGCTCCACACAGGATATGAACAATTTCCTGAAACCCTATAGTCTGTAAAATTGTAGAAAACAAAACAAAGCAAACAAATACACAAATATTCTGCATTGTGGGTGAAATTGGGGCTTTCAACACATTTTATAACATGCACTACATTATCTATACAGATCCATGTTTGGCTGTACCCACGCTGTCAGCACAAACTTACCCCATTGGTATGAATAAAATAAACTTGTGTGACTCATGCAGTAACATTCTGATCTGCTAACAGGGAATCCACTGCAGAGGAACGACTGCTTAGATCTGATTGCTGCATTGTCACACTTGACTTCCTGTCAAAGCATGGTGTATGTAGGACAGATACTCTGGTACTCTGGGTGGGGCTGCTGTGTACTTTTCAAATAAACCATGAACAGTCAGTCAGCTGTGATCTGACAAAACACATTTCCTGTGATGACCAAATATGGAAAAGGTCTCAAAAGGACATCCTGAATTTGCAATTCTCAATAGAAAAGTTACCAGAGAAAATAAGCACCTTGTTTGGGTTGTTATGTGAAGGTTTTGGCCAGTGTGCTGTGACAAATTACATATTTTTATCATAAAAACGTATAATTTGAGGTTGTTAACATTCTCAGACAACAAAAGACTCTTGCTTACTGAAAACTGAGACTCTTCTTGTAGGTTTCTCTCCTACACTGTTCTTTTTCAGCTCCTTGGTTGCTCATGTTATAAAAGCAATGTTGCATAAATCTGCCTCAGGAGAGGCATTTGATGATAAATCTAGACTCCATCGGGGTTAGGAAAAGGCCTGCGTATAGAAGCAAAACATAAGAAATGCACACGCTATAAACTGGATAAGAAGAAACTCATGAAATAACACGAAAAATAGCAATCAATACAAACAAATAAAAATAAAAGTATGGGGATAAAGAAGAAAAGGGTAAAAATCACAGAAAGAGAAGGAAAAAAAATTATAAATAGAGGAGGAAGGTCATGGATGTCATGGATGTTAAAATGTCAAAGTCGATGACAGGAGAGTAACGCAGCGGTGGTGGGAGGGTATCACGTGACCCAGAGTCGAGCCCTGGAGGAGGATGCCACCATCCCCTTTTTCCTCAGCCACACTTCTACCAGTTTGACAAGAAAATGGAAGAAGATGAAACAGAAAGCTGATAAGCTGTTTTTTGTGAAAAGTCCGTGTTAGTTCAACAGCACTAAAAACTGGAGAAGCAGGATTGGACGATGAGTGCAGACGGAGTTCTTTCACCAGAGGGTCAAAGGGCTGCTGACTCGACACATCCCGCTCTTATGAAACGTACGCTGCAAAACAACAACTTCATGCATGAGTCAGCTGCAACTGATTTTAACTCTCATTTTAACTCATATTTTAACTCTTAACTTAGATTTGCGTAAGAGATCACAATCACTGATATAATTAGGTCAATATTAGGTTCACAGTTAGTTGAAACGATAGGGACTTTGAAGCAAATATTGATTTTATGGGGAAAAGAAATGTCTGCTGGTTCTGTTTGTTACACTTCAAAACCCTGACAGTGTGGATCAAAAGCTTTCCTTTTGTCGTGTTACGGCAAGCTGAACACGATGATTATCAAACATGGAAAATGGAATGCAGAACAACAATCTTATCCTGGAGATTTTGTGTTTTGAACCACTGGACATGAAAAGTGTTACAAAAAAGGAAATCTGATTAAATATTCAGGTATAGACACAGGTGTACAATAATTTAAGTGGTTTAATGATCAAGCAGTGAGAGAGCATTTCCACCTGGTCGCCAACCCAGTATTAGTTCAGATAGTGGATCATGTAAAATGGTAAACGGGCTGTACTTATATATATTTTAGATAACTCACCATTTGAAAAAAGAAAATAAAAAAATAGAATAAATAAATAAATGATTGAATGATCGACTGACGGATTGACCGTTGTGTTGACGGATGGACGTATTGATTGATTGATGGATGATCAGCATACACAAAATATTGTCCTTTGGCCACTGGCCAAAAGGTTGGCCTTCCACAGAAGAGCAACATCATCAGGCCAAGACTCTGCGGTTCACACTCATCTCGAAGGGCAGCGGTCACTCTTTCAGGGATGAAGATGTTCACATCCTTGATAGAGAGGAAGGTTGTTGGAGTAAAGGAAGCCATCTTTGTGAAGAGAAACCATCCATCATTAAATAAGGGTGGAGGCCTCCGTGTCCAACTGTCCCCCTCTTACAATGCTGTTATACCCACTCAGCTCTCTGTATACAGCAAGCGGCCATCAGGGCACTAACAATCACTCGTTAGGCTGATGGTCCTCCTTTTACATGTGAACAGCTAGTTTTGGCTGTCAGCAGTAAACTGGTTGATCCACTACGAGAAGGTGCTATTTATAAGACTGAGTTTAGTGCAGCTCCTTCGGCTGAAGTTTTCTTTTGGCTAAAAGATGAAACGTTTCAACAACATCAACATCCGGCATAAAAAAAAATTGCCAAGTCTTTGTGCAAGTTAGTTCTCTGTGGCCACCGCCGAGGACGGGAGCAGCCGAAAGAAAAATAAATAACGCACACTCTATCCTGCCCTTTTTGTGACTGAGCCCCTTTGTAGCGGTGTTTAAAATTTGGACTGTATTTCTTATAGTGCCACAGAAACATGTAAGTTGTACACTACATTATTACTGAAATAGACCATAATGCATTGCAGCTTGAACCAACACAGCAGGCAAATGCTAATGTTTGTAGGGCTTCTTTAAAATTTCAGGCTTTTTAAAAATGCCTATACAGGTAATTATCTAGACGTCACTAATGGAAAAGTGGATTGTCAGTCTGAGCTGCGAGAACTGAGATATTATTAGAAAAATGTGACCTGAAATTAGATTTAAAACATTTAAGTATACTGTATATGAAACATACAAAATTGTGTTTTAAATCAAAAATGTCGTTAACCTGTTGTTTTCAGATACAAAACAATCCAAAAATCAAGAAGCTGCAACAAAAAGGAAAAATATGACTAAAAATAATCATGTACTGTATATCTGTAAGCCTTATAGCAATGATATGCAATTTTTTTTATAGCTATATTGCACCTATCTTGGAGCTTTTCTTGCAAACAGTTCACAAAGTATCTAGACAAACATTTATCACACTTTAATGTATTGACGATTCTTGTGACTAATTTTGCCGACCGTTGCAATTTAATTTTGAAGAATTACTCTAAAACTAATCAATACATTATCTGTTTAACCCAGCACATACAAAGATGATGTAGGCCTATACAGTTTAGTGTGTTTTCAGTACAATATTACATTTCAGATTAAAAGAAAATTCCATAATCCCAAATGAAACTATTGTTGGCGATTCTGATCATGCTCAGTAGACTGTCAGCCACTTTGTGTTCTTGTTTAGTTTCTAGTATTGTTCTGCGTGTTGAGAATAAAGTCAGACAAACCACTTTTGAAATATTAATTTCCTAATATATTCCTTATACTTGTGTGTATCAATCCTTTGGGGCTGGACAGGAAGAACAGCATTGAGAGTTACGCAACAGAGATAAAAACTTAAAAAACTTCCAGATGTGATATCCTAACACTGCAGAGCTGAGACTGCTTTCAGCTCATTATAAGCACGGTTCCTTCTTAAATGGTAACTGTGCAGCTCAGTTCAGGGAATATCTGCTAAAACATTAAACTAAGGAGTATTTCTTTTACAACTTTGGACCTTAAACACAAATAAAAATGTTTTGAAAAAAGATAATTTTATTTTCCTTCTGTGTATATTACTTGCTCTAAAAAGGCAACCTACTTTAATTGTGACCAAATGTGTTATTTTCTCACGTTTTGCTCAAATGGAATGATTCAAAACAAGGAAATCTTAAGACATTTATCTTCCTGTAAATCATCTGATAGGCTTCAGAAGCTGAACTGCCTTTGTTTTTTTTTTTGTTTTTTTTGGTATTGCATCTGAAGCTTGAGCAAATGACATCACGCATGATTCCAAGCCAGATTTTCATGTTGCAGACAAATGGCCAAGATGTAACGCAAACCAGCTGTTTGATCCCAGAGTTACCAGCCTCGAATAGGTGAACTCTTCAAATGTTTGATTTGTGAGGCTCACGGACACATCCCAGACCCCTAAACATCTAAAATCCTCAATAAGACGACTAACTTGTCAGGGGAGAAGCTGCTGGTTGAGATGTTTTAACTAATTAGAACACAAGACAAGTTAGACTAAAGTAATTATTTATAGAATGCACCATTAGGATGAACTAGACAAAGAGGAGGCAGCTCTCGACATCCAGGTGAACATAACAAGCTGAATCATACAGGAGCTACCTGACTCATCGCTTAATGAGAGAGAAACTCTTCTGCGTCACAACTGAAACCAATAAAGGTGAGTCAGAACAGTCAAGAATCAAGTATGGCAGTAATCTTGCATTGTTTAACCCCTTACATGAAATGTCATGCATCACCTGCTTTGACAGGAAATGTATGCAGCAATGTGAAGTTTGGAGCTATTTTAATGGAACAGTCTGGTCTTTTAAAAAATGTTCTGTCAAGGAAGAGAGCTGGCAATGGAGAAGGGGGCGTACCAAAGAGACCGTCTTATCACAAGCAGAACTGGTTTGTTCCACTTTGGAGTAAGCTGTTGGGGGAAGAATCAGTTTTGTTGTGTGTTTCCTTGACTGATGAAGCCTTCCGGACCGAAAGCAAAACGCTTCAGCACAAAAAAAAAAAGAAACTGTCCAGATGACTTGACTGAAAAATGTTGGATTGTATACCTGGATAATTGAGCATGGACTTTGTTGTTCTGTCAATTAGTTATCAAACGTTATCACCTTATTCTAATATCGGTCACAGAGCATAGATTATGAATAGGTTTTTGTCCAGGCTAGGCTAACGGCTAGCCAATTGCGGACTTAGTTTTCACTGTTATTTAGGCTAACAAATCTCTTTCTCAGAAACAAGCAACCAGTATGAAAGAATGCTACGTTAGCTACTAGTAAACCAACACGTATGCACAATTTTGCAAGTTGCAGTTTAAGTTTGTTGCTATTTTCTTGATCAAATATCAGTGCGTAGACCCACTGAAAGAGGTAAACGGATTAAATGGACAGTACTTCTATAGCGCCATATCTTATCAAGATACTTCATAGTGCTTTACATCACAATCTGTGGCACTTATTTACCCATTCATACAGCACTCTACTAGGTCTCTACAAAGCTATTTGTAGAGACTAATCAGTGCTTTAAATCACATTCATACACTGATGTGACCTACATCAGAGGCGAGGGGTTCAGTCTTGCCCAGGGACACTTTAACATGTGACTGCTAGTGGAATCAAACCCCCAACTCTCCCATTGGAGGACGACTGCTCTAACCACTCAGCCACAGTTGCCCAAAATATATGTGATGTAAGGTAATGTATATGCAGACGGTGATGAGGCTACAAATGTATCTGTACAGCTGACTGGTGTGTTTGGTCAACCCAAAAGTTACTTGGTGGACTAATATGTTTGAAGTTTTAGTACCATCAGCCTATACTGTATACCTCCACAAGTTTATTTCAGTTGTGTCTATGCTCAGCACACATATTTGTGTAGTAAGATTAACAATGTTTGGTTGAGTAAATGGCAATTAACTATACAAATGGTGTCATTCCGAAATTTATTTTATTTATTTTTATTTATTTAACCAGGCAAATTCCACTGAGATCACAGGTCTCTTTTGCAAGGGAGGCCTGGGCCTGAAGGCAGCCTAACGTGCATGTTTTTGGTCTGTGGGAGGAAACCGGAGTACCCGGAGAAAACCCACACAAGCACGAGAAGAACATGCAAACTCCACACAGAAAGACTCCAGGTCCAACCGGGGATTGAACCCAGGACCTTCTTGCTTTGAGGCAACAGTGCAAACCGCTAAGCTGTTGTGCTGTCTTTAGAAATTTATAGTAGTTAATGAAGCATTCTTTCTAATCAGTATGCCAATTTTGACAAAGAGTTGTTTTAAAAGCCTAAAAAGCAATAAAAAGCTCTTGGCTAGCCATTAGCCTATGGACAAGGAAATATTGTCCCTCAGTGGGGACATTCAGGTGTACCAGCAGCAAAGTGACAGGCAAATCAAAGCACGCATATTTCACACAAAGGCAAAAGTATAAAAACATAAAGTATGAAGAAGAGACTGTACAGTAAATACACATTTATAACATAAGAAGAAAACTGTGCAGTTATTAAAGATAGCATACTCAGATTCAAAGAAATGTGCAACTGAGTAGGATAATTTAAAGAATGTACAATATGTTCATCGGTATTTTTACGAAGAAAAAAGAAAACAGCAGACTTCTTCTTTCGGCTTTTCCCTCTTCAGGGGTCGCCACAGCAAGTCATCCTCCTCCATCTCTGTCCTCTGCACCCTCTGTCCTCACTCCAACTACCTCCATGTCCTCTAACTGCATCCATATATCTCCTCTTTGGCCTTTCTCTGTCTGACCAAAAACATGCACGGTAGGCTGCCTTCAGGCCCAGGCCTCCCTTGCAAAAGAGATCCGTGACTTCAGTGGGATTTGCCTGGTTAAATAAAGGTAAATAAAATAATTTGTCCAGGCAGCTGCATTTCTAACATCCTTCTACCAATATACTCACTGTCCCTCCTCTGGACATGTCCAAACCATCTAACACAACAGACTATTTACAAGAAATGAAAAACGGTGCAAGTGACAGCAGGGAGGTAAACACTTGTTGAGTTTGTTGGGAGTGGTGATGGTTTATTCTAGCAGCTGCTGGGAGGAAGGACCTGCGATAACACTCCTTTGTGCATCTAGGATGCAGCATGTCACTGAAGGAGCTCTCCAGTTCTGCAACAGCTTCATGCATGGGGTGGGAGACATGGTCCAACAGTGTTGTTTTTGCCAGAGTTCTTGTGTCTCCCACCACCTGCACCATGCCGAGGGGGCATCCTAGGACAAAGTTGGCCTTCCTGATGAGCTTATCTAATCGCTTCCTTTCAGCTGTAGATAAGCTGCTGCTCCAACAAAAATCACCATCGATGGCTGATGCCACCAGAGTCTAAAAAAGATCTTAAGGAGTACCACTATACTCCAAAAGACCTCAGTCTCATCAGCAGGTAGAGTCTGGTCTGACCCCTCCTGTAAAGCGCACCAGTGTTGCGACTCCAGTCCAGTTTATTGTTCAGATGAAGGTACTTATAAGAGTCTACTATCCCAATGTCAGTTCCCTGGATGTTCACCGGTGTCAGTGCGTTGGGTCTGCACTGCGGAAATCCACCACCAGCTCCTTGGTTTTCCCCATGTTGATCAGGTTGTGGTTCCGCTGGCACCAGTCTACAAAGTCTTGTGTCCACGGTCTGTAGTCCTCACCTATGATGAGGCTGACTTTGACAGAGCCATCAGAGAACTTTTACAGATGGCAGCCTAGGGAGTTGGTGAAGTCTGCAATGTAGATGATGAATGGTCCAAGCACAGTTCCATGCGGGGCCCCGTACTGCAGACCAGCCTGTCAGAGATACAACCCTGTGTCCTCACATACTGTGGGCAGCCAGTGAGATAGTCCATTATCCACTGGGACAGGTGACGATCCACTCCTGACAGTTCCAGCTTGTCCCTCAGAAGTCCAGATTGGATGGTATTTGATGGCATTGGAGAAATCAATGAACAAGAGCCTCACGGTGCTTACAGGCTTTATGTTTTTATGTTATGCGTGCTTAGTGTATATTTAGTTTATGTTTTTCTTAATTCATATCTTAGATGTTATTACTGTTTTTCTTTTACATTTTATTGTTGGATATAACTGGGACCCTGTGTACATAATTTTGCTCCACCACATGTACCACATGAGGTGCGTATGACAATAAAGAAACTCTGACTCTCTGAGGCTTCTCCAGGTGGGTTAGCACTCAATGCAGATGATGGCATCACCCACCCCGATGTCTTTAGATGTGTGGTCTTCGGCACTGGTACTACAGCTGTGGAGGTCTTCCACAGCTGTAGTACCTTCCCCAGCTTCAGGCTCATGAAAGGGCAGACTTGCCCTTTTCTCCATACTCGGCTTTGACTGATACCATACTAACCACGGATAACTATTTGACAGAACATCACTTAAAAAATGACCAGACTATCCCTTGAAGACTGCAGCAATCCACTTAGGCCTTGGCCCTGTTCAGACTAACAGTTAGCTCGACAATCCAGTCAGAATTAAAACATTTTATCCAAAGTGACGTTGTTGAAAGAGCCATCAACAACAGGTGAGATAATTATTATTCATAACCTTTCTACAGAACCCACTTCAAATAATCTGAACTGCTTTAAAACTTCAGATAGGAAGAGAATCATGCAGTACAGCATGAACAATAGACGACACTTCAGACAACACTTATTGTTTACTCCCAACTTGGTTAATCGGTCTCGAGTTGATATCTGTGGTATCAGAAAAGATATTTGTTGTAATAAAACTCTGCAGGCAACTCAAGATACTGATTAAACATAGATCAAATTCCAGCGCCCTGCAGTTAATGCCCTGATTTCTCCCCCCATTATTAAAACACTGACAGTAACTGAGTAGTTACAAATCAGGTCCTCAAGCAATACTCGTCCTCACTGACACCAGTAAAAAAAAAATAATAATAATCTGCACTGAGTGATTGGGAGTAACTAGTCCTGTCTGTCTGCATCCTTTGGCCTAGTTTTCTGCACACAGACTGAGCTCTGCTGTGAATTAAGACAACTGTGCTCTGAGTATCTAAAGATGATATAAAGAAGTGTTTTGACTGGGTGCCCAGTGGGATCAGTCTTGTGACAGTGAGGCGGTGTCTGGGGTACAGTTTGGACCAACTCTTGAGATTTTTCTCTTTATTCACAGCTGCTTATCATCTCCCAAAACTTTGGTTTAAAACAGCCTCTGCAACTAATCAACCTTCACCCAATACAAAAATGGCTCCTAGTCAGTCCGTTTTCAAGATTTGAGCTAAAATTTGGTGTGGTAGTAGCTGAGAGTCATCCCTCAAACATGGTCCGAGCGCTAACATGAGAAGTTTGATCAAAGCTTTGGCATTTACTCTCTTTTAAAAAGTTAAGTCAGGTCCTCGTATTGAGCATGCATCAGGATATTTTGAACCTATTGAGCATGCATCAGTATGTTTGGCATTTACTGATGGAATTAACACTGTGTTAGCAAAACATCTCAGCCACTAGACAGATTTTACTCAAATTCTCTGAAAGTAATCACTGAACGCACATCTGAGCTCCTGACTTTGTTGACGTTCCCTTCTCCAGATGATCAGGAAATCAAAACTTAAGAGTGAGAAATTATGAGTAAGTCTTTCCATGATTCTCCATCTGCCTGTACGGACTGAACTCTACAGAACGGTTCCACAGGGAAACCATGGATGTTCTGAGTCTGTCGGACCTAGTTCGGGAGGGCAGTCATCGTCCGTTGCTGCAGTCGTTGCTATCATCATTCTACTAACAGAACCCCACCGCTAACAGAACCACACTGCTAACAGTACTGCGCTGCTAACAGGAC
>NC_056503.1:33641033-33647093 GCF_014905685.2 Nematolebias whitei | reverse complement strand
CCGCTAACAGAACCACACTGCTAACAGTACTGCGCTGCTAACAGGACCACACTGCTAACAGAACCCCACTGTTAGTACCATACTGCTAACGAGATCATGCTGCTAACAGAACCACACTGCTTAACTGTATCACAGTACTATGCTGCTAACAGGACCATGTTGCTAAGAGAACCTCACTGCCAACAGAGCCACTCTGCTAATAGGACCATGTTGCTGTAGATAGTTAATTTTTCGCACTTTATTTTTGCATTTTTGTTGCATGCTTTGACATTTCTTTTTTGTTTAGGCGAGTCGAGATGGTTCTTCTCGTCCTAAGAATTTCATTGCATCGTTGACCTTGTGTCGATTCTGCATATAATAAACCTAAGTTCATACATGAAGGGCCAATGCAGCAATGAAGTTTCCATACAGAATACATTTATAACATATTTGACAATAACCCAATTGTCTGCCATGTACTCTTTCAACTCAGGCTGAAGACATGTCCAGGCATTACAGCTGAAGGAATGGCAGGAATGAGAGGAATTCCAGGGCATTCCCATCTTGGCACAGTCAACTTGAAGTGTGAAAACCACTCCCTGGTTTAAAGAGAAGCTGATTGACTGCCGGTCACCATTGCTCCAACTTCCAAATAATTCTTATTACATTGTAGGTAAAAAAAACAACTATCAGGTCTGGTCCTGTAAAAATAAAACGACTAACAACGTAGGAACTGAGTGCTGTCTCTGCTGTCTGTGTCTCTGGACAAACATCAGGTGCTGGAATGCTGCAGGAATCCAAACTGCACCGTGTTATGAGCACAATAGGTTAACTGCAGTGTGTCCGTGTGGGTTCATGTGTGAGTGCAAAAACAAAGCTCATTCAACCTTTAAGGGGAAAACAAAACGAGGTGAAAATGGATATTCCTCGTATTGTTATGGTGATGCTTGAAAAAGAAACAAAAGAGGATAAAACCAGTCAAATAATGCTAATTTTTTTAGATTTGAATGAAATTTAAAGAACAGGATTTAGACAAGAACAGCAGAACGTGGTTCAAAAATGAAGAAAAAAGGTAAAACCACTGTTGAACACGGGGTGCCTCAAAAAATAGCACGATGACGCCTGGATAGAAAGAGAAGCCTGTAATTCACTACGGAGCATAGATAGTGATTAAGTCCCAATAAAATTTTTTTAAAAAACAGTGTGTGTGGGGGCGATGCAAACACACTCCACCACTCTCACTGTTGCAACACTTCCTGTCAGAGCAACAGCAAAAAAATTAAAAGACAAATTTAACCGTTTCCTTTTATGTTTAAATTAGCAGAAGTCAGCTTTCTGAGCGGCTGTGTCTGAGTGGTTAGAGCAGTCATCCTCCAATGGAAGAGTTGGGGGTTCGATTCCAGCAGCAGTCACATGCCGAAGTGTCCCTGGGCAAGACACTGAACCCCTCATTGCCTCCGATGCGTGTCCCATTGGTGTTTGAATGTGATACAGCACTGATTATTCGTTGTACAGATAATGCTGTATGTATTAGGCCTGTCTCGATAACAAATTTTGTTGGCGGATTGTCTCAGAAATTATTGCGATTAACGATAATATTGTTTGAAATTTGACAATAATTAGTAACTGTCAAATTTATGAAGAAATTTTGGTTTATTTTTTGTGTAGTACCTTTTTTTGACCACCAATGGCCATACAAGACTGTTCGAACCGAAGGATGGATAGTGAGGGAGCGAGTAGCGTGTCTCTAAGAAAAATGGGAGGGAGGCCCCTTGACGTGACATGGGCGGTCTCTCGTTCCTGTTTTTCAGTTCTCAAAATGGCAGACGCTCTGTGTGGTTTGAGCTCTTTAGCATAACATTTGTCACACAAAAGCTTAAAAAAAATATCAGTAAACAAGTTCTCAGCTTCTTTTTGTAGAGAAAAACAACTTTTTAGATGAAGGCACAGGTTTCAACCATGAATTTTGGAGCTTCGACAAGACTGAGGTTTTTTACCACCCCGAGGTCGGCCTGTTAGCTTAGCTTCTCAGCTTAACTGCTTTTAATGATCCAAAAATGTGATTTTGGACAGCTAAAACGGATTTTAAAGAGAAAGGAGAAAGGGAGGGGTCAGTGAAGAGCAGCAGAGTTGAGCCTTTTGATCATCCAGTGTCTTCAGTAGAAAGAGAGAGAAACCAAGAAATGATAAAGCTGATAAATGAAAATGAGGTCGATAATTTTCATTCATCATGCGATTAACTGATTTATTGCGATAGGCCTAGTATGAATGGGTAAATGAGGGCACAGATTGTAAAGCACTTTGAGTATCTTGATAAGATAGAAAAAAAGTGCTATATACAGTCCATTTGTGTGCGTTTAAGGCAGCTGTGCACACTCCTCCAACTCTTTCCAAATGTGTAAATTCCCCTCGATCAGACAGATCTCTCCTGTCATGATGTCACGCAGTGTTTATGTCGGTGGCAAATATGTAGACGATCAAACAACCCTCCCCTTCTCAACCAGTCACCATTCCAGCAGCAACTGAACTCCTGGAGGCCACCGTGAGCGCCCATACCACATCCACCCCCCCCCCCCCCCCCCCAACACCTAAACCATGGCAACTGCTTCACATGACCATCTCCTTGTGATCAACCACCACTGACAAGCCAGGCGAGTCAGCACTTCACTGGTTTACTGTTGGCCGCTACTGAAACACACCGAAACTTTCAAGCAGCTGTAAAACACATGGAAGCAACATGTCAGATTGAATATTTGAATAACGACAGCGTTCAAAGCGTCGAAAGGCCAAAAAGAGTTACAAATAGCACACACAGAGATGGTACCAGTGCTCTGTTGTGCAATGGAAAGAAATCAGGAAGTGCAACTTTCACCTTTTTGCGTCTTAGAGACGGATAAAAAGAAACAGGAACTCAAAAAGCCTCTTTTCCTCTCCAAAGTGTAAATTCTGTTTATACCACAGCAAGACTCAAACTGAGCAGCAGCAGAGGGGGGTTCACTTTACAGTAACTGGGGCATAGCTGTAAAAACTTCCCCCTCTTATCTACCACCAGTCGTCTTTTTTTTTTTTTAAGAGCAGACTCCTGCGGCGTAGCTGCCTGATCGCACAATCTGCATGAAGGCCTTGGAGGAAACATGCCCTTAGCCTAGGCTTTGCAAAGATAACAGCTGGAAAGTAGACGTGACTTGCGAGGGATTGCGAGGAGGATCTGGGAGCTGCTATCAACAGTTGCACAAAAACAAAGCTCCTCGGCACAGAAAGACAAAATGACGACGCGGGCCCATCGTTTCAGCTGTAAGGATTGAGAGAAACTCGCCGTGCGTGTTCGAACGTGCAAACGCTGCCTCTTTTTTTCCAAACAGAGAAAGTTGGCAAATAGTGTTGGAAGATTCACACACACACATTAGGAATGGGTCAAACTGCTTGTATCATTTGAATGCACCTGTTGAACACAACCCTCCCGACCCTCCCACGTGCTCTGCAGTCACACGGTGCAGGCACAGCCAAAGAATACATACGATACCGATGCTTGCACAGGCTGACACACACGGACACCCAAGCCTTCTCGGACACACACACAGAACCAGCACATAACCATTCTTAGACACGCTGGACTCGATTTGAAGCTCGTCTTGCGTTTGTTTACTCTGTTCCCCCTGAGCAATGCTGCGGCCGACCCAGCCAGCCGGGTCGAGGTAATCCTTGTAGGTAAACAGAAGCAGAGCGGCGGGCCCGCCGGGTTCTTCCTGCCTCTGCACATCACACTACTGCACCCACACACGCTGCAGCTCCAGCTTCTAACTGCTGCATCTAGAGCTTGAGCTGGTCTGATAAAACATGAGGGCGAGTAGATTTTGTGAACTTAAAGCTCTTTACATGAGCACCTGTTGGGTGTAGCGGTCAGACCGACCTCAAACCTCCTGTCATAAACTCTGCCACACACGAACAAGGCCGAGTTCTTCATCTCACTTTGTGAACTAGTCATAACAGCCTGTGCTGGGACTTTGCATCACCGTGGCTTCAGCGTTAGAAACAGACAAAAGGGCATGCCTCAGCAGCAGCAATAAACATCGGGTTTTGAAGTGAAAAACGAGCTTGTTTTAAGTAGATTGGTCCACCCCCCCCACCCCACCCCCCATCAGATTAAAGTTGTGCACACTTTATATACGTCCGTATTAGCACTCGTAACCTGAGGGTTACAAGTTCGGCTGCCATTTTTGTATTGAAAAGTGCTGTTCCAATTTACCGTATTTTTCAGACTACAAGGCGCACTTAAAATCCTTTAATTGTCTCAAAAACCGACGGTGAGCCTTATGTATTAATTCTGGTACTGCCCTCGAACCGATTTTATGACGTTGTAGTGAGGAGTTGAATAAAATTTGACTTATCCGTTTTGTTTAATGCGCCTTATAATCCGAAAACATATGGTAAACGACGCGGCAGTGACTACACGGAAACAAAGAGGACGTTGAGAAAGAAAACGCAGCTCAGCGTGGGTTTTTTTTTTTAAACAAAATGCAATTTGTATTAAAAGTCTTGTCTTTAAAACAGACAGCTCACTGTTGAACGGCGTGTCTGAAAATTCAACTTACAATCAGGTTAGATTTGTCATCAACACTTAATCACATTTCCTGTAAAAAAAAAAAACAAAAAAAACAACAACAACAACAAAATAAAATAAAACTACAGAACAAAATAAATTCCTTTGACGCAACTGGTCTGGAAGGTAAAGTGTTGTTTACTGCCGTCACGCTGAGGTGGATCCAGTACCTGTGCATTTCAACATATAGATTTGTCCAGACGGAGCGAACGAAAGAAAGGCCGACGTAAAACGTACACAAGTCCACCGTTTTAACAACAACAAAAAGCCTATAGTGTGTTTATTTGTTTTCAGCCTCCACCTTTACAAGATTATCCATGAGAAAAGTTCTCGGTAGCGCGTGGACGCCATGTTGAAGGGTTGTTTTGGTGACACGTGTAGGTTGGCACAAAATCTGAAGAGCTGATTTGTTTTGGAAAGGCACTCGACACCGGGGTGATCAGGTCAGCGTCCCATCGCTTCAGGTCCTCTCACACCAGAGGAGGTGAAGAAGGAAAAAAAAAAAAAAGTGGCACTCATCACTTGACTCCACCATCAGATATGTGATATCTTCTAACCTTTAGGAGGGGAGGGGGGGGGGGGGTTATTGGAGTGTTGTGGAGCATCGCCCCAAATCTTCACCCTCCAGTCTGTGCAGTTATTTAACAAAATAAATTCTATTTCCCTGCCTTCTTCTTATACAGAAACATCCATTTATGAGTTCCGCTGAGTGTCACTCTCCGTTTCTTGTCCGTTGTGGGGTGGTTTAGGACTGCGGGGGGCGGGCGGGGGTGTCTGGAAGTCAGCGCGGACATCGATGGTGGACACTGATCGTGCAAAAGATACTCCAACCCAGGAGAATTCCTGAAGAGTGAAACCCCTCCACGGTCTCGGTTGCTGCCGACAAACGAAAAAGAAATAGTTGTGAATGCACAAGCACAACTTCAGATAACAGCGCTGTGCTTTACTCTACATTTACTAAATACCGACTTGGTGATTCCTAAATATGGGTGCACTGGAATCTCCCCGCTCCTGTTTGACCTCATTCAGGAAAAAAAAAAAAAAAGAAGACTACTGGTCTGTTTGCTAACGCTAAACTTTAGCTAAAGAGGTTAAACCAGGGGTATGCAGCCTGTGGCTCTTCAGCCCTTCTTAAGTGACTCCTTAGGACTTGACCTAAAAACAATGAACCTGGGCCATTTTTATTTAAATAATCACACGTTTTCTGCAGCTTTCATGTGCAAACGTTTTGCAGTGAGTGCAAGAAGTTTCTAATAAAACATTCTGGTACTCCAGTTTTCTCCCACTTACCAGAATCATTCATGCCAGTTTGACTGGAAACTCTAAATAGTGCCTCGTTTTGTCTCTACATGTCCAGCATGGACCTCACCTCTTGCGCAAAGACTCAAGTTTTCAATAAAATGTGGCACTGACGTCATTATTAGCCTGTTCTACAGTTTGTTTAAGCAACTTTGACACACTGCACTGTACATTCATATTTA